>NC_089844.1:76721988-77065738 GCF_035609145.1 Eleutherodactylus coqui
CAGTTTTCTATGTGTATTATGTTTAATGTATCAGTTGATTGAAGTGAGAACAATATCTGGAGTGTGTAAGATAGACGTGTACTGAGCAGAGACACTGACTGGGGAGGTTATCTATGCAGAAACAGACACAATGCAAATCACTGACTGTCCCAGATAATTCCTGCTCCATCAATGTATCTCATCTGTGTCCTGCACAGTTAAGATCCCTTGGTTCAGCTCCAGCCAAGTAAACTGCCATGAAATGGGGGTCAGGGAACAGAGCAGGAATTAATTGGCTGAAAAATAGTATTTGACTGGCTGATCAGGCTGACTGCTTATATAGGATGCGGAGGAAGAAGCTGCACTCATAACCCCAACAGCCTCAAATTAAAGAGGCACGAACCATACAGTATATACACTATTATACATATTTTACATAACTTCAAATGGCTGCAATAGAATTATGTTCAGCACTGTACACAGTATAGTGCATTTGGCTGCATGTTCTTATATCCCATAGCAGGTTACAATGAGCAAGGCCATTTAGAGATAATGAAGGGTTAAAGCCAAACTTCACTCCTGTGATGGGACATACAAGTTTCAGAGATTCATTTGTGTTCCTGATGGAAACATGGAGATTTGTGACAGAACGAATTAATGCAGAGATCAGATGTGAATAGTCCTTATCTACAAAATGTATTGATGTACGAGACGCTTTACTAGTTTCTTTCCTTCCCTCAGAATTTACTGTAAATAAAAATCTCTCTCATATGCTTCCATCTAAATATTACATCCATCTAGTATCTGTTTATCTATCTAGGCATCCATCTACTATCTATCTCTCTTTCTCTAATGCATCTATCTATCTATCTATCTATCTATCTATCTATCTATCTATCTATCTATCTATCTATCTATCTATCTATCTATCTATCTATCTATCTCTCCAATACATCGATCAAGTATCTATCAACCTACCTCTCTATCTAATGTATCTATCTATCTATCTATCTATCTATCTATCTATCTATCTATCTATCTATCTATCTATCTATCTAATCAAATGTATCTATCTAATGTACCTACCTTTAATCCATTAATCTATCTCACATCTATCTAATCTATCTATCTATCTATCCATCTAGTATCTATCTATCTATTGCATCCCTCTAGTATCTATCCATCTCTCTATCTCTGTCTAATGCATTCATATACGTAGTATCTATCTATTCATCCATCTACGCATCCATCTCTCTAATGCACCTTTCTAGTATCTCTCTTTTGCATATATCTGTCTATCTATCTATCTATCTCATATCTATCTATCTATCTCATATCTATCTATCTATCTATCTATCTATCTATCTATCTATCTATCTATCTATCTATCTCATATCTATCTATCTATCTGTCGTCTGTTTATGTAGTTTCATGCTACACATGTATATATTGTATGTTTACACTGCTTCTACACAGTATTTGTCATTATCAGCTACTATTATTTACAGGACGTTGTGTGGTAAAGGTTTTGGCCTCTTTTAATGATATTCATGCCTGTGAGAAGTACAAGACAATAGATTATCTAAACTGCCCTGTTTTATTGATTCTGCTGCGTTCACTGCTCTTCATTATCTTTTCAATTTACACCTTCTGTGTCCTCAGACATGATTGTATCCAAACTCCAAAACTCTCCCACGGTGCTCACTGATATACATATATATGTATACATGCACAGTATGTGTGTGTGAGGGTGAGAGAAAAGCATTCGACTTACATTGAAATATATCGATATAGAAAGGATGTAGCAGAGCTGTATTTGTCATGTAACTAATTAGCTTTTTTTGCACACGTTTAATCTCTTCCTTTGTATTTATATATATCTAGTGTAGTTACGTATGTGTTAGAAGTCTTCATCTATATAACTATCTCCGCATTTCTAATCTTGTAGCAATGTGGGACAAGACAGTATGCAAGCGCATGAAAATCGCACTGTCTGAGGATGATCCGACAACGTGCGTTGCTGTCGGAGAAAAGCATTGTTAGGAGATTGCATCCTTCCTATGTTCTTTAAGAATGAGCTGATAAAGACGATAGTGATCGATAGATCGATGATAGATAGATTGATAGATATGATGTAGATAGTTTAGATATGAGATGGATAGATTTAGATGTTAAAAAGGAGAGGGAGATAGATATGAAATAGACAGATTTATTGTTATTGCATACTTGAGGGATTTATGTTTGGAAGAAAGATTAAGAGCAACGCTTATTAGTGTCAACGTGTATACATATATGCACACCAATGATGTCGTTTTGTAATGACATTAGATATGTAATTCAAACACCTAATTAATACTCTAGTTGGTTAGCTAACTGCACATTAAGGTTTTGCAGTTACGGTAATAGATTTCCCAGTTAAGCCTTTGGCACGCAATAATGAATCCCGAACAATGGGAAATATGAGTATATTCTGATTATATATCTGTATAAAAATAGAAGAACCTGTTAAGAATGGTTTTCAGTTCATAATATAAATGCTCTTTTTGGTGATGTTGGTTGGGGTGGGTGGGGGGAGTGAACATGAGAATGTATGGAGAGGTGTAGTGCACGCCAATGACGTCATTTTGCAATGACGTCAGATAAATGATTCAAGCATACATAATTCGTAGAATAAGTGGGTTTCTAACTACAAATAAAGATTTTGCAAGTAATATGAGACCCAGTTAAGCCTTCTGCACGCAAAAACGAAATAGCGACATATAAAGATAGGAGTATTTTCTACTTATACATTCATATAAATATATAAGAACGTAACTGAATGGTTTTCAACTATAGAAATTATTTTTGTAGATCTAGTTATATGTATGGGGTGGGGAGGGGGCTGAACGTGTAGGTGTATAGGGAGGTAGGGGCAGTTTGCCAAGTGAGGGAGAAGCCGTTTGGTTTGGGGAAAGTGGTTTTAAGCATCATATGAGCAGCAAATGGAATGAGGTATCAGGGAGAAATATATGACCCTATACAGAGAGAAATAGAGCGTGTCTGTTGCAAGTCCCACCAGCCAGACAGACACATACTGCTGAAATCTAGCCATATACTCTATATACCTATACACACATTACACACAAGTTCACAAATGACATACATTTCCAGCATGTTAAATAAATACACAAACATTACATACGCATTACAAGCACATATACATATATAAATACAATGAAATATAACACACAAACTGATATTACCAATACATAAACAAATACCTAAGTACATAGTAGTCATACATATTGTATACGGACTACAGATATTACACATGTATGTACAAAAACACCACAAATACGTATTGCATTGATGCATTGCTATACAAACACACACACTCACTCACAAATAAAGACACACATTACATGCACATATATAACTGCAAATACATAGTACATACACTATATATATACAAACAACAAATATCACATACCCACTGATATTACCAACACATATACATAGACACATATCCAAATACATTATCCGAACACATACAAATAGAAAACATCTGATCTTATATGTACACAAACACATTACACAAAAACTTATTGCATGTATACACCCCTATACAAATACATGCACATACAAATACACATATATGAAAATGCTAACACATATAACGTCACGCAGGCACATTACACACACACATACTACATACATACACACACAGCTACATATAGATTACGTACACCTACATATTTCATACATGCATGCTACCAGTTTTTCTCCTACCTACCCATTCTTACATGCACACACGCCTGCTCTCACACAGCCTTTATCTATGGTCTATCTCAAACATTCTTTATTATTATGAAGACCATTATTGTTACTTTTAGAAGCAATAGATACAACACAATGCAATAAAAAACTAAAACTTTCCAATCCCATACAAAGCATTGCACGATCTGTAGAAAACGTCCAACAATATTTAGATGTTCTTTCTTTAGGAATCCATTAATATTCACACATTCTGTCGATTAGAATAAATCCTCAAATACAAAGAATATATGTTTTTCTACGATACAATATTTCTCAGTGCACTTTGCCTCCATCCTCTTTGGCTCTAGAATAATCAGGATAATGACCCTGTGTTCATGCCTCACAGCTTCTGCAGCCCTGTCAGGCTATGGAGTGGCTGGCAGCCTTTTATGTCTTGTGTTCCTCCTCTTTGTCTGTTATCATTATGTCACTTGTGTGTGTATACAATATATATACAGATGGGATTTATATATGTGTGTGTATGTTTGTATACAGCATATATATATGTGTGTGTGTTCTAGCATTACCTGAACTGACCAGATCTAGTGGACTTGAATGCAACAAGCTCCTCCAACTAAAATACTGTGAAATCCCATAAACGCACAACAATTTTCCCTGAAAAGCTGCAATTATCACCGAATGAAGGTTGATTATAGAACTCACTAAAAGCCTGGAAGAACCAACAAGAAGGACTCATTGAAATGCTAATAACAGTACATTTGCTGTAATCAAGGCTGTAGATATTTAATTGCTTCAGATGGCTTCCACATAATGCATTTTCATCCATATAATCTCTGTTATATGGAACATTTCCATAGCCGCATTTATCTATTACACAGAAACTCAGAATAAACCACATATCAAATAAGTGCAAATAAAATGAGTCTCCTACTTGTAGGTCGCAGGTTGGATGGGTTGGTGTCCTGGTTGGCACTGGAAGAAGGAGGAGAAGAAGAAGCCATTTCTCCAGTGACAAAGTCCTTTTGTTTAGTTGACTTTAGTTGATATCAATATCCCCTTTCTGGTTGTCCAGGGAAGCTGTGGAGATCCACCTCAAAGAAGAAGAAGAAATTCACTTTATAGAGTGCAATGGGCAAGAACGAAATCCACCTGTACTGGGGTGACCTTGGAAATCTCAATTCCTGTTGACAATGACCTAAATCCAACCTAAGCTGGAAACCTCATTTGATGTGGAGAACATGGAGTTGAAGCCTACAGTAGAGCATTGAGGCTATATGCTAGGGCAGGTATCAAGGGGTAGCCTAAAGTCAAATCTATCTCAAGCCTGTCCCTAGGATTCCTGTCCTATGAGGAATAGGCTGGCTCAGCAGACCATGCAGTCTCCTGGAATTATATCAATGAACACTGAGCTTCTTCAATAATGACTTGTGTCAGGTCCATCCCAGAAAAAAAGGGGGAAATGATCAAGAAAATGACTTGCCTTACTAAAAAGGCAAACTAGTTATATACCCTCACAGTATGCAATGCAAACATATTACAGTCATTAATTACAATCTAATGATTATATAACATCACATGAAAATGCTCAATGTTTAGTACAAACCTCTTCTAGATTAAATTAATGTAACATGTATTATTTAAGACACAATTCTAACATCACTGAATGAATGACCAATTACAATATCAATCACCTATTTTACCAGTTATCTGACCCTTTCTTGATAACGACATATGAAGTATATCATTATATTAATAGATTCGTTCTCCTACTATCACAACATCAATTCTTTATTGTTAGATCCCCAGTTTACCGAGTAGATGGGTTTCTTTAACAATAAAACAATCCCATTGTATCATAGCAGGCTGTGTACCTGGATGGAAGCAGAAGAGCAGACGGTGTAACAGGTTACCTGGAAATATCCTTGCGATGTCTTTATATTGGGTTGCAATAAAAAGCTACATGTTGCAATGATATAACAAACAAAATAATGATATGCACTGCAGATATAGACAGGGAATGATGCTTACCTAATGATTGCCCACTACAGGTAACTGCTAGGAGTTCATCCAGATCCTAAATATTGCAGTCTTCACCCCCAAATATCGATGTCTTATAAGAAGTCCAGAGAGAGATAAGACTCAGTAGGATGTGGGTATGGATTGGGGTTGCCCCTATCTTCTCCACAAGTACTTGGCTATTCTATTTTAAAGCCAGGCAAGCAGTTAATGCCTGAGCATAGACATGACTCAGTGCAACGCCTCCCCTAGTCCAGTATGAGTGTATCGACCGCATCACTTGCTCCTGTTACTGCTGCTGGAAGCTATTAGTTGGCCACCCTCAATATCCAAATGGCTAACGTGACTTGTATGTAGGGTCCTTGTTGCCTGCAGGTCTTCCGGGGGATGTTTAAAGAATTCTAACCTCCCCCCTCCCCAGATAGGATGAGCTATATATTGTATTGCCTGACATTTGCAGAGCTCAGAGCCTTGAATGTTTTTTTTTCTATAGGAGGGGGAGCCACCTCTGCACAGAATCCCCCTTCATTAGATTTTAGGATGTTCGTGACAGTGATCTTCATTAACCCTATAGCAGCCATAGACATTTTTTTCTTAGCAAATACTATTTGAACAGTTTAATAATCTTTGTAATATTATTTTTAGGAACTTGCCAACTATAAAACAGGGTGTAGAAATGATATAAGAGAGATTTCTTTATTTCAACAGGTTTTCTTTAATATTACCAAATGGCCTGTGCTGTACATGTCTTGAAATGTCACTCGGTGGAGTAGAATATGACAGTGTCATTAAATGGACACAAGGGGGCATCACAATCCCACTAATAAAATGAGTGAAGTACTTATAGGAAGCTCACAAATAAATGAGACTTAGCAATTAATTATAGGTAATCACATTATTTTATTTGTTCTGTATGAAAGGCATGTAACCTAATTCTTCCATAGTGGGGGACAACAAGTCCCAGCAGGTCCTACCTCTATCTCCATAGACATTATTTAGCCACATGCACTGCATTGCCAAGTCCTGAATATTAAATATATCTGAAAAACATTAGTAACTCCTGCCTCCTGCTGTATTGTCCAAAGCCAATAGATGTCTTACAAATAAATGATCCTTATTTTGAAGTTTCTAAGGTGCATCTGCATTGTCATTATTGCTTTTTATATTCATATGATTAAAGGAAATACATATAACAATCAAATTAGCATTAAGTAGAAAACTATTAGCAAAATCTAATGTGCTCAATGACAAAAAAAAATAATGTACCAAGAAGGAGTTGTTGGAATCGAATGAAACGCTATATGTGTGAATGTAATAATGAAATAGGTAAGTGGTTACAATATTAGAGCAACAGCATAAGTTTATTGTGGAGAAATGTACAATTCAGAGGAGGCTCTAGTATCCTGATGTACCACTGCCTGTAGCTTGGATATAAGATGTGATACGGGTGGGCATGGAGGCTCTAGTACCCTGTTGCATTGCCTCTAGCTTGGATGCAAGATGTGATACAGGCAGGCAAGGAGGCTCTAGTACCCTGTTGTACCACGTCTAGCTTGGATACAAGATGTGATACAAGCGAGCATGGAGGCTCTAGTACCCTGTTGTACAACCTCTAGCCTGGACACAAGATGTGATACGGGTGGGCATGGAGGCACTAGTATCCTGATGTACCACGTCTAACTTTGATACAAGATGTATTACAGGTGGGCAAGGAGGCTCTAGTACCCTGTTTCACCACTCTAGCTTGGATACAAGATGTGATACTGATGGCCATGGAGGCTCTAGCACCCTGCTGTACCACCTCCAACTTGGATACAAGATGTGATACTGGTGGGTATGGAGGCTCTAGTACCCTGTAGTACCACCTCTAGCTTGGATACAAGATGTAATACGTGTGGGCATGGGGGCTCTAGCACCCTGTTGTACCACCTCTAGCTTGGATGCAAGATGTGACATGGGTGGGCATAGAGGCCCTAGTACCCTGTGGGGCCGCCTCTGGCTTGGATACAGGATCTGATTTGGGCAGGCATTGAAGCATACAGGCTCCTTATGTTATCCTGTGGTACATGTGTCCATAGATGTTGCAACTAGACCTCTAGTTCCGGCACTCTTTAGCCTGCTGAAGCTGGCATCCCAGCAGGTCCCATAAATGCTCCATCAGCAATAAATTTGCCTACTGGGCACGCCAACAAAGTGTGGCAACCTGGTGGAGGCATTTCTGTGACCCCCCTGTGTGTGCGGCCGAGCATTATCCTGCTGGAAAATGGCTCTTGGAAGCCACAATGTGAGGAACACATGTGGCTGCAGGATGTCCTGAACATATCGCTCAGCTGTCATTATCCTATGATAACTACTACCATAGGAATACTGACTATCTTTAGTGATCGCACCACCTAGATCATCACACCAGCAGTGGGGGCAGTATGTCGCTTCACAGCAAAGGCAGCATCGAGGCGCTCCCCACGAGGCCTCCATACTCGGACACGACCATCGTCAGCAACCAAACAGAACGTGGATTTATCACTAAAGATGATACAGATCCTGTTCAGGTTTTTTGTTCACGACAGCATTGAAAACAGAGGCGACTGTGATGGGATGTTAATGGCAGGACATATAATGAGCGCCATGACACCAAATTTTGCATGGAAATGTTCCTGGCAGAGACATGGGTCTGTAATCAAGGTGCCACCTGTGTCTGAATGGTGAACAACAAAACTGTTTTATCTGCTTGTGTTTGTCGGCAGAGGAAATGATCCTCTATACTGGTGGTCTTCCTGGGCCCTCCGGAGTCTGCTTGCTGTGTGTGTGCCCTCATGTAAAATGTTCCAACACCTACTAACAGCTTTGCCAGAGCAGCCTAGATGGCGGCAAAAGCATTGAAACAACCATCCAGGATCTCTCATTCCAATGATGCCCCCGTCTTAATGCCTGTTAATAGGGCAAAATGTCTTTGAGTGTACCGTAGAGGCGTCCAGTGGTCAACGATCTATCAATGAGAGATACAATGGACGAAAGTAGTCTTTAAGAGCATTTTTAAAGGGCAATGAGGGAAGCACATTATGGCCTCTGGTGCAAGACCTAGAATCTAATCAAACAACAACTGTAATAATTTACATATCTGCCGGAGACATAACTGCATGACCAGTTCTGCAGCAATCTGACATGTCTATCTGGGTGCATTATTTTATATCTGGTATGTACCTAGTACACTGCTATAGATGGGCTAGGAAAAGGTCCAGCACCATGGACAGTGATCCCGACTGCTGGGCGCATTATCCAGACCGTCCTCTGGCAAGTGTTCTGCTTTATTACCTGCTCAATAGTCTATAGCACCAAAAGTATGAAGGAATTCAATGGATTTATTCTTATGTTTATAGACTATAAATAAAGTCATTAACCCCTCAAACTCTTCACTGGTTTAGAAGATGTTACCATGAGGATGTTTATAAGTCCTGCTCATGTATGTTCTGTACCATAGGGTCTCCTCAACAATGGTAGGATTATGTCAGGCGTACAATGGGATATGCCCAGCTATGGATTAGGGGAAATACTTAAATATGTTTTCCTAAGCAAAATAAGTTAATCATCTGTAAAAGATTAATTTATTGTCTTCTTCATTATGTGGATTTCTTCTATCTTGGTGGCAGCTGATGATATATTACTATAAGCAGTTCCTGGAGAAGAAGCAGGCAGCAGGATTAGTAAAGGTTAGTTCAACAGAGGAGCGTGGTTATCAGTGGGGTGCTAAAGGAAGTGGAGTAAGCACGTGGCGCCAACAAACTACTCTTCCTTGACTAGGACTGGGGCAACACAGCATCATTATCTCAAGGGAATGATCCCTAGTTATGACTTAGTTACTTCTTTATGACTGTAAAACTTGCTTGAATTGACTTCTGAGGCACCTGGAATGGATTCTTGCTCAATACTTTTGAAAGAATCACTTGTATCTTCTTCTCTGAGGGGTAACCTGAAGTCCCAATGCAAGACTCTGGACACTTAGCATGCTTCAGGTGCAAAGGGAACTTTGGTACCTTTGAAGCACCAGTGTGCAAGTGTGACTGTAAACCCCTGCATCCCCTAAGTATACCTCTATGTGTTCTGTATAGTGCCAGTGAGCTCTTTTGAAGTTCATTTTGCCCTATACAATAATACCTCAAGATACAAAAAGGTTCATGCCTATTAGAAATCTATCCCCATTTCCCATCCCTTGCATCAACCACCTTAAATTCTTACATTCAAAATGCTTGTTGACCTCCTGGTTAATGATTTCATAAAGTGTCAGCATTCCATAATTCACTTGTATCTGGCTGGACAATTATGAGACTCATCAAATCTTATGAAAATTACTGTCATATTGCTTGCATGTTATTTTCTATGCATTTTAGGAGTGATATTAAAAGCATAATGGCACCTCCTTAAGGACCCATTGGAGAAAACAACTTACACCAACATTGCAGTTTTGCAGAATAGGTGTATATCTACTTTAAAAGGATTGCCTCATGAAGACCACCCTTTCCAAATGCCCTATTAGATGGTTATCCTATACAGATAGGAGTATCTTCCTTGGGACCTGCCCATCCCCCCCCCCCACCCACTGTGGGCCAATGGTCTCAGTCTGGTAGACCTGACATGTATAGTGGCTTCTCCTAGCTCTAACAGCAGATCACCAGGAATAGAGTATTCAGCTTTTCTTCCAAAGCGGGTCGTGGCCATAACACATGCGGAAATCACAGTCATGTGAATGAGTCCTTAGAGGTTTTAAGATGTGAGATGCTGCTTGTCTTTGCAGACTTCACATAAAAGTCTACGCAACTACTGAAAAATCCACAGCGCTCTCTGTAATAATTCATATTTAGCAAAGCGTCTTTATTTAAAGGGGTTTTCCGAGTTATTTATTTTATACAGTTTTGGGGGCCCCCATGCCCACCCGTGCCCAAAACTATGTAAAATAAATATACTCACCGCAGCAGCGGACCGTCGTTTAATGTAGAAGCTTTGTCAGGTTTACGGTACGTCATCATTGACGTCCCTATTGGGCCCTCTATTGGCTGCAGCAGTCACATGGGTAAATGCCCCACGTGCCTGCTGCAGCGCTTGTAAACAGAAGACTGGATTACAGCAAGCTGCAGAAAAGCAGCATTGTGGCAGCGGGAGATGAATATTGTGTTCATTGTTTTCTCAGAAAACCCCTTTAACATGTATCATCATTATGCATGTTAGCACACAATGAACATTTCCATCTCAGTTTACTTTTTTTCAGTGGTACATCTATTCAGTTGGTGGTAACAAAGAGCTGAGCTGGAGCCCCTTGGAAATGTATTATAGTGATACAGATCCCCAAATCAGTATGAGGTCTTAGGGCTTATTCACACAAAAGCATTTTCTCAGTGTATTGCGCAGTGAATAGAACCCATTGATTTCAATGATTATGCCCACATGACTATATTTTGTACTGCATTTTGATTGCACAAAAAATACAGTATGTTCTATTTTTGTGCAGATTGGGCACATATTAAACTAATTTAACATACTTGCCCTTTGAAATCAATGCTTGTGTGTGCAAATATGCACGACATGAGTGCGCAACAAATACAGTAAAACATGCACAGGTGTGCACAAAAACGCAACACACATTCCATGTTTCCCCGAAAATAAGACCCTGTCTTATATTATTTTTTTTTGCGCCAAAAGAGGCACTAGGTCTTATTTTCAAGGGAGGTCTTATTATACTTACCTAACAGGCTACAACACGCTTCCCAGTGTCCTCGGGCCCTCATACAACATCACTTCGTGGTTACGGGAATCATAAATCCCGCTTCCAGAAAGCGATGGCTGTGATTGGTTCTTCGATCGCTGCTCAGCCATTGAATGCAGCGCTGGATAAACCAATGTAATGCCTGTGATTAGTTTATCCAGCGCTGCATTGATTGGTTCTTCCACTGCTGCTCAGCCAATCAACAGCCATCATATTGGTTCATCCAGTGCTCCATTGATTGGCTGAGCAGCATTCAAAGAACCAATCAATGCAACGCTGAATTTATGAATCCCATAACCAGGAAATGTTGTTATACAAGCAGCTGAGGACTGTGGGAACCACGTCGAAAATCTAGAGAGCAGTGGGAGGGACCTGGACCGAGCCTGCTAGGTAATGTAACTTTATTTTTATTTTTTTAATGTAGTGTGACTAGGGTTTATTTTCAGGGTAAGGTGATATTTCAAGCCCACCCGAAAGTTAGGCTAGGGCTTATTTTCAGGGTAGGTCTTATTTTGGGGGGGGGACCGGGTAGTGCAAATATTCATCACAAATACACGTGTAAATGCACTTATGCCCGTGTAAAGCCAGCCTTAAGGTACCTTTACATGGTATGACTGTTAGGTGCATTAGCATCTGGCAAAAATACTAGCAACTTTCGTTCTGTGGTTTACACAGCAGTGATAGTCATTCAAGTGAATGATGGCGGAGCAGCCAGGGATCATCCCGTCCACCCGCCTCCATTCATAGCAAACAGGAGTTGCTCAAGCATTGAGTGGCTCCTGTTTACACAGCCTACAATTGCTTTGTTTTTAGTTCTGCCAAAAACCAAGTGACTCCAACAAGTGAACAACTTCTCGCTCAATGCCATGTCTGCGGCCGCGTGTACACTGGATGATTATTATCCAAATTCGCTGTTTTCAGCAATAATCACCCTGCCTAAAGTAGCTTTACAAAGCAGAAGGGTACACTTATGTAAACCTATATGATCATTATAGGCTGATCCTGTCTACTGGAAATGATGAAATCAGTGAAAATGTCTCATCTAGGTTTCATGTTTGGGCACATTTTATGTTCCGGAACCATATTCCAGCTTTTCATTCTGTATTGTCTTACATGCAGCAAATATGGCTGTAAAGTGAATTTCTATAAAGTCTTTCAACTCTATAGTGTACCCTTCACTTGTTTATCAATACGGATAAGTCCCAACATACAGTGAGATGTGTATCATGAGGGTTTAGAGCTATGTACAGCAAAATCCATCCTATGCTCTGTATAAGGACTGAGATTCATAGCGAAAACATTCTATCAGACTGAAGAAGGGGCAGCCTGGATTCTGCTCACATCCTTGCAGGTACAACCTGCTACTTTTCAGAACTCAAGCCTCGTTGTGTCCCAATGCAACTAATACAATGTAACACAATGTAACAAGTCCCTTGTATGAAGTAACACAGTGCATAAAAACTCCAGAAAACACCTTCTGGGAAAACACTGGGTATTTTATGTTCAGTGTTCTTCCTGTTGCATCACAGCGACCCTCTGTGGACCGCTGTAGGGGAAATATAATACAGTAGTCATTGAATGGTCAATTATGTAATTAATGGATGGGCTGGGACTGCCAAAGTTAGAACCGATCGAGGTTAGTAGCTGTCCACTCTGGCTCAAAGAAGGGTCCTAGAATAGCGAGTCTATTTGGGAAAATAGGGAAAGGGGTTGTCTTATCAAGGTTTAGGACGAGAACCCATGTCCACTACCAGCTTGAAGATCATGTAAATATATAAGAGAATCGCTATATGTGAAGCCCCTAAAATATAATCTTTCAGGTATTGATGGTTTTACTGTGCACTTGCAGTTGCTATGTCCATGCCCAGTAGAGAAATAGATAGTGTTAGCTGCGGTCTGTAGTGCTAGGACAGCTTTTTGTTATCCACAGGGCTCATGCGGTTATACAGTCCAGAACAGATCACAGCAGGTGATCCAGCGCACACCACAAGGAGGGAAGTATAATCATCTTTATTTTAGTAAGATACAATAAAACTTTGTGTTTCAGGGTCATACCAGCCTCTTCCTCAGGTCTGTTACCCACAGATAGACCCGAGGAAGGGTCCGGTACATCCCTGAACGTATAGTGGCATATTTATGAAGGCTTTTAAGCCACTTGCTGGCTTTTTGAAATCTGTGACTTATTAGCTTTATGAGTCGGCCCTGACATTTTTGAAAATTGGGCAGGGCTTGTGAGGAGGTGTTTGGTCACTCTGGACCAATGGATTTATATATAAAGTTATACCAGAAATGGACACCAGGCTGGACCTGGCGCACAATTCTGAGAAGGTGCTCAGAGCTGCTGGGATGTGCTGAATATATGAAGAGGCTTCGTAAATACCAGGTTTAGTAAATTTACCCCTTAGTTTTATTGTCTCCTGCTAAAATAAAGAAGATTAGACTTACTTGATGCGTGCCAGATTGTCTGCTGTAACCGCTTTTGCTATAGCTGGAAGAGGAGGATATCCATGAGAGGTAAAAAAAATATCCGTGATCTCTACTCACCCCTGATCTTATGCAGAACTTAAAAGTGAAGTTTCACCATTTCAAAGATGACATGCTAATGTGATGCCATTTAATCTATCTTTACACGGGCCAATAGTGCACAGACGGCGAGCGACACAGCACTGAGTGAGAAGTCACACAGTTGTCACTAGTCATTCTGTTTCAGTTTACTAAAATGGAGTGACTACTGAATGGCTTCTCTCTCAGTGTAAGCAGAAGTCGCTTAGTATATGGATGACTGCCTGGTTACAGTGAATTGATGCGGATAGGCCAGAAAGATACCCAACTCACTCCACCCCCATTCACTTGAACCTTGTTCCTGTCTAAAACAGGGGAGTGATTGTCTCTGGCTGCATTCTGATCATAATCTCCAGGACAGTGAGGAATTATAAAGGCTAAAAGGTAGCAACTTCCATACTCCTTTTATTTGGGAAAGCATATATATACTGTATATATACACACACATGCCAAAGGTCATGGGAGAGAAGGGATGGTATCATGAATTTTTATGTGTCCCCCAACAGTGATGGGATATTCCGGCAGGTTCAGAAGTGGTTTGGGGAATGTTCTGGAGAGTTCGTACAAATAGTGTGGTCTGCACGTTGGCCTGACATTAACCCAATTGCGCATCTACGGGATATGGTGAAAAAGTGCATTTGCACATGTGATCCTGTACCTATAGATACAACAGAGCTGCGGGTGGCTATTCACACAGCATGGCTCAACATCCCTCCAGACGACTTCCATCCACTTGTGGAATTGATGCCACATCAAGTTGCTGCACCATTTTGCCAGGCTAAAGGGTGTCCTACACAATAGTAGTTCCTGTCCCATGTCTTTTGGCCTGATATATAATATATTATATATAATACATTTGACTTCAAGATAGAGCTTTTTTACCCAAATGTTAACAAGAAGATGCAAAGCTCACCTGGCTGTTTTGGACATGTATGTACTTCTCGATGAATCAATGCACACGGGAAGGTTTGTGATGTCATGAGAAAAGGACCCAGCTTGTTGAATCTACATGTCTGTATGTGATTAATTGCATCTGGCTGAAGTCGATAACTTTTGGGTTGGACCAGGATTCATGAGAATTCAGGCTACAAGGTCTCTAGGAGACACTGACTGTCTACCATCAACTATGATGCTATCATCTGACCTCTTGTTTGTTTCATTCTTAGACATATTATTTTAGCCCAAAACATAAACGACTCCATCTTATATAGAAAACAGTGGAAAACTTTTTGTTGCAATGGTTATAAACTACAAACCCCATGTCGTCGGATCCTGCATGTTCATTTCTCCTATTGCTTGCTATCTTACATTTAGTAGATTGGGGCTGGATATCATCAGCGTTCATGAGGCTGAACCCCCTGGATGAACGGATCCATGTTATGGCAGGCCTGAACTGCACCAAACTGACTCCATTGACTATAATGAGGTCCATTCGATTTCCGGCCAGCAATCTGGAATTTTGCCAAAATTTACAGGATAAAGTAACGCTGCTTGCTGTGCTATTTTGTCTTGTTTTCTAGTGCAAAACAGAGATGGAGGTACTCAAAATGAACCTCTGACTCTCATGTGAACAAGCCCTTAGCTAGAAATAGGGGACATGTGGATGAGAGCAAGATCAGACTACACAGCGCTCTGTAATTTTGGTGACTGTGAAGGACTCGTGGTAGCCCCAATAAACCGAAATGAAATTTCACGGCATTAGAGAGGATATATAGTCTATGGCCATGGAGACAAATGAGTCTAGATATGAGCTGTGGACGCAAAACAATGGGATATTTTTACTAGACTGTTTCCAAATCCAGTTTTTTTAGAGAGATTTGAGTAATACTTTTATAAGCGGACATACCTTTAAAATAAATAAATGTTAGGCATTTTGTTGAGAAATGCATAACGCAGCACCATCATCACGGACCCCGTTGTCACAAGATCATCAATTATAAAAACCATAGAAAAAAAAAATTTAATCATAAAAACTCTTTGCTCCTTTAACCCGTCAATCAAATGCCACACACTTCATGGCTTTATTTATTAAATGGCTAATATTATCACATATGAGATAATATCACATGATGCCGGGGCATCCAGTAGGACCGATTCATCAATCAGGCAGTAATGTAAGACAATGTGATGAATGAGCCCTATAATAACAGCGCGCAGGGCGATATCATCTCACTTGACAATAATACTGCTTTAATAAACAGGCCCTCGATGCATCTGCCCAACCGAAAATTAATTACTTGTGGCGATATAAGAATAACTTCTGTAACCCCATCATTCCCCTGTGTACTGTATATTAGCTGGTGATACATTTATAACAAGTACATATATAAAAACAATGTCGCACATAATTTATGGTGTAATAGGCTATAGCAATTGGTATTTACTGGAGGTTTGTGCAATAAAACCTCAAACCATTTCACTGAATAAGTGAAAACTGATAGATCGATCTAACTGCTGGGACCTTGATTGCTCATCAGAACAGGGGGCCCAAAGTTTCCTAAATGAACAGAGTAGTGGCTGCGCATTTGCACCACTGCTGCATTTGTTTTAATCGCAATTCAAGTGCTCGGCTAACTCTGGCAGTCCCACTGACGGATTGCTTCCAGCCACTGCTTTATTCATTTGGGGAACTTCAGATTATTTTGGTAATTGTGGGGGTCCCAGTAGTCAGACCCCCACCAATCTGTGAGTTTTTACCTAGTGGATGGTGAAACTTGAAAAAAAACCCATCAAGTAAGGCTGTATTTACACGAGCGAGAATAACAAGAGTTCTGTGTGATGCGTATACAGAACCCATTATTCCAATGGGTTAATTTACATGAGCAATTTGAAATGGGGTTTTCCCTCCACTGAAGGGTAAGTAATACTTGAACATTACATAAACATAACATGGCATAATCATCACAGTGAGATGAAACATTTGGTACATAGTCGTACATTGCATTCCATTCTGGGCCACAGCAATTCACTTGCTCACTCAGTTGGCCATTATCAAATTTGCTGCATGTAGACAAGACCTTATCCTGCCTCGTCTAAGCTGTGTCGCTTCATCAAGAAACACTCGCATTGTAGACGTAACATAGACAATATATCTAGATCTATCCCAGGCTATTTCACATTTTTTTCTCCATAGTGCAGGTGGGTTTGCGGCACCCTTACATCATACATGTACATCACTCACAACATAACACATGAAAATAACACCTACAATGAACCTGTTCTTCCTGTCACAGGTCTCTGTATCAACAAGAGTCCCATGGTGTGCACACCTTATTGAGGCTGAGCCTCACTTACATGTCCTTCAGGTGAGTTAAGTGTCCCCTACTGGCCCATGCCATCCTAATGCGATTGTCCCACCACATGGGACCAAAACACAGGAGCTCTGTCTCTTGGTCCATATTTGATCTGGAACCCTCAGCCCCCTGGTCCTCAGAACCCTTTTTAGTCTATCATCTATGCACTTGTCATCAGGGCCTTTTTGCTGATGCCTGTCCTGCTCCCCAGCTTGGGGCAGCAATCACACCTCCCTCTCATTAGTGACTGCTGCCATGTCACAAGTGTCTCTGTCCTGCGGCTTACTCTCTGCACACATACATGGATGACGCTGTCCTCTGCTGTGTGACTGCTGCTCTGTGAAGCAGCTCCTGTCATCCAGAGGAAGGCAAATAATACCATGAGGTACAAGCAAATTTTTCTCATTTAAGGTCAAAAGTTGTTCCCCAAATACAAATCCGATGATCAGAATAATCCTTTGACCAACAACCCGTCTAAAGCAATCAGTGACTATAACATGTAATATTGTATCACTCAAGAAAGGCATACAGGCCCCTCTTGTACTCTTTTAGTGAGTTCGTCATCACCTTGTCCTGAGGCAGAGAGCTCCATAGTTTCACTGCTCTTACAGTAAAGAACCCTGACATAATAACGGCTTAGTTGTATTCTCAGTGTATTATTTTTGTCCTCCCCTTCCAAGAGCCCTAACTGTGTTGTTCTTCTGTTGGTCAGACTCTGTGTTTTATATATGTTATAGGTCCTTTGATGGTGTCACCAGGGGGTTGAGCGATAACGTTACCAGGGGTGGAGCATGAGAAGCATGCACACACATACATACAGACAAGTGATCATTAGTAGTTTAATCATCACAGTCTTTTTGCTAAACTAAATAACCTCTATTTTGATAACCTCTCTGGGTATTGTAGTCCACCCATTCCATTTATTACTTTAGTTGCCCGTCTTTGTTCCCGCTCAGGCGCTGATATGTTCTTCTTGAGTACCGGTGCCCAAAACAGTCCACAATGTTCCATGTGTGTTCTGACCAGTGACTTGTAAAGAGGAAGACCAATGTTCTCATCATGTGCCCCTAGACCTCTTTTGATGTACCCCATGATCCTATTTGCCTTGGCAGCAGCTGCCTGACACTGTTTGCTCCAGTTAAGCTTATAGTTAACCAAAACCCCCAAGTCCTTTTCCATGTCAGTGTTGCCCAGTGGTTTCCTATTTAGTGTGTAATGGTGACATGTATTTCCTCTGCCCATGTGCAGAACCTTACATTTATCAGTGTTAAACCTCTTTTGCCCCTTTCCTTCCCCAACTTCCCCAGATTCTCTTGCAATCTCCTTCTGTCCTCTCTTGTGTTAATTACTTTACATAGTTTTGTGTCATCTGCAAATATTGATATTTTACTGCACAATCCTTCTACCAGTACAGGTGGACCCAATCAGAGTATGTACCGCTTATAAGCACCCTCTGCTTCCTATCACTGACCAGTTACTTATCCACTTACACACATTCTCGCCCAGACCAAGCATTCTCATTTTATATACCAACCTTTTACGCGGCACAGTATGAAACACTTTGGAAAAGTCCAGATACACAAGATCCAATGACTCTCCTTGGTCCAGTCTAGAACTTACCTCCTCGTTGAATGTATACACTTAAATTGACCATAGACATATATTAGCTGGGCATATGCCACAAGAGTATCCTGTTGGGGCTGGGCTGATATATATTAGGCTAGTTTCACATCTGCGTTGGAGGTTTCATCTCAGACTCAGCTCAAAATACATGCAGTGCTTTTTCTTCTGTCCAAAAGTCTAGAAAAACACCCCAAGTCTAGAACACACCCCATTATAGTCACTGTGGTCTGTTCGACCATGAGGATTCCCCTTTCCTGCTTCCTGAGCAGAGCAGGATAGGGGAACCGTAAGCACAGGTGTAAAACCACCCTTAGCATAGCTTCAATTCAACTATATTGAAAGCGTTGTCGGCTATGATTTGTAAAGCGCTGCAGAATTTGTTGGCACTATATATAAATAAGATAATTTTTATTATTATGCTTTTCAACACGTGCAAAAAATATATGGGGTTTAGTGGGAGTCAATAGCATAGTTTACAGCTATACGCATGCAGTTGTATACAGCCCCTTTACCTTCTGTATCACCCCATTACTTGTAGTATGTAAGCTCGTTGGAGCAGGACCCTCACCCCTATTGTTTCCACCAACTGATTACTATGTAACCGTGGTTCTGTAATTTTTGTATTTTGTCTTTCTGTATTCCCCCTGTCTATGTAAGCGCTGCGGAATATGTTGGCGCTATACAAATAAAGTTTATTATTATTATTATTACTACTACATGTGGAGTACGTAAGAAAAAGTTAAAAAACTGCAAATTTAACACTAAATTGCAAAAATAAAATCAATCTTCCACTAGAGGGCAGTATGTCTTAATTTTCTGTTTTGCAAATGAAAGCTAATTTCCCAATTCCCTATATTCTCCAAAATGTAAGACAGGTTTATTCTGTATATAAAAGTTGAAAATGTAAAATAACTAGTTTATATTTAATAAAGATATCCCATTTGCATTTTACCTAGTGCTCACATTTTAGGCCAAACTACTGGCAAAGTCTGGTCAATTGGCCATTAAACACAGAACAAGGTTGTGCCTACTACTATCACTCTATCATGTACTGTATCGCCGCCCCCCTACACATTGAATAATTACTATCATCGTCTTCCTAGATTTACAGCAGTGATTTCCCAATATGACTTTTACCTCCATTCATTTTATTTAGTACATCGTAAAATGTTTCAGTAGAAAGAGGTACATTCCAGAGCCTTTTCATTGCTGATAAATCAGTTATAGGTGGATGTAGATTGTCACACGCATGAAACATGGCCTTGGTTTACCTTTAAGCTGCCTGTCCACGGGCGTTGCGATATCCCGCGGCGGATCTCCTCCGTGGGAGCCGCCGCCCGGGAGCAGGAGCCAGCAGACGGATCTCCACGGTGAGCCTTTCTGACAAATAGGCTCACCGTGGAGAATTGCGGCAATTCGCAGCATGCTGGAAATTGCCACCCGTGAGTGGAGAATCGCTATGATTCTCCACTCGTGCACAGGGGGGCTGCGCTTTCCGTAGCAACTCTATGGAAAGCGTGCACTGCGTTCCCCGCGACCAGATTACTGCTGCGGGGAACGCAATGAAAAAACACCGGTGGACAGGCAGCCTTCGGTAATGGCAAGTATGAAGATGATGGTGTTAAACATTTGGCAAAAGTTTGATCCAGGATGAGACAGCAGGTAAGAAGCACCTTTAAGGATCATATTCAGGGTATTGCACATACTTGCCAACCTTTGAGAAGAGACATTCTCAAGAGGGTAAGAAAAAGCATCACGCATGCAGTATTTTATTCTCAAGCTCTACTCATTAACATAAAACACCCCCCAAATTTTGTTCTTTCAATCTCATATAGTATATATGACCCCCTTCAGAACAGCCCAAAATAAATGCAGACCACACCCCAGACGCCCTAAGCAAATACAAAGCCCACACCATGTCCCCTTTATTAAAAAAATTGCATTAAAATCGCAGCGATATTGCAGCATTAAAAAAACGCTAGTAGGTAGAAGTCCTAATTCAGACCTAAGAGCGAATCTCCTAACAAATATTGACTTCCAACCAAACCCTCCCTATATAAAGACCAGTCCCTTTGTATCCAGACCCCATACCAGACCGATCCTATTTACAGATCCCAGGTCAGACCTCTTAACAAAATCCAAATCCATGAATAAATACAGATTCTCCTAGACTCTCTGTAAACCAATAGAGTACCCAGAACAGACCCCTAAATAAGAAAACTAGTAAATAAATACAGACCACAGGCTCAGTAAATAAATAGGGACCTCAGACCCCTAAAAATACAGACCTCTACTTACAGCTCCTAGGCCAGACCCTTCCTATATACAGACTCCAGACCAATTCGCACCCCAGTATATAGACCCCTTCTATTTACAGGTCCCAGGTCAGACCTTGCCTATATACAGACCCCAGACCAGTGTCCCCAACAGTATTGTTGTTAGCCGTTTAGTCGTTCACGACCCCAGAGGCGAGCTCCCTCCATGTTTTTCGGTTTTGCACTGCTTCTTGCAGTTGTGTGATATTCATGCCAGTATCAGCTTTGTCAGTATCAAGCCGATACTGGAATGGATATCACGCAACTGAATTACAGGCCCCAGGTCAGACCTTGCCTATATACAGATCCCAGACCAGTCTTCCCCACAGTATACGAACCCCATACTAGACCCTTTCTATTTACAGACCCCAGGCCAGAATTCCTAAGCAAATACAGTCTCTGAAATAAAGACCCCCTAAAATAATATCATACAAAGACCAGAGCCTCTAAATACAAACCCAATAAATCTAGACTCCCTGAAAAATACAGACCTCAGACCAGACCGCCATTTACAGATACAAGACAAGACACCTTGTATAAAGATGCCAGACTAGTCCAAGGTTTATACAGACCCCTGATCAGACTGTATACTAGCGACTGTATACTGACCCTAGATTAAACCTCTCCTGTTTCCCACTTATAGACTCCAGACTTGTCCCGACTGTATACAATTTCCAGGTCAGACACCTGCTGTTTACAAACACCAGACCAGACCCCCTAAAACATTTAGACCCCAGATATTTTTAGTCTTTTTTGAGAAGCACTTCTTTACTTGTAACACATAGACTGCAGCGGTCTATTGCCTTGGCTTAGCTGTGTGGATATGGTAGGGCTTCCACTATTTGTAAATTTATAAAATCTATCACTATTTGGTATATGCTGTTAGAACCTTGATCATACTACTATGACCTGACAAGGATCTCAACACTATCACATCCAATCTGGACGCGATGGATCCGAAAACCTGAAAGACTCATGGGCTGTGAACAAAACAGACTGCGACTGCACACAAAACAGTGGTAAAGAATAAAGAAAACAGACACCAGGGAAACACTGTCCCTATAAACCCTTTACCTAGGAAAGGGACCTGCCTATACGCAGATAACCCGCCCTAACAAGGGTGAACCTGACCACGTACCTAGCCCAATAGCAGATCCTACGTCGGAGAGGAGAAAACCACAGAGAACAAAATATTAAAAATAGTAACCTCAGTACTTAGCTTTGTAAAGTATCAGGAAAACAGGAGATCAAGCACCAAACTCAGACTTTCACCACAGACAGAGGGAGACTGAATTAAAACAGCAATAAGCTAAGCGCAAGGCCAGGTTAACTGGTACTCCCAAATTACCCACAGATGAAACTCAACAAGTCTCACCAAAAACCACTCCCGCCAGAAGATGAAGAGAAACAAATACAAGATCTGAACCAGATTACTAGAAAGGAACAGATCCTAAAACCACTGCAACAATCGCTTAACAAGGACAGCTAGGACTGACCAATTCAACATATTCCAGGTACTATTGGACAAACTGAGTGGCAAAGTACACAGTTGATGAAGAGGGGTTAATTTTGGTGCAAAGCTGCAACATTCAGCCAGGGGAGAGGTGAAGAACCTGTGAGATTTCTTGGCTCTTTCAGGGGTTTTGGAGATCTCTCCTTTTTCCAGGAAACTCTTAGGCATTTTGGGAGAGTTGGAAAGTATGGCATTGCATAACTAGCAATTCCATAATACAATAATAGTTTCATTGTAATTGACATTTTAAAAACAGGAGCAATCTGAAAATGATCTAAAGGGAATCCACTGTTGACCTCCAGTTGGCAGCAGAAATGAAGGCACCAGATACATTGAACTTTATGTCCACTATACAATCAGCATAGAAGAGAGGGACTGTTACATTGATGCAGGGCTTATCCACCTTGTCTGCATGAGCAAACTAAGAAAGGAGTTCACACCAAGACGCAATGATCCAAAATGGACAAGATAGACCAACATGCGTAAAAAGGGAAAGTTATCTCTAGCAACTTTTGGGGATGTGGACCCTGCCTAAAAGCAGGGCAATTATCTTAACAAGAATGGCCCTGCATCTCGTTCATAAGGTCCAAGTCTGTCCCTATGGAAAGAGAACAGAACAAGACCAATTCCATAGGTACTCAACACACAGATGTGGCATGCTCATACCATACATCACACAAGACATGGATTCAGGTGTCCGCACTCCTACGGGCAGATGGGATTTATCTACACACCTATGGACGGATAGGATTCAGATATCTACATACCTATGGATGGAGGGGCATAAACAACACCAGACATGAATTCTAATCTTCATCCAAGCAAACACCAACAGAACATAGAGTCTAGACTCAAACACCAACAAGCAGAGTACACCCATCTGACACAACATAGAGCTAGACTACCACACCAAACTGGATCCAGACAGAGAGCTGCACAGCACACAAGCAGCCAGACTCCACAATGAACCATACCCAGGACCGGGATAAATATACTCACTCCAGGTCTAATTTGCCAACCAGGGGGCACACCTCCCTGTCCACCAATCAGTCCATACACCATAGGAGATGTTCTAGCAGAGTGGAGAGGAGGGCCTCAGTGAGGTATTTCCAACAGACAATGTCATAGGGATTTTTTGCAGTGACAGGTAAGAGGCAAATAGCAGAATTAAAGGCATAGCCACGTGGACCAGGCTGACGTAATATCACCACGCTGGTTCTAATACCTGTTACGGATGGCATATCGTAACAGGGGCCTGATAGCAAATATTAAAATATGACCATCATCATGTGCCTAAACCATACCATTCAGGATAGAAGAGGCTGGTGTTATTTTTCCCCTACTGTTAGGTATAGCAGACAGGTCTGCTGCTCTGCCCTGTCTGTTATCTGAGTTTGTATTTATTTTGCTCCAGCAACTACCCAGCTGGAGGCTGTTTGCCAATCACGCCCCTATATAGCTTCCTCAGATCTGGTATCCAGTGCTTCCCGGTTGTTGTTCTTCTAGGATAAGTCGCAGCTGCTGCTCCTGCAGTATCTTTGTGGCAACAGATCTCAAATCTGCTGTAGCTGTAAGCTACTTGTGCTTTACCCAGATCTTCTGTTCCTGCTCATTTCCTCAGTTCTTATTTCTGTTTGGTACGTTCTGTTCCGGTTATGGCCTTGACAGGGTTATTCAGCGCCCAGGTTTCAGCTCAGGGCTATCCTTTTCGGGACAATTACTCTGCTCTGTTAGGCAGGGACTTTATTACCCCATTCCTGCTCGCCCTGAGTCTCTGTCTCGTACCAGCTACGCGCTGAGGAGTGAGCATCCGGGTCAGCTGTCAGTCCTTCCAGGTGGTTTTCCCTGCTTGGACAGACGAATTACATAACACCTACACACCCTTTCCATGACGGTTGGGCCAATTTCCCACTCACTGCTTGCTTACAAGGTGTTTTTTTGTAGAAGTGAACCCAAACCTGGACTCCCTCCTTACACCTGCAATGTAAGGGAGACATTCAATAAGATAATATTAATGAGATCTTGGAATTAGCACATCACTGCTCATAGATAATGTAGAGGAAGATCAGCATGGCCGCTATGGATTCAAGCCATGGTTAGTTGCCGCCCCTGTTTTAGGGGGTGAGGAGATCCAGTACAGAGTTTGTGCTGTAATGAGCCATGTTATGGTTCCTATAGCTATGTCATTTGGATGGTATTAGAGCAATCTCTACTGGCCATAATACATCATTGTATTTTGTGGTGTGTCATATGCGACTTCTAATTGGCTGCAAAGGTCAGGTAGGAGAGCTGAAGAACTTGAGATCATACAGAGCTGCAAGCTGGTCACAATTCCAGTGGTACTGGGAGACTGCACTGCTGGAAGAGAGAGCTGCCAAAGGAGTGAGGAGTCAGCTTAGAGAGTCATTTGAGACATGTCCTGATAAATCTGTGCCTGTTGGAGAGGAACAGGGGTGCAACAAAGGAGGTAGCCAGCGTTTGAGAAGTGCAGCTCCATAATGCACCAGAACCAACATCACAGAGAGAAGGAAGCTGCAGGGAATCAACCTAGAGAGAATGCTACAAATTATTCACCTCGTCCTGCAGCTGTTGCAAATTTGGGTATCTCCAACAGATGTTCAGAGACACATCACCTCCATTGCGGTACCGAACACGCTGGAGATATGTAAGTGAGGTAGGCCCTCAAAAAAAGGCCCAATGTGTGCACATGGGTAGTGACTTAAATGCAGGCCTGCTAGTTAAAATACGTGTGCTCGAGTCAACACCAGAGGAACACATATTCATCTGCGATACTTTTGGACTGTGTGTGGACGATTACCATTGCTGGGTAAAAACATTCAGTGGTACTACATGTTCTACGGTTGAAGGGTGTTGCTCATCTTTGTGACTTATAAAAAAATATTGTTACTATACCCCACTCACATTTAAGTTAAGCATATTATTAGTGAGAGTCAGTTTGCCTAATGTTTGTGAGTAACCACATATTGCTTATCTATTAACAGAAGCTTATTACCTTCATCTCCAAGTTTGTTAAAATAAAAAAAAGTTTTTTTGTAGACTTGGTGATTGCATCGTACACCGATTCCTGTGTCACCTGCCCCTACTGAGACACAGAAACTGACCAACAGTGAGTTCTCCTTTAAACTAAAGGAAAACAGTTATTAGCATTGGTGCCTTGCAGTTCAGCTTCCTTGGGTTCATGAGCCATCTGCATAGTTTCTTCGTCCTCCAGTGGTCAGATGATTACCTCCAGCACTTCGGTTCGTGCCAAGAGTCCAAAAACATACTGGGAGGTTAATTGGTTTTCCATGAAACTGAAGTGTGTGTTTGGGAAATTAGATTGTCAGCTCCACTGGGGATGGAATCGGTGGGGATAATTAAAATGCTTTCCATACAGTTCAGCTACATAAGAATGCAGTATGCATTTGCATATTTCTGACATTTCCATTGTCTGTCTGAAAAAATAGATTTAAAAAGTAATGTTCTACATTTTGTGAACTCAAATAGGCAGGTTTTTATCCTACTTTGTCCTCTTATTATATACCTGAATCTGCTTTTGCATTCGCAGTTACAAAGCCATAGGGGCAGCCAAGGAAGCAATTGCACCTGTGCCCTGGAATTTAAAGGGGGCCAAAAGCCTCTCTCCCACCTATGAAGCCCCTTTTTATATATGACATTGTACACTGCCAAGCAAGACAATGATCCTGTATAAATAAGTTCTCTGTAACTTTTCCAGTACTATTAATTACACTGCTACAATGTGATTACATCAACATGTCTGCCTTTAAAGCCCCTTTCATAGTAATTAGAGATGAGCGAGCGTACTCACTCGAATGAGTAGTGCCTTATTCGAGTACCTGCCCGCTCGTCTCTAAGGATTCGGCTGCCGGCGCGTGCGAGAGGTGAGAAGCGGAGGGGAGGGAGAGATCCCCCTCCGTTCCTCCTCGCTCTCCCCCGCTGCTCCCCGCCCCCTGCCGGCAGCCGAATCTTTAGAGACGAGCGGGCAGGTACTCGAATAAGGCACTACTCGCTCGAGTAGTTTGCCTTAGTGAGTATGTTCGCTCATCTCTAATAGTAATGTATAGTAAAGGAATCCTCGCGACTGAACTTAGTGCAGATCTGGAGATGTAGTCTAATTAAAGCGGTATTCCCATCTAAGGGTGGTTTCATAGTGGTGATCGCGATTTTGCCTCGGAAAAAAATGTTTTTTCCCCACGATTTTTGAGCGTTCGCGCTGTTTTTTCTTGCAAAAACATTGCTGCTTACGATTTCTTGCATGTTTTTTTCATTGATTTCACTGGCCTGACGAAAATCGCAAGTGTTATACACCTGGCTATCTCCGTTAGCTCCATTGAAGGTGAATGGATCGGCAGTGCACTAGCGTGACCTGCCCTCCATTCAATGACGTGAGGGAAGCAACCAGAAAGTGAGTAAGACAGGGAAAACGAGCCCCCTCTTCTCAGGATCAGTGGGGGTCTCAGAAGTTGGACCGTCCCCCCCGCTCTATCAGTTTTCACCCATTCAGTATATAGGTGAAAATTTGTCCTGTAACTGGAATACCCATTTAAAGGGGTTATCTCATAAATCATTTTCACACTAAAAGTTCTGTAAGGTTGTTAATAGCTGTTTCAAAGTATTTTGCAGTGTTTCTAGCATTAAAAATTTTCATTAGCATATTTGTATTTGCTGTGTCCCTTT
The DNA here is from genome assembly GCF_035609145.1 of Eleutherodactylus coqui. Classification (NCBI taxonomy): domain Eukaryota; kingdom Metazoa; phylum Chordata; class Amphibia; order Anura; family Eleutherodactylidae; genus Eleutherodactylus; species Eleutherodactylus coqui. Next base: position 76,749,499 of record NC_089844.1, read on the forward strand.
TTGGTGCTGCGGAGGATTGGCTCTAGGCAGAATCAATCTCCTTTCCACTCTGGCAGCTGGCTAAATATAACCCCTTCTTACTTCCCCTGTAGAAGTCTTCTCAGCTATACTGACATGTACTGCAAAGTCTCTGCTCATTCCTTGATAGGCAGGGCAGGTAGCTATTTCTATGGCTGCTCTGTAGGGAACAGAGGAATACTGTGCTTTGGGGACTCTGACTGAGGATGTGTGTTGTCCAACACTCAGCTCATTAGGTGGACCTAAAACACCAGATTGCACAATACTATATAAGTAAATGTCATAACTCTTTACTACATTGTTATTTTAACAGTAAGTAAATTGAAACCGCCACCCAGATGGTGTAAAAGGAAATATGACTGCTCTGCCCAGACCAGGCCACCTTCTTCTATTGCGACATGGTTCAGTGCGAATACTCAGATGCACATGGTAGGTGTTTTGGGCGGTAGAGAGGGGTCCATATGGATAACCAGCATATAGCCGCAGCTGGGCATCATATCTTTCCATCATAAGTAGCATTCATTTTTTTAGTAATTTGTACTACAGTAGATCTTCTACGGGATTGGACCAGATGGACTAGCCTTTGCTCCCCATATGCATCTATTAGCGTTGAGTGCCCACATGATCTTGTCGCCATTTCACTGCTATTCCTTCCTTGGACTACTTTTGGTCTAGTAATCATTGCATATTGGATACACCTCTCAAGACTTAGCATTTTGACCCTCTCTGAAAGAGATTGCACGTACAGACATCATATGGGCATGGAGATTTACCAGCAGTACCCACATGCTGTGCTCTCCTTTGCTATGTAACAACTAACATTTTGGAGGCTGCTGCTTAACCCTTTCTAATCCACTGTCTGACCACTGAAGACATTATTTTAAGGCTGTACAGCTCTGATGTTGGAAGACATCCGTCGGGGTTCTCTTACTATATATTGCCAGCCTCTCTGCTGTCGGAGCCAATCCAACATGTCAACTCCTGCAGTACTGGCTTTAGCCAGCAGATAGCGCCATTGTATAACGTCAGAAAAAGAGTAAGCCCCCTAGGAAAACCAGGATACAAATTAGATTGGAAAGGGTTAATAAACTGCAGAAACTTTAAAGTTTGCTTCAGTTTCCCTCTCTTTTACACTGCTTTGGCCAATTACCCAATGTCCTGTAAAGGCAAATCTATCCTTAAAAGTAACCGGTCATGTTGAAAATACAGTTCGTTCTGTAAGCAGCACAGAGTAAAAAATGCTGAGCGGACTGATATAGTTTTATGGGAAATGATTCCACATATGTTGTAATTTATAGATCTGAACCTCTTCTCATTCTGGACTTAAAGAGTCCAGTGGGCGGTCTCACTCACTGATTGACAACTGTTCCTTATTTTATTTTACTCATTTATCTTATTTTACTCATCTATATAGCGCATACATATTCCACAGTGCTGCACACATGAGTTTACATACAAGGATAGCTGTCAGCCACTAAGTTGGACAGCCCACTGGACTCCTGGACTCAGAAAGTGCAGAGGTTTAGATCAATATATTAAAAAGGATACCGAATCTTTTCCTACAGAACTATATATCAATCTGCTCCTCTCCTGCTGATCTAGAACATCATGCCTGCAGAATAGAATGCATTTTCAATGTGACAAGACCCCTTTAAAGTTCATATACTGACTAAATGCTTATGGTGAGCAAAATATACGAACAAACGGTCCATCTCAAGAAATGTGGTGCAATGTGCCACTTATGGCGTTATTGTTTGAGGTATTGTGTACTTATACTGAAAGGATCTGTTTCAAAGTGTTACATTTAAGGATTGATTCAGTGCTTGCTGTTCTAAATCTATTATCCAAATCCTAAAAGTCAAATCCCAGTTGGCTATTTTATTAGAGAAAGCCAGTGAGTAAAAAGCATTAGAATGATCCTCTGAGGCCTAATCTGGGATAATCCATATGGGGAGATCATTATAAGAGCGAATTTGAAATTCTGCCTGTGCCGTATCTCTTCTGTGTTTAGGGGATAGAAGATGTGGTGTGAGTTTTTCCTAATTTATTAATCCACTTATGTATAAATTATATTTTTCTTCACGCTCCAGGAACAGTCATTACTTAGTGTAAATTGTTTCTGTCTTTACATGCTGATGAAAACCCGAATGTATTTATGGGAGATGTGATAATAATAGGTTGGGTTCACACAGGGCTATAGTGTCGGGGTGCTACAAACATAGATACATTTCATACATTCATTGGCTTGTACTAGAGCTGCACTATCCTACCAAAAGTAATTGGATGCCTGAGCCAGAATCAAAAGTAGCATTTATTTACATGTAGTGGGGCCTCCTTTAGCCCTGTCATCGAAAACTCTCTTTACTGTACTTTCTGCGAATGTCGGAAACACTTCAGCTGGTATTTCCCTCCATTCATCTTATAAATGTCTGGCGATGTCTCTCAATGAACATGGACGCTGTTCATATTTCCTGACTCGACATTCCAGTGCATCCCAAAAATGTTCAGTAGTGTTCAGGTCATGATTCTATGCAGCCAGTCCAATGGTGGAAGATCCATATCCTCAAACCAATGTAAAACAGCATTGGATTTGTGACAAAGCACATTGTCCTGTTGGGAGTATGGCTGACCATTTTCAGAGTATTACCACATTGGCAGCAGCACATAATAATCTAGAACGTCATGGTTCACCTCCATGTTCATGGTCTTTGCCATTACAGCCAGCAGACTAAGATCACGCCACATAAAACATCCTCTTACCATAATGGAACCTCCGTTGTACTTAACTGTTGGCACAACACACTCGGAGTGTCAAGGTATACCTCCATGTTCATGGTTCTTGCCACTACAACAAAAGAACCGAGACCATACTAGATAAGCCATTCCCCGGGCCACAACACACTCAAACAAAATGCTTTCCCCAGGCGTCCTCCACACCCAGGAACATCCATCTGGTGTAAAGATGGAGTAGTGTGATTCATCTCTCCATAGAATGTTCTTCCATTACTTAACTGTCCCCTACTATGTTCCTTGCACCATTGTAGATGCGCTGATGCATTGCTTGGCTTTTGCGCAGCGACATAACCCGTACATCCTACAGCGAGCAGTTCCCGTCACAAACTAGAGAGGACATCTCCACGGGTCTGCATCTTCTGTAGCTTGGTTTAAGACTTGTGACATGCTAATAAGAAACAATCCATTATAATGATAGAGGTGCCCAAATACTTTTGGTAGGATAGTGTACAATAGACTGAAGTCAGTGGTGTAAACATCTCAATGAAGGGATATGGAAATCAAAAATAGGTATGATGGTACCCACAATGCCATAGTGGAGCAAGCAAACTGCAGGCCAATGTGGCACATTTACCCAAAAATTCGCCAACAGCAATGTTCCAGCCTCATGTCTCCACAACAATGTGTCACTGACACATCTACAGATGTGTCCTTCCTTCTCTTTCCTCTTGGCTCAATATATCCCAAAATCTGTGGCATGAGATGCCCAGCTTGGAAAGAAAAAAACAACAACATGATTTAGCAATACGCTGTCAGTTTAGGGCTATGTGATGTGCATCTAGGTGTGGGCACCCAGGGGTTGTGATGTCAATTGCAGTTTTCAAGTGTTTTGCTAGTGATAATATATTGAGTTTGTTTAGTGAAAAATTAGAGTCCCTAACAAAATTTCTAGAAAGCTAAGGGTAAGGACACATGAATCAGTCAGGATGGAGTTGTGATGCGGCTTTGAGCTGTAGCAAGTCCATTTTTTATTATCTTATATGGCAATTTTGATATGCAGCACATATATTGAGACGGAGCTCGATTGAGGTTTTGATTTTGTCGGCTGTTGATTAAGCATTTGGCCACCTTTGGTGCAGAATTTGACTTCATTTTAGGAGGATCAGCAGCAGATTTCACCCTTTCAGTTGAAGTCGGCTGCGGATCCACGTCAAAATCCACGGTGGTGCTGTTTTTGATGTGGAGTTTGGTGCCGATTTCTGCCGCACAAAAAAAACCCCACACCATCTCCACTACCCTTACAGTGCAATGCAACCTCAACTTGGTGACAAAAAACGCATATAGTTAACTACTTTCAGTTTTTGAATGCATCACAATCGCATCCTGATCAGACTGTGTCCTCCTGCCGTAAGTGTGGCCATAACTGTACCCAATAGTGTACCAGCAACAGATGTCCCCATAACAGTGCAACAGTCTCCTATGTCTCAGGAATATCAAAATATGATTGTTCCCAGCAAGAGAAACCAAGTAATCTTGTAGATATGATACCTTTTAATGGCTAACAAAAATACATGATGTAATAATAGCGAGCTTGCGAACCAATGCAGGGTTCTTCTTCAGGCTTAAATGGATTGGATCTGAAGAGGCATGAATATTTATACACACTTACAACATACATACTTATGACAAGGCACAGATATGGATGTGATTGGTTCGCACTTAAAAGGAATTCTGCAACAGCAAACAAACTTTTTTTGTCTAGGCACTGATAGCGGAGTGAAAGTTTTATGGTCCCTAAATTACTGTTGGGAGGGGGAAAGGTCGGCAGCCTAGAATTGCTACAAGAGGTACACTGACATTCTTAGCTAAACACTGATAAGGGAGTGAAAGTTTATGGTCCCTAAATTACTGTTGATGGGGGTCTTATCTGAGCAATAAATGTCTCACACTTCCCAATTACGCATAAACCGCAAGCTTGCCATTACTACATCATGTATTTTTGTTAGCCATTAAAAGGTATCATATCTACAAGATTACTTGGTTTCTCTTGCTGGGAACAATCACAGTTTGCTCTACTGGCTAACACGGTACCAGATCTTTGTTTTCAGGAATAGCAATCACCTTAACACTGAGTCAATCATCGATGCTCCCATAACAATGTGTCATCCACCCAGATAATAGTGAACCGCCAACAGGCCTTATACTAGTGTACCAATTATAGATGCCTACATATTCACGCGTGAATCAAAGATGACCCTAGAATATTACCTGCCTGAATTGTCTGATGCCAAACCAAAGCATTTCAGTTTCTGCCCTTGATGACCAAAAATCAGAAGTGAATGAGCATCAAAATTATTATCCTGGACATTTGCAATGTGATGTTTCTTAACTGTAGCCTAAAAGCACAGAACTTCCAATGTTTAGCTATTTTTTAATAATGCAACCAAATTGATACAGCTGACCCATTCATTTCCGTCATGTCCACCAGGAAAAGTAGTAAAACTCTGAACGCACTTCTAGTTGGGGGCTCCATCTGCCTTTTTAGTACTTTTGGCTGCAAGAACAGCTCAGCCTGCAGCACTAGTTTTGCAGTCAATGATACTGGATTCCAGGCAATCGCCTTTATCCCGTATAGACCAGTCCACAGGTTTTTACAGCAGTCATTAAGGGGTCTGAGGCAGTTGTAAATACATGGCGGTCTAGTCTAAGACCGTCACAGAAGTCCTATATCGGCAAAAGCTACGGCTCGCTGTCTACTGACAGCTGGGCTATGGTTCTAACAAACTGTAGCAGAGAGACCTCCAGTCCCAACCATTTAACCCCGTAATTAGAGCTTGGCTCACAATAAACAAGGCCTCCCACAGTTTATCTGATGAAAAAGAAAAATGTTATGCGCCGTGAAAAGTGGTGATGGAAATAAAATGCATTTTTTTCTTTTTACAAAAAGGGTTTTTATTGTGCCAAACTAATAAGAAAATATATATAACTCACTGATTTCCCCAATTGGGTATATCACCTAGTTGTGGATAGTACGAACACAGACTGAAAAAAATATATAAATTTGGTTTTGCTGTAATCATCTTGACCAGCAGAATAAAAAGGGAATATTTCATTCCTACCGTACTGTAAATCCGGAAAAGAAAAAAAAAAGTGGAATTCTCTTTTTTCCCCTAAGAGAGTTAATAAAAGTTAAACAATACATTATATGTACTCTGAAGTAGCACCACTAAAAGATACAACTTGTCCCAAGAAAAAGAAGGCCTCATATGACTGTCAATGGAAAAATTAAAAGGTTATGGCTCTTGGAACGCAACGATGTAAAAAAATAAAAATAAAATTGGTGGTCATTGAGGTGCAAAATAGGTTGGTCGCTAAAGGGTTAAGGTCAACGTGGATCACGTATTACAATTGGATTTGGCAAAGCTGTCATGGTTCCTTTAGCAATGCCGAAGGTGTACAGAGCCTCAAAGCCTCTGAAATACTGTAAGCAGGGAAAGGACACGGCAGAATGTCATACGAAGTGCCGAGCGCAGGAGTGAGACGTGCCGATGACATTATGTAGAACCATCTGTATAGAGTTTTTCTTCTTTTATCTGAAACCAATTTTAAAAGATTTTATTTCAAACCAGAACTCATAATATGGAAATGTCAGCTTCATGCACTGGCACTTTCTGAAAAGTTCATTTCTCTCACATTTTGTATCGTTAATACATTTTATTCCTCTTACAGCTTTCATTTCTCTGTTAGTTCAGCGACAACACTGCAAGCAAAATAGACTGCTTTATCCATCGACTTCACTTAAAAATGCACCTTGTGACCCTCGTGACATTTTGTTACAAAGATATGGAAGAAATGTTTAGGCCGTACGTAAAATCTTCTCTCTGTATAAGTCAATGCCCCTTGATTATATCCATAGTCTGTACCTAGCGGATCTGAGATCCAGCGATAGGAGCAGCATGGAAAAGAACAGTTAAGAGACAGCTTAAAGAAGCGTCCCCCCGGGCCCATTTTTTTAAGTCCCATTAGGTAAGATGTAGTACGGGGAACTCTCTTCCCAGTGCTTTATTGAAGAATTATCAGCTACAGTCCTGGCCATCAATGGATCCCATTACCTATCGCCTCTGAAAACCAGTGAGTGCCTATAGGATATTCTTCCTCAAGCATGTCCGCCCAATGGCTTGGTGGAGGAGAGACCACAGAGGCTTCCCAGGAAGTAATGCAACAGCACCTCCAGGAAAGGAAATCACTGGGTGAAAGCTCTATCGCAAGACAGCACAGGTTTGTGGCAGGTTGGAAGGATGACATCTCTGGATGAATGCTCCAATAGTAAGTTTCTTTATTAATGGTTACAGCAATAAACTCGTTGTGGTTCAGTCCGATTTGTCTCGGTTCCGGATCAGGATGGCGAAAATAGCAGCAGTGCACCTTTACGATTTGCTCTGGATCCAACACATCTCCAGGGCTCACAGGCTGGGGGACAACCAGAAGAGGCCTCACATGAAGCTTCTCATGGCACAATGTAGCGGCACAAAAAACTCCTGAGTAACCAGCGTACATAGGATACCACTGTTACATTGACTGGAACGTCTTTTCCTCTCCACATCGAATTCCATCCCAACCATCCTATGTCCTTTCCCTGGTCTCTGGAAGTACACAACTTAAATAAAATGTTACAGAAGAAAAATAGTACAACTACTTAAAAGGAAATCCCCATTACATATGGACTTGAAGTCAGGGTGGTTTCATATCTGTATTTGGAGTCCTTTTAAAACTGATCAGTTTTTAACTGAATGTGGACCGATTACAAACTGAAGCAGAACTGATGTATACATGCAAATATATTTTTTTGTGTAGAGTAGCTGATTATTGGATATGCAGGCCAGAGCACACTCCACAAGTCTCACTTTGGGAGGTTTGCCAGAGCTCTTCCCCCAAGCCAGCACAATACACAAAATACACAATGCACACTCCTGACTGGTGGATGGTGGCTGGGCTTCTCCCTCTCCCTCTCCCTCCTCATCCCTGCCCCTCTGAGGTCCCCTACTATTTTGCTTTTCAACAGTGAAGGCAGACAAAAGCCCTTCAGTTTGCTGGTATTATTGTACCTTGACACTACCGGAAGTTAGGGGTCTGACAGCCCTTAGCAGGAGGGAATGCCCCTGTCAGGCCCCTAGCTACCGATTGGCTGCATAGCACACTATGGAAGAGTGGGGAAGGCGAGGGCCATACTCACCGACAGCAGGGTCCACAGAGCGCAGAGGGGAGCATGATGGAGAGGGGCCGGCTGCACATCACACTGAAAAGCGCCCTGTCCCTGTTGGCGCTGTCAGTGTTCAAAGGCTGGTGTCCTGCGGCGTCTCGGACGGAGCTCCCTACCCCGCTGCTGTCACCTGCTCTCGCAGGTCCACTCTCACTAGTCCCCTGGCGGATTCGCATCTCTGCTATCGGCGGCCCAGCTGTCACAGTCCCCGGGGGTGGGGTGTAACCGCATATGGCCGAACGCGCAGTCTACCCCCCGCCAGCGGTCTCCCCTCTGTGCTCCTGGCTGCAAGTGCTAACATCCATACCCTGTGCTCCATTGGGCAAAGGAGTGCGTCTGTCGGCATCAGCGCCTTTGGAGCGTGGGGGAAAATACGACCGCTGACGGCTACTCAGCTCCCCATAGTCCTCTCGGCAGCGGCGCCCGTGACAGCTGCTGAAGGCAGTGGAGGCAGGGGAGCAGAGTTGCCATCAGTGGGTGCCTCCGCTAAAGCTGGGGACAGCATGTGACAGGCTGTTCCACAGCCCTAAGCGCCGCAGCTTTAGAGGTGAGGCTGCCGCTCCCAGCTTTACCGGTGACAAACCCCCAGTCAATCAGAGGCTGGGAGTGTTAATAAATTTTCTGACAGCTGCATTATGTTGCCACCCCTTACTTCTGGTGGCGACATAATACAACAGTACCTACCAGGAACAATAAACGCTGTAAGCTGGACTTTTTTCCATTAAAAAAAAAAAACTGGAAGTGAATGGAATGGAGTCAAACTGAACCCACATGGAGAGCAAAAAAAAAGTATTGCTCTCTTATGTTCAGTTTGCTTAATTTTTCTATTAAAAAAAACAAAAAATAAAGACTGAGAGACAGACACAGATGTGAAACCACCCTTATAGTTTGTGAAAGCCTTGATATGAGGCTCAGATTTGACAAAAAACGTGCAAGAAAAAAAAGGTTTACAATAAAACTTTAATATAAACAAATAGGCCAATTTCTAATGGCAAGTCTCTTTAATTCAGTGTCAGAAATGTCTGGCAGCAGCTTGTTCCCCTCTCCACTCAGGCAAGGTCAGGGAAGACAGCTATAGATGTGGTCAACATTATCGTCGTCTTTGATTTTTTTAGTATAAAAAAGTCAATATCTCCAGAAATAAGTTAATAAGTACTAACTTTCTATCATTAGAATATTTTAACAGCAATTCCAAACAAATTCAACAAAAAAGTTTACTTGCCAACGTGCATGCAGACATTTCTAAAAAAGAAATAAAATAACCCTAGTATTATGACATGGCCAGGATAACAGGGGAGTAATACTATATCCTAAAATTGCTACTGCCCATGGCTAAACATACTGAGAAAGGCTAATCTCACCTCTCCTGGATCCCCGCATGTCCAGCGCTGCACCTCGGTTCTCCATGCTGGGTCTGTGTTTACAGGTGGCAGTCAGCCTGTTTACAGGGCATCACAGCCTTAGCATTTGAATACAAGATCCCATCTCAGGGATATCACAAGATTTGGCAACAATGACAACCAGTAAATGGTTTTTGTATCCATCTGTAAGCTTCTTGCACCTTTCTGCTGGGAGTTTCTTCAACTGCAATTCGCTCAAGCTCTTGAATGGTTGCAGATTCCATTTCCCAGCTCTCTCCAAAGATTTTAAATTGGATTGAGATTAGGACTAGAGATGAGCGAACGTACTCGGTAAAGCACTACTCGTCCGAGTAATGTGCTTTATCCGAGTACCTCCCCGCTCGTCCTGAAAGATTCGGGGAGCGCCGCTGCTGACAGGTGAGTTGCGGCGGGGAGCAGGGGAGAGCGGGCGGGAGAGAAGGAGAGAGAGATCTCCCCTCCGTTCCTCCCCTGCAGCTCCCCGCTCCGCGGCGCTCCCCGAATCTTTCAGGACGAGCGGGGAGGTACTCGGATAAAGCACATTACTCGGACGAGTAGTGCTTATCCGAGTACGTTCGCTCATCTCTAATTAGGACTCAATGCTGGCCACTTAGAAGAACAGAAAAGGCAATTTGTTTCCTTATTAACCATGTCGGTGTACTTTTGGATGTGTGCTTTGGGTCACTATCCTGCAGTAAGATCCATTTTGTTTGAGTCAAACCCAGTTTTCTTACACTTGAAACACATATTCCTGTAACATATTCAAAGATCTTCTGTCCCAGAGGCAGCAAAGAAGCCGCACAACATTATGGATCCTCCATCATGATTCATTGTAGGTAAAACTAAAGGTAAAGTCCCCTGGTGCAAGCACCGAGTCGTAACCGACTCCTAGGGTGAGTCTCTTTGTAGACTGTTTTTGTGGGGTGGTTGCCTTCCCCAGTCATTTTTACCCCCCCAGGAAGCTGGGTACTCATTTTACCAGCCTCAGGAGGATGGAGGGCTGAGTCAACCTTGAGCCGGCTACCTGAACCAAGCGGGTATTGAACCCGCAACCTTCAACTGCTGCCTTAACACTCTGCACCACACAAGGCTCCATTAGGTAGGCAATTTCATCATGTTCTTTGACTATAAACAATGCTGGTACACATTGCTGAAGAGCTCTAGTTTAGTTCAATCTGTTCATAGAATATTTTCCAAGAAGAATTGTGGTTTGTCTATGTAACTTTTGGAAAACTGTGGGGACCTCATTGTCCTTCGCCTGTAGAGCCCTTTTTTTTGTTCAGTGTGTGGCATATGGAACGGGTGGACTCCAGATGTGTCCAACTCAGCCTAAAGTTCTTTGGATATTGTGCATTGTTTCTTTGCTACATTTCGAACCACCTATCACAAAGCTCTGGAAGGTCCTTAACTGTTGCATGAGTAGCAAACTTCTTGATAACATCTTAAACTGTTGAAGTTGGGATACCAAGGTCTTTGGAGATAGTCTTATACTGTTCGGCTTGCATTTAGTCAATAGAAAATAAAACATACAAAAGGTCAAAACAGATCAAATACTAAGAAAATACAACAAACACGGCTGTAATGTCATCCGCGATACGTGTGCAATATAGATTCGTATTATGGATGTGTAACAATACTCTTGCCTGAAAATGGCCCAAGACGCCGCAGCCAGACATTGCATGAACGTCAACAGTAAAACACACTACAAACTGCATTTTTGTTGTTGGCGTTTTTTTTTTAAAAGCACTTTTGGGACAATGGCTTGTTTTTCAAATTAATCACAATAGGACTTGAAAACGTTACAAAATGAAAGAAAGTGAAAAAATGCCACCAAACATGCTTGCAAAAAACGCAATGAAAAATTCTTTAAATTTATGGCGTTTTTCACGAGTAAACAGAAAAAGCGTGTGTGTGAAGGCAGCCAAAAACTGAAAACCATCAGCAATTGTTTTTTTTTTTTTTACCAACGAGAAGAAAAGCCGAGCAAACCGATGAAATAATGAAACATTTTTTGCTTACTGTGTCTCTTCTATATCTGTTCATACGTTGCAGCTGATACAGGACTGTGGAACGAATAAAATAACTTTACTGACGGGTAAGTTACATTCAGCAAAATAATCTTGCTTTGACTGTATAGCTGTAAACAAAACCCTACACCCCGGCCCAGACCTCAGGCAAAAAGACAGCCAGCTGCTCCATAAAGCATAACCAAAAATGAGATGATCCAGCACACATCCAGAGGCTCTAATGAATTATGAGCTTGTATTTATAACATGGCTCATAAACAATGAGGAACGAGCAGCCAAGATAAGGCAGCCACTTGATAAAGGGCTTTATCTTGGCCTTATGCAACACCCATTGTCTGCCTTATGTTATAAATAAAACTACTTTCAACTTCATCGCTAGGGTTGAATCATCCACCATCCAGTTTATAGTTAGTGTCAGGTTTTGCAGGACCTTGTATAGTAACTTCTGCAGATTTCCCATCTGAGCTCACACACCTGTGTTTGACTTACAGGTAGCTCCTACCTTTCTTCCTGATCCTGTGCCTCCATATAGTAACACTGTCATTTGTCCAATGATAGACACAGAGTTAATTCTTCAAAGGGCCTATGATAAGGACATGGATAGCTGGAAGGTACACTATGTCATGAAAAGGACAGTGTTTTGAAACCCCTCGGACACAACAAATCTGAGATCATTTGAGCGTGATGGTGTGACCAGCTCAGCTTGGAGGCATGTCATGCAAGTCGATGTGACTGCAATGTTAAATTATCTTAGAATATATATATAAATCTGTCTTACAAATAAAAGCAGATTCCAGAAAAACTGTTGCTGACCAAACTAAGGTGGTTTCATATCTGCACTGGAACTACCTGTCAGAGGTTATGTCACGGATCCGGTACAAAACACCGAAGAAAGAGCACTGCATGCAGCACTTTTTCTTACGTCCCAAGACTGGGCAGCTGGGTCGTAAAGCGGGCGGACCCCATTATAGTCAATGCGGTCTGCTTGGTGGTGTTCGGCTCCGTCCACTGAACCTTTTGCCCGCAGGGATTCCCTTTCCTGTAAAATACCAGAATATTTATATTTGCACATTTTTTAATTTTCTTAAAATTTATGTTTTTAACTTTGGACAAAAAATGCTGCTATAAAGTTGAGTCCACTTGTTTTGAACCACATATTTTTAATGGAATCTTTCACCTCTGAACACCCCCTCAGCTACTATACTGATTAAATAGCTTAGAGCATACCAGAGTTTTCAGATGACTTGTCATCAAAAGCTGTGGTGTGTGGGTGCAAATGCGGAATAGCACTCTTTCTGGCCATTATATGACTTGTACCCTACAGTTTCCCTATTTTCCCCTCTGCAGGGTGTACATCAGATTCTCCATCCTCTGAGGTCTGGTGGGAGGAGCCTGGCTGCTGTACTTTGTTCTATAGACTATACACATTGAACTGCAGGAATTCTGGTCTCTGTTACACACAGACATAACCTCATCATGTAGGAGTGTATAGAAAGATTTAGCAATGTATATGTGTATAAAGAGCAGCAGATATCTCAGCATTAGCTCTAGCATTCATGTCTGTGCCACCCTCCCTCTCCTCCTAGCTTTCTGCATACAGTTCAATGAGCATAACGACTCATGTTCCAACTCTGGCATCCTAGTGTCCTGTGTCAATCATGTGAGGGCAGGCAGTGGACAGCAATGTGGGGGAAAGGGAGGCAGCACTTTAGATACATTTTCAGCACAAAAACTTTATTTTAGGTAAATATGTTTGCCAATTATCACACTGGCTATCATATAATCACATATTTTTTGAAAAGTTAACAACCATTTGAAGTGCACTGATTCTGAATCAGTCATTTCCTTATCTACTCACTTGCATTCCCACTGCTGTAAGCCCCCAAACAGGCCATATGCTGCATGCTGATGAAGAAGTCTTCTATATTATATTGCATGAGCCCAGAAGTCGGCAGTATGCATTAGTACACAACACATGACATGTGTGTGGGTTTAAAGCAGGGGAATACAAGTGAGTGAAAAGTTAAAAACTATAGATGTGGTATTGGCGTGACAGATTTTCTTTAAGAAATCTAAAAAGTTTATGAATTATGTTGGGCGGTACAATGGTTCTCATCATCATCGCTGGTGTCTTCATCTGTCTCGTCATCAGTCTCCTCATCGGATTCTTCGCTGTCCTCATCTTCACTGCTTTCCTGTTGTTCTGTAATGTAGCAAACACGATCAGTCATTTTACCGCACATGGTGTTAACCCCTTAGTGACCAAGCCTGTTTGCGCCTTAATGACCAGGTCAAATTTTGGAAATCTGACGTGTCACTTTAACATAGAATAACACTGTAAAGGTTTTGCATATTCAAGTAATTCTGACATTGTTTTTTTTGCCACATATTGTACTAACCATTTAGGAGACATACAAATTTGACATTAAGTATTAAAATATTGAGGAACATTTTGTTTTCCTACACCAAGCCAAAATTGCAAAGGTTCATAGGTGTCAGAATGATAGATAGGGCTGTGAGTACATCCGCGACCATAGAGAACAATAGGCTTTATGTCGCAGATATCTGCGGTAAAATAGAACATGCTGCGTTCTGTTTTCTGCAAGTGGATTACGTAATTCTAAACTGCTAATGTGAGAAACCATAATTCCATTTCCGGTCGTGTGAGATCGGCCTAAGGTAGATCGCTACCTTTTTATACCATTAGATAATGGCGATCACGTGACCGGGGACTGCTCAACGAGGCCTGCAGTCACTGCTCCAGGCTCTCTGCTACCTTTGGTAGACAGGAGCAAGCAGATTTTAAATTTCCGGGGCCCTCCCCGGCTTCTGCACTTGCATCCGGCATTTTGCCGATGAGCACACGTGCAGAAGACTGGGAAGGTGCATGGATAAAGAACCCATCGGGGGACATCGCTGGAGGGCTTAAGTAATTTCACCTTCCCTCACAGATCCAATCCGTGAGGGAAGGTAAAGCTTTAACTTTTTTTCTTACTGTTACATGACGAGGGACCACATACCACATCCCCCAGTGAAATCTCCAGGCACTCAACTAGGAGCAGGGAGATTTTAAATTTCCAGAGCAATCAGCAGCTTCTGCGCGTGTTCGCCATTTTGCCAACAGGCGCATGCGCAGAGTCCGGGTAAATGTCCACGGATAAAGATCCCATTGGGGAACAGATCCGGAGACCTTAGGTATGTAATTTCCTCTCCCCTCATTGATCGAGATGAAACAGCGATCACGTGACCGGGGACTTATACCGCGGCTCCCGTGACATCTCCCTATTCACAGTTATGTTTTACAGCGGGGAGCAGGGAGATTTAAAATTTCCAGGGCCCTCCGGCCTTCTGCGCATGTGCATGACATTTTGGCGTCTGGCGCGCATGCGCAGAAGACCGCGTAAGGCCTCATGTCCACGGGCAAAAGAAGAATTAAAATCCACAGCGGATTTTAACTCTTCTCCCGCGCGCGGATCCGCACCCCATAGGGATGCATTAACCACCCGCAGGTAGATAAATACCTGCGGATGGTCAATAAAAGTGATTTTAAAAAAAATGGAGCATGAAAAAATCTGGACCATGCTCCATTTTCGTGCGGGTCTCCCGCGGGGACGGCTCCCGCAGGCTTCTATTGAAGCCTATGGAAGCCGTCCAGATCCGCGGGAGACCTAAAATAAGAATTTAAAAGAATTAACTCACCCGCAGCGGACCGGGAAGGTCTTCTCTTCCTCACGGCTGGATCTTTCTTGCTTCGGCTCGGCGGATGTGCCCGTCGCATGCGCGCGGCACGTTGGCGACGTGCCGCTGGCCTGCCTGCGACGTGCCGAGTTCATCCGCCGGACGAAAAAGATCCGGCCGTGAGGAAGAGAAGACCTTCCCGGTCCGCTGCGGGTGAGTTAATTCTTTTAAATTCCTATTTTAAGCGCTCATGTCCGCGGGGCAGGAGGGACCCGCTATGGATTCTCCATGGAGAATCCGGAGCGGGCCTGATTTTCCCCGTGGACAGGAGGCCTTAGGCCCTTGCAGGACAAGATCGCTGTGGGACATCACAGAGACCGGAGGTGAGTAGTTTCAGCTCTCCTCACGGATCCAATCTGCGAGGGGAGATGAAACTTTAACTTTATTTAACTTTTTTAAAACCTTTATGCGATGTGTGACCGGGGGTCGCTCACCACGGCCACCCAAGACAGCTCCAGGTTATCGGCTACCTCCGGCCAGGAGCTGTCACTGCACAGACCCCGGGGCTTTAGTCTACAGGGCTGGCGTGTTTTTACGGGTCTGTAGATTAAAGCCCAGACACCCAGGACGTAAAAACACATATGGGTGGTCACTAAGGGGTTAAGCTATTGACTGACAGCTATTTATCCCGACTCAAGCATAATCATGCGAACTTGGCCAAGAGTAAGAAAAAAAAAAACCATGATGTGTCACTTATTTGCTGAGGATTCCAAGTGGAAAAGCCAAGGATCAGCCCCTTTGATGACAATGTGGCTAATCTTCATGCAGATCTGCAGTGTATCCTTAGCAGATCCAGGGCACATCTCCAAGAGAAATCTAGGTGTTAGCTTTGGATTTCTGCCATGGATTAGTTGAAAGAATCCATTATGTGTGAACATATCTTTACTTCTACCAGGCAGAACAACTTGTAGGAAGCATATGCATCATTAATATTAAGTGTAAAGTAAGTACACCCTTATATTATACTGGTCAAGGAAAGGCCATTGCACGAATACTTAGAACAGACGTCATCATGAAGATATTTCTCACGCTTACCAATTTGTAGCATTTCCTCAATAAGAGGTGAAAACTGTTTGGCCTCTGGATTGTCTGGTTCATATAGGAGTACTAAAAATTTAAAAAGAAAAATAAAACATTGGAAATTTGAAGATGGAAATGTTTAACATAAAATACATTTTCCTCCAGTGAGTGTGTGTGTGTGTATGTATATATATATATATATATATATATATATATATATATATAACCCTACTAATTTCAGAAGGAAGAATATCTGCTGCCCATGAACACTGCAAACCTACAGGGGGTGGACAAAAATATGGGAACACCTACGAAATGCATTGGATTTTAATCATTAGAGCTGAGCTGCCCTTTTGACGCCTGCTTGACTGAGAGCTTTCCCAGCAAATTTGTGTTTTCTTCACCTCTTGCCCTGCTCTGGGTGGTTTTGGGAGCCGGCTGGTAACAGTAGGTAAGTGGCTCAAACCCTGAAGCAATGGAACCTTGTTGCTCGGGCAACCTTGTTGCATCTGTGTCATATTACCTCCACTTAAAATCGGTCTCTACATGTCTTATTGAAATATGTTTTATAATCCTATGTAACTTAAGGCATAAATTTTGCACAGCGGTTCCATATTTTTGTCCACCCCCTGTATATATTTGTTTGTGGGACTCCTGTCAACATATAGGTAAATTGAAAGGCCTTGGCATTTGGAAAAGTAATCAGGAATAGAAGAACCAAGCACATTGTTTCCAATTAATGATGATTTTTTACATGTCTCTATTATATGTCCAACTTTTCACAAAACTTACGATTCTTTAAATATCAATAAAGTGCATTTCCTTATAAATTAAGCCTTTCCTTAGATATTTCAAATTCTGGGAAAAACGGGTGACAATGATTAAGACCACATTAAGGTTGCCATACACATTAGATGAACATCAGATGAACTTGCCAATATTGGTGGGACCAGATGACCATCTATTGTGTGTGGGGGTGTCCTAAGTCGGCCCTGATGGTAGATTTAGGGAAAAAAGTATCTGGCAGTTGGATTTCAACATACCTTATCCTTTTGTCTTCGAAGGAGATAAGCAGACTCCAAAAGGTGTCTGGCAACAGCTTATTCCCCTCTTCCTATTAAGAACAGGTGACACTGGGAAATAAACATTCAAATTACAGGTAAGGTGCAGGGCCACCATTACCGTTCCCACAGGGGCTGCTATTCAGATGCTACACACTGTATATAAATACTTAAATTAAAGGGGTTTTGTTATTAAAACAAAACCCCGACCACGAATTGGGTCCTGCTTAAAATAACAAAGGAGGGAATGCTCGCTTCTTTTAGGGGCCCGGGACGCAACCCTTTTAACAAAATATAAATTTACTGAGTAAATGATCCAGGGCGTTGTTATGATCCAGTCATATAGGACTCTTCCCAAATGTTAGTGGAAGGTGTAATTGGAACCATATTGTTTGTCACCCCACTTTTTAGAAAAAACGATAAAAAAAAATAAAAAAAAAATACAAAAACAACCAAGTAGAACTTTTACCAATTTGACAGAAGAGCAAAAGCTAAAGTGTACTTGAGTTTTCAAAAAAAATTTCAAAAGCAGCCTCGCCCTTCATTGGCTGCTAATTTGCTGCTACCTGCACCCAGTTTGAGCTGTATGAATTCAGTTTTCCATTTGGATTTTCTGTGTTTTTTTTTTTTTTTTGCTGCTTTGCTGCCTGCTATCCCCTTCCAGGTGGGGGGCATATCCAAAGCCAGCCTTTCTCCCAGTATTATACTGGCCAAGACTTTCTCTCTCACACTTCCCATGCTGCCTTGCATAGCCCTGCTCCAAGCCCCTCTGCTGCTTGCAGCAACTACCAGTGTCCCCATGTCGCCGTTACTAGAGAAGCCAAATGCCTAATGACAGGCAGTGGATTGCAAAGGTCCTGGAAAGGAGACCGCTATTGGTAGGCAATTCAAACTTCATTTTCAGTAGTAAATAAAATAATGTAATGCACGTGTATACAAGATTAATGGTGCACACAAAGGTTGTTCGATGGCTAGAAGTTGTGTGAAAAGTTAAGTGCCGATTTAAAAACATCACAACACTCATCAAATATCTAGAATAACAAAATACCACTTTGTTGTCACCTTGATATCATAATGCAATCTTGTTCTTGAAAGTGCTTCTCTTACTAACAGTAGTGGTTTTAATAATATACCCATAGGGACCACAAGGTCTTGCTCAAATATAATGAAACAGGACCAAACAGATCCTCACTTTAAAAATCAGACTGGCACTATAGGGTTATCACATATCTTCGTTATAACTCAGGCATTAATGTTTATGACCCCCTCAGACAAACATGACATGTAATATGAAACAACAGAACTAGTTATCTGTGCAATATGAACAGACACATACTCATCTGACACAGTTTCTGTGCTAATTGGTAATCCTCGTCCATTACTGCATTGATGAACTGAAAAATATGAATTCAGAATAATTATACAGAACGGCCATCATTATTTAGGTCCCATTATTACATGCTGTCATATAAGACAATATTATGTGTAACCTGGGAGGACAAGTAAGATAGCATGGCTGCAGGAAGTATTGCCCTTCGGGCTTGTAGGGATAACATAATGCAGACGCGGAGAATAACTGGCCAGCCTCAGGTTATTTCCACTGTACTCCTGACCCCCCAGGAATATACTTTATATTAACGGTGTGGTGTCTATTGCTGTCTTCCCACTGGGCTCATTAAAAGTGCATGCTTATTAACCCAAAATCATGTCACCTCTGCTAGAAGCTGTATGGGAGCACGGCCGGTTTCATCATCGCTCTCATCTTCATCACTAGACTCCTCCAGAAGTCCTTTGATGTTGCCGTTATGAACGGTCAATGATTGAAGTCCTGTGGTTACTTTTTCATCTACAGTAATGAAAATCATACAAGGCAGTGTGGTTAAATTGGTTCTTCTTATAGGGTCAGGAAAGGTGTTGGGTGATACACAATAACGGAGTTCAGGTGCAGGGCACTCATTTAGTAGGGATCAGCAATGTGCTAATCTTACCACCACCAATAGACGCTTATTCTCGGTTTCTCTCTATAGTATAGGTCAAATATTCCTAAACTATAATTAATTAATAGGCATAGATTTCCGTATGTACCGGCTTCATTAGAAGTAAACCAAAGTTTTAAAAAAAAATCTAGTTTAGACATTGCTTTCAGGTTCACACAAGTTGCCCAGATATCAAAAACTGTATACCCCAGGGGAGAAAAAAAAAAATAGCGCGGTACTGTGTTACCCGGAAAAATGCTGAATACTCTTGTATAAAAAAGAAAAAAAAAAAGTGTTAAGGCCCATTTACACGCAAAGACAACCTTTAAACGATTGAAAGATGGACAGTTGTAGCGATCATTTTGCATCAAGTGCTAATGGACACTAATCTCCTTTAGCACTTTATTAGCTTCATTTGCATGTAAATGAGCCTCCAGGGGAAAGGCTACAGAACACATGTGGTCTGAGCTCTGCAATCATCTTCTTTGTTCTCGCACGGGCTATCTGCTAAATACAATGTAATGAGCGCTCCCATGCAGAACACAGCGTGCACTCTGTGTTATCTACTCTCTGGTATTGCTCACCCTAAAATCATCGTTCAGCCGAAGAGTGAACGATAGTACCATTTACACACAACAATATAGCTCATAAGCCATCATTTAAACGAATTTTGAGTGATAATCGTTGCGTGTAAATGGGGCTTTATAGAGGCGATACCTGTATTGGCTAACCAGAAAAACTGTATTTGCAAGCTTTCAAGGCTACTTAGCCCTCTTCATCAGGCTGCAGTCACAGTGACTAACCTGATGAAGACACCCAAATAGCCTTGAAAGCTTGCAATTATATCGTTTTTCTGGCTAACCGCTAAAGGTATCACCCCTATAATTATTTTGTCTTTTTTATACAAGAGTATTTAATATCACATGCATTTCAAATGGGTGCAAAGATTCAGTTTGATACCCTAGCCATCTACCTCCGGCCATGGCAGAGCGTCTTGTTGACACCAACTCCCCTGGCACTCAGCGTCTGGAGCACATATTGCCTTGCACCTTAACTATGTCACTTGTGCTTACCAACCTTCCAATTCTACAAGGTTGTACCTCTTTAGCCACGTTGTGTATGCTTTATTGCCACAGTGCCCAGGCACATTAAGGGAGAGTTTAACTGCCAATCTAATTTGAGTTATTATTTTCAATAGACACAGTTATGGCCCTCTGATCCCCCAGAAGAACCAGCTTCCGCTATGAAATTTTTGACACAGATATGCAAAAGGTTGTTAAGTGATTTGTCCCACTGAACTAAGTTATCCCTAACCCACAATTGCTGGAATCCTCACTAATCCTGAGAAAAGGGGTCCTGAAGGTCCTTGCATGAATGGAGCGATGGGCAAACATATGCACTGCTGCTCCATTCATTTCAACAGGCTACTGGAGGTAGCTGAACGCTAGAACTTGGTTTTCTCTGGCAGTCCTACTGAAATTAATGGAGCAGTAGTGCGTATGCTCAACTATTTCTCTATTCATACTACAACCTTTACAATCCCAGTTATAGAATCCATTAGTCGGACCCACACTGATCAGTTAATTATCCCTTAACCTGTGGATAGGGGATAACTTTATTTGGTGGGGCACCATTTTTCACCAATGCATATGATGTGCTCACAATGCTGGACCATACCAATAATTACCCTTCAGAGGGTAAATGAGATTTTTTATACTTTGTGGTATCATTTAATTCAGGGAGTTGAATGAATCTGCTGATAAATTTGCCAAAAATCATGGTCAATACCAGTGTTTATTGGAATTGATATCTTCTGAATGTCACTATTTTCTGTCTTGTTCGACTGCATGCTGGATGGAATACTGTAATCGGGAATATTACTGCTGGAAACAGAATAAGACCATTTGCCTCATTAGTCCACATCATCATAGACATAAATATTAGCTAATTAAACGTGGTCATTGGTGGATACAACAGAAATTTACTAACTAAATCCTAAATACTATAAGGTACTCTCAATACAAACGTGTAAGACCTATGAAGATGCTGTGCACGCACCATATTGTCACATAGGCCTGCACCAATGAGGGGTATGGTACACACAAAAACTCTGAAGGTGTACCTTGTACAGGTACACACAGACCTGTGTGCCAATGGCTTTGGTGTATGTTAACGCGGCGGAATCTGATGCCGATTTTTCTGCATGGATTCTGTCTCTAAAACTGCAGCTGAAATCCGCTGCTAAGCTGCATATTTCTGTCGCGGATCCGCATGCAGATTTAGCCTTGTCAGTGGACAAAATCCGTGATGTCATGGTTTTAGTGTTGGTGTCTCCACGGATAAATCCATGCCACATTCCGCTGTGTGAACATGCCCTTACTGTACAAAGTGGGATCCATTCTGTAGGGATATAACTTTTTCTCCCGGGTTAATGTCTTCCAGCTGCGCTGCCAGGTCTAAAGAACGATATAGAGATGAGCGAACGTACTCGGTAAGGGCGATTTCGCAATCGAGCACCGTGATTTTCGAGTACTTCACTACTCGGGTGAAAAGTACTCGGGTGCGCTGTGGGTGAGCGGGGGGTTGCAGAGGGGAGTGGGGGGTAGCAGCGGGGAACAGGGGGGAGCCCTCTCTCTCTCCCTCTCCCCTGGACTTTATTGGGTAATTGCTACTGACGGGAAAGCCTGTGTTTTAATAGCTGGTAATATTAGAGCATTCGCTAGAACACAATTGTGAATGCTGCTTTAAGGATTAATAGCAGCTTAATTTCCTGCTTCTCTCATCTTTACCTGGAAGATATCAACCAGAACCAAATAATTTTGTCAGCGACACTCTCAATGCAACCACACCGTGGGGAAGTTACTCAATGCTGGTGCAGGCTTCCTAAGGAAAGAGCTGTAGACCCTCCAGCCCTTAGATCCAGTCCAAGCACAAAAACAGGAGCCACACTCAGGAACTCATCTCAGCAGGATTCTTGTAGAAAGAGTTTGTAAATGTTTCATTCCTTCAGAAAATGCATGCTGCAACGTTTCGACCAAAATAGCTGTGGTCTTTGTCCCCTCCTTTACACACCCGCCAGCAAAAGAACACTCATTCTAAAGGCATTGATAGTGCCAATACACAATATATAATAGTAATAGTGACCCCTTTAGGGGCCCCAGTAGTCGTAGTGGCTCAGATAGGAGCCCCAGAAGTCATAGTGACTCAGATAGGGGCCCCAGTAGTAATAGTGCCCCATTATTAATAGTGCCTCCCCTCCATAGTGGTCCCAGTAGTCATAGTGACCCTTATAGTGGCTCCATTAGTAATAATGAACCCCCAATACTGAATATCCAGCAGGGCAGCAACCTTACAAGCAGTTCACTCACTCTATCCACAGCTCTGGCCAGGTGGTCGCCACGCTGTCATCAGAGGCTGTAACCCCTGACCTCAAACACACACACCCACGTGTCTGCAATGAGTACAGGCTGGCTTCTGCATGCAGTAACGCAGATACTGGGGTGGGTGGTTAAGGGCCACAGCCTCTGATGACCGCGAGGTGGCCGAGCAACTGGAGCTGTGGACAGAGTTGAGTGCACTCACTCACAGCTGGCAATTTTTTATATTATATGAGGGGGTGCTGATAAGTCTTTGGCTTTGTGTTCTTTTTTTGTTTCTATGGTAACGAATGTTACATCACATGAAAGCCTTATGTGTCTAATATATGTTTTCAAAATTTAGTGTTTGTAGCTTATGGCAACAGTGATCTAGGCACGCGGGAAAACAAAATGGTGGAGTGTATGGCGATATTCACAGAAAATGAGAGCAGAGGAGGGATAAAATTCTTGTTTCTGCAAGGAAAGTCCGCGAAGGATATTCATGGCGAGTCAGGGGTTTTTGAACCCCTGACCAGGAAGCACTGGCTGAAGACTACAGGCAAGTCTGCCAGAGCTGCAGAGGAGACATACAGCAGAGCTGGCAGCGCCTGATGGGTGATGTATTTTTTTTTATGCAGCTAGGAGTTATTTTAGGGGAAACAGTAGGATTTCCTATTGTAAAAGTTGCATCACATCGCACGAAAACCATGTTTTTGTGTGATGCAATGCAACTCAAATAAGGCTCCCTAGGGAAACATGGACTACAAAACAGCGCAAATTGCGGCAGTATTCAGCATGCCACGATTTTTTTTTTCTCGCAACGTAGCAGCCTACAAAACATCGCTCATGTGAAGGAACCCATTGGAAACAATGGGCTTCATATACATGTGATTAGTAGCGCTTGCACATCACAAGAAAATCGCACGATTTTTTCGCCAGTGTAAAAGCGGTCTTATAGTTTGACTAGGTAGATATTTTATTATGGGAACTCTAGACACAGCAGCATTAGGTTACACACTACCCTACATAGAAAAACAGTTAAGCCTCTGCTATAGTAAAAAACAGAGAAATTGTCACCAATTATCAGCCTGAGGCCTTAGTCAGACGGGCGTTTTTTGCCGCGATTTGCGCATGCGTCCGGCGATTTTATAAAACCATTGCTTTGCAATGGTATCGGACACATGAGCGCTTTTTATGCGCTCGTCCGATAAATTATAGAACAGAAATCGCAGATCGCACCTATGTGTGATCTGCGATTTCTGTTCTCTTCTCTATATGCGCTCAATGGGGCCGGCGGCAGCAGCGCCGACCCCATTGAGAACATATAGAAGACAAATCATTCTTCTCTGCCACAGCTGTAACAGCTGTGGCAGAGAAGAACGATGTTTGCCCATTGAATTCAATGGAGCGGCAATACAGCCGCTCCATTGAAAGCAATGGGCTGCCGTCGTGCGCGGGGTGAATTGTCGGGAAGGCCTTAAATATATAAGCCCTTCCCTGCAATTCATCCTAAAATGTGTTAAAATAAAAAAAAAATTGTATACTCACCTTTCCGCTGCAGCCGGAGTCCAGCCGCGGCCGCTGTCAGTTCTCCTGAACTGCTTCTCGGCACTCTTCAGCCGGCAGGGCTTTAAAATCCCCGCCTGCTGAATGATTTGCCTCTGACTGGTCACAGCCCTGACCAATCAGAGGCAGGTTTCACTCACACACCCATTCATGAATTCATGAATGGGTGAGTGACTGCTGCCTCTCAGCGCTGAGCCAATCAGGGGCAGGTCTGACTCACATCCATTCATGAATTCATGAATGGGTGTGAGTGAGACATGCCTCTGATTGGCTCAGCGCTGAGCCAATCAGGGGGCAGGTCTGACTCACACCCCCTTCACACCCACTGCAGGACGGCCGCGCGGAGCTCCGGCTGCCGGGAGAAGGTGAGTATACAATTTTTTTTTATTTTAACACATTTTAGGATGAATTGCAGGGAAGGGCTTATATATTTAAGCCCTTCCCGACAATTCATCCCGGGCTCGCCTGCAGCGCATTGCTTTAAATGGAGCCGGCTCTATTGCCGTCTCCATTGAATGCAATGCGCTGGACAGCTCCAGCCCGTTTCTAATGAAACGCGGCTAGGAGCAGATTTTCGGGCGATTTGCGGGCGACTTGCACACACCGGTCACGCGATTTGCGGATGCGCATCCGTCATGCGATCCGCAAATCGCGTGAAAAACGCCCGTGTGACTAAGGCCTTAGGGTGACTACCCACTACAGTTTTTTTCACTGCGAAATTCGCATGTTTTTTTTTTTCTGCAGGGGTCTATGGGCTATGGGACTTGTAAAGTTAAAATCGCGATTTTAACATTACAAGTCCCATAGACCCATGCAGAAAAAAAACACGCTGCGAATTTCGCAGTGAAAAAAAAAAATGTAGTGGGTAGTCACTAGGGATAAGCGAGTATACTCGCTAAGGCACTACTCGCTCGAGTAATGTGCCTTAGCCGAGTATCTCCCCGCTCGTCCCGAAAGATTCGGGTGCCGCCGCGGGGCGGGGAGCTGCGGGGGAGAGCAGGGAGGAACGGAGGGGAGATCTTTCTCTCCCTCTCTCCCGCCCGCTCTCCCCCGCTCCCCTCCGCAACTCACCTGTCAGCTAGGGACGAGCAGAGAGATACTCAGCTAAGGCACATTACTCGAGCGAGTAGTGCCTTAGCGAGTATACTCGCTCATCCCTAGTAGTCACCCCTGGAGGGAAAAAAAAAAAAAATCTACTTTTCCATGCATTGTATTTCACCTGGGATTTGCATCACTGACGAGGAAATGAAGATGAACTAGAGAGTTGTGCAATCTGCAAATGTCTGGATTCAAAAGAGCGATTGCGGGTGTGCTGAAAATAAAGTGACACAGTTGCTTTGATTTTCAGCTCACCTAAAAATCAAACGACTGTTGGCCCGTGTAAACAGGCAGTCATTCATCTATGTATGGGCGAGGCGGAATTTCGCTAGCGATATTCAGCCGTAGGTGAGCAGGGGGTAGAAATGAAAGGTCTCCGCAGTGAGCCTATCTGATAGATAGGCTCACCACAGAGAATCGCCGCAAATCGCAGCATGCCGCGATTTGAATCCCGCGAGTGGAGAATCGCTATGATTCTCCGCTCATGGACGTCAGGCTGCGGTTTTTATAGTTAAGTCTATGGAAAGTGTTCACTGCATTACCCGTGGCCGGATTATCGTCGCGGATAACGCAGTGACATGTCGCCGGTGGACAGGAGGCCTTAACCAGGAAAATATAAGCAGCAATGCGTATGAACAACCTATGCAATGATGAGGATGATGATCCACATGGGAATATCTTTGTACGAGTGCTTGTAGCCCTTTGGTTTAACAATCAGTTGGGGTCTCAGGACCTCCATCCCCGCCAATTAAAATTCTGACTTTTCAGAAGTTTTATTAAATGAGAATTACCTTTTAATTAGTTAGCAATATGTTTAAGCTGTTAACAGTATAAAGGTGAACTACCTTCCTGCTGCATCATGAGGATGAACAGCGGCCTCCTCTGTAAAAGGTAAATTAAATGTTAAGCAGCGCTCGTACACAAAGATAATTGTGTTGTGACCATTCAGTTCGATACATTTAAAGTGTTTGGAAATAAAAAACCCCAAAACATTGGGGAGAATTTATTAACTTCATTAACTTTTATGTAGTCGAAAAGTTGCAAGTTAAGTGGCACGCCATAAAACAGGGGTGTCTAATCCGTGACTCGTGGGTCGCATGTGGCCACGGATGGCTAGGAATGTGGTCCACATGGGTGGATTGGCAGCTTACTGCACCAGAAAATGTCCTTGTGGATGGACCTCTCCAGGGACAGCGGCTAGCCCATAACTACTTCACTACATGCAGCCAGGCCTGTGTATAAGAACGGCCCAACTACTACTGTGTGTGACTGTGAAGTAATGAGTACGGAGACCCTGGGATGCAAGGGTGAGGAGCCCAGGGGTTGGCACTTACAGTTCAGCCACTGCCGCTGCTGCTCCAAGTTGTAGGAGAGTCCCTGGAGAGAAAAGCTATTAGGGAGCCCTGCTGGCACCCTCATTGGTCTAGTGGTTAGTAGTCCCGCCTCCAAGCCATGTTGATCACGGGACAAGCAGCGGCAATTGTTAGCTCCGCCTCTTCCTACCCACTCTCTAATTCTCTCTCAGGGCTCTTTCCCACGAGCCCATATACAGCGACGGCGTTTTTAGGTTTTCACATATAAGCGCCTGAATGGGCATTTTTCCGCTATCTCGGCCAGCGTTTTCTCATCCATTCACACAACCGCAAGCTCTGCCAAAATCCTTGGGATGCCTTCCAAGGCACCTGTAAGCTTTTCGCAGCGTTGGATGCTGCACAAATGCCTCCCCCTTCCTTCTCTTTCCCTGCTCCCATAGGAGTCTATAGGACCCGCTGGCGTATATTGGCCAAAACATAGTTCCAGAACTATGTGTTGGCTGAGCATATATGCACCGTCCGCGTATATGTTCTATTTTTCGCGCTGCTGGCGTATTTACGCGCCGTATATTTGCCCGTGTGAATGGCTGCATTGGAAACCAATGCTTCACATGGGTACCGTATATGCGCCCGGGCGTGAAAACGCGGCGTACATGCGCTCATGGAAATAAAGCCTCAGGCTACAGTTTGGCCAGTGCCCAGTAGTAGACAGTAGACTAGCCCGGTCAGCCATCCCAGCTGGATTCATTTAGACGTCATCAGTTCAGCGCTGCCTGCCTCTGTGTCTCAGGTGGCTAATGGTATATTTCCACAGCAGGATTTTCACATGTGCGAATTCTGTCCCTAAAAACTGCAGAAAATCCATGGCTTTCTGCTGCAGTGTTTGAAGAGGAGCTGCATGTGTATTTACCCCATTAATGAGCAAAATCCATGTGCGAAATTTAGTTAAATTAGTGTTTGTGTGGCAAAAGACAACTCTTCTTCTTCCAATACAGTCCAGAAACCCCAAAAGGTTGGACACCCCTGTACTATAAATCAGGACTTTTTAGACCTCTTGCCACTTTTGAAAAATTGGTGTGGTTTAATGGGAGGGGACTAATCGATTTACTATTACATATGCCAGAAGTTGGCACACATTGGACATATTCATCATTGCACTCTAAGCATGTTCACAGCAAGAAAACATAGAAACCAGGACAGTATAACTGCTGTCAGCTCTCTCCCTCGCACACCTGGCTGGCTGTTCTCCGCCTCTTCCCTTTCTACACTCTGAGCTCACTTGGAGTGCAATGATGAATATGCCCATTATTATGCAACTCGAAGCCTGCTAATATCAGTCACAGATCTGATTTCCAAGCATAAAGACAGCTGAAGATATGTAAAGTGTGTTAGGCACCAAGCACCTCTTAATCAATTTAGTGCATTTTACTCCAAGGAAGTATGGATTAAGACAGGCATATGAAACCCCAGTCTACCCATTATGCCTTGTTTGATGCTTCTGTAATTACCTTTGGGTTCTATCTCCTGTAGTTTCCCATTTTGAAAGCCCAGAGATCGCTGCAAAAAAAGACAAACATTAACTGTAAAAATACCAGATATCACCCGCTATGTATACAAAACCATTTCCATAATAAAAAGGGGCTAATAATCATCTGACATTATGTTGTCTAGTCCTTACAATCCAATCCCCAGAGCTTTGATAGCTGCAGTTCTTGGCTTAATCTAATAGAAGAATCCTGAGCAGAGGACACCCCATCCTGTATGAGCTAAATATGACCTAAAAGAGCCTCTGAAGGGCGATTGTCTAGAGTTGTAGCTCTCCTCTACCCTGGCACAGATAAAAGTTGTTGGCCTGTATGTAAATACCCTGGCTAATGTAGACTGAGAACACCCGCAGGAGATGCCCTACAAGGAACACCATAAGATTGTCAAAAACCCCCTTAACAATCAAGTATGATTATGAATAGATATTCTACATTACTAGTCTACACTAGTTTATCAGGGTCTCAGTTAGTCCTACAGAAGGGAATCTTCTCACCTTGCACAGACTGTCTTTGGTAGCTGCTCCACGGACTTCAGCCCTAAAATGCACAAAAAAAAACGTGACATCCGTTATATTATTCATCATTCACAGGTCAATAAAGACTTTGATTTTGCTTTTGGCGCCCGTTGGATTTCTCAATGTGGACTTCATGTCATTTCCATATAGAATCCGTGTAAGAAAATCTTCCCGCAGATCTGCCCACTGATGGCATGTTCACATGTGACCACTTTAGTGCAGATTTTCCACAACAGAAAAACGTGAACCAAAATCTGCACCACTTAGCCCTCATGTCCACGGGCAGGCACAGATTCTGAGTGTGGACTCCTGCAGCGGATTCCACCCGGGCCCGCAGACATGAGACCAAAAAATACATTTGCTCACCTTTCTGAACGCGGCCCGGGTCTCCTCCGTCACGGACGGATCTGCTTTCTTCTGCAAGCCAGATGCGCTCGAGGCGCTGCCAGCTTGCCACACATGCATAGTGCTTTTTTATTTATTTTTTTAAATGTCCTGCTTTCCCGTGGATTTGCAGCACGGACACAGTGTCAGCTGCATCTATGCTGCGGCGCGGACGGCTTCCACTGACTAAAGCTCAGCTGCCAGGCGGTAACCCGCAGAGTTGTGTCCTTGAATGCAAGCGCAAGCAATTACTTGTAGCAAAACAAAAACAACTTCTAGAGGCGCTACTCCTCGAGGACCAACGATTATGATGCAAACTTGTTTTTATTTAAAATTCACTCTTTATTCATGGAAACATGAACAGAAAAGTACAAAATTACACGTTTCAACCCCAGAATGGGGGGGGGGGGGGTCTTCATCAGACTACAGAGTCCAAGCAAACCAAACATTAAGGCCTGCTTTACATGGATGTAGTTGCATACGCAATGCGCAGAAAATAGAACCCACTGCTTTCTCTTTTTTTAATTCCAAAATATATATTATATATATATATATATATATATATTTTTTGTTTTTTTATTGAAATGATAACATGTTACATCTCCTTTGTACTCAACCAACTTGAGTGTAATACAGTCATCTTGTATGTTATAACTGGGAACGGGAAGTTAACAAGGAGAAGGGGGGGGGGGGGTGTTATGACATTACTGCTTCCTATTAAGGTAGGTTAAATACTATTTTTCCTTATCCTATTAAGGGGTGACTATTTCCCTAATCTGTGGAGTTGTCTATTATTGTGTCATCCTATTGTAGTAGTTTATCCATGGTGACCAAAAAGCTGCATGATTGGGTATTTTGTTGTTCCTAATAGCTAGTATTTTTTCATAAATTCTGTGTTCAAACATCCTGTCTAACATTTTGAGGGGACGGTGGCTCTGCAGTCTTCCAATTCCTGGCTATGGCAATGAGGCTATTAGTAAAAGATGGATCACTACGCGTTTGTATCTGCTAGACATCTATTCCACTTCCAGCAATAGTTATGCCATCTGAGGGTTAGACACCAATTGGATTTCTGTGAATTTATATATTGATGCAAATATTTCTCTCTAAGGGCGCCTACCCACTTGTGCTGCCGATTTTCGCGCGTGAAAAACGCTGCGTTTTCCGCGCGTTTTTTTGCGGCGTTTTTTGCAGCCCTCCATTGACAATCATGGGTGCATTAAGAGAAAAATAAGGAGACATATGCAACTGACAGTTCCTATGTGAAAAAACCCCACGAAACGGAAAAAAACCCAGATGGACAAGAACACATTCTATACTAATTGCTCTTGAGAAAAAAAGCAAAGCATCACAGGAAAAAAAAAATAAAAAAATCGCAAGTGGGTAGGCACCCTTAAAGGGTATTATTCGTTGACAGCTCCAAAATATGTGGTATAAGGACCCTGACTTCCCACAATCTCTCCAAAACTGATCCAGCATGTCAGGAAAGATCCTAATGTGATTGTTCCCAGCAAGAGAAACCAAATAATCTTGTAGATATGATACCTTTTAATGGCTAACAAAAATACATGATGTAATAATAGCGAGCTTTTGTACCTCTCAGGGTCCTTCCTCAGGCAAAATTAAATAGATGCAAAAAGGCAGGCATATATATATACATACATACTTATAACAAGGCACAGACATGCTGTGATTAATTTGGACTTAAAAGAATGCTACAACAGGATGAATAGAGAAATAAATGCATACATAAATAGTCCACTGCTAAAGATATGAAGGTTTTATGGTCCCTGAATTAGTGTTAGGGGGTCACCAGGCCAGCAGTGTTATCTGTGCTATAGATGTCTGATACTTCCCAGTCACGCATGAATCCTCTTGAAAAATGTAACCCTCTGTCGAAAGTGTCAACAGTTGTTATAAATTTGAACCCCCAAATTCTTCTATGGTTTTGCGATTTGAAATTGCATTTAAGATCGTGCCAAATCTGATCGGGGATAAATACCAGCGTGTGGCTACCTTGCAGTGATTTTCTAGTAGGCTTCTGCAGGCTGAGCTTTTATGGGCCCAAAGAACTTCTTGTAATGTAATGGGTGAATTTAGGGATTCCAGTTGTCCTTGGCCTAGCCTCTATTCCCTTGACCGTAGACTGGGGAAGAACCCATTGATTTCAATGGGTTCATACACATTTCTGTCGCACGAAAACGCCCCCAAGAAACGAACATGTCAATGGGCGGTGTGCAAATACGTGCAATACGCAAGGAGATATGCGAAACACTGCGTAATTGTGCTGGAAAAAGAACACATATGGAACTCATTAGCCATTTTAATCAGTGTGTCTGTGTTCTACGCGACAGTTAACATGCCATGCGAGCAGAAAAAATACCGTAAAATACGTCGATATGTGCACAAAAAAACCCAAAACACATTTAGTGTGCAAATATGTTATGCTGAAGTGCACACATGTGAAGCTGGCCTTATAATCCGAAAAAAAACCCAAAGACCGTCCCTACCATATGGGGGTGCGGAGTTATAACAGATGGACTTATCAGCCTATAGGCAACCACATCAATACCCATGAAGACTTGACCATTAGTCACAATAACTACATACAAATTAACACATAAAAAATGCACATTAGCTGGCATATAACAATATATCCAATAAATGCCCCCCGGCGATCCAATATCCATGAAACAGTACAACAATAAGTCCATTTCATATGTAATGGTTCTCTCGTTATAGGCACAGCACATGCATGGATTAAACAGTATATGCTTATTCCAATACATGAGATAAGACAAACATCCACAAACACCTTAAAATCACTTAAAAATACAAATATACACAAAAGATATTCAAATGGAAACATTAGTTTAAGTTCAGTTTCGATGTTCCAAAAATGAGACAGAGAAACAAAAAAGCCAAGAGGAACCAAAACGCAGGTGTGAAAGGGGCCTTAATTCATTCTTTTGACTTTAGGGCGCCTGCTAGTCTCATACACTTAGTGCATGCTGTGAATACTGTGTATTCCGGCCGTGTGAGGCTCCAGTCACACGGGGAAGTTTGGTTGCAATTAAAACTAAACTAAAAAGTGCATTTTTAAGGCCAGGTTCCCACGGGATGGAAATCTGGCAGTTTGGCCGCGAGATTTCCGCGGGATAAGTGCTGGTTCAAAAAAAAAAAAAAAAAAAAGAATTGACATGTTGCGGCTGCCAAATCCACAGCTCAGCTGCAACTGATTGGCCGCTCCATGTGGATGAGATTTGTGCAAAATCCCGTCCACATGGCTGGCTAATCCCGGGATTAGGAACCGCGGGCAAATTTGCTGCACAGAAATTCCGCGGCAAATCCGTCCCGTGTGAACCCAGCCTTAAAATGTGTGCATTTTTTTTGGCATATTTTACTAGGACTCTGCCAAAAACACACAAGGTTTTACCAATGCACATTTTGGTGTGGTTTTAATTGCAACCAAACTTCCCCGTGTGAATGGAGCTTTAGGCCCAATGTCCACGAGCGGATTTGAATTGCGGGGCACCCGTGTGGACGATCCGCAGTTCTAGCCACACATAGGAAAGCATAGGGGGTCTGCACTTCAATTTAGACCTGTGGATTTGATTTGCGGATGCCATGCGCGGAAAAGAAATAGCAGCATATTCCATTTTACCGCGGGTTCTGCGCGGATGGGCTCCACTGATCTCTATGGAAGCCAGAGATCCGCAATTCAATTGCGGATGCACTGAGGATTTGTAGGGAGATACCCCTCTGGCTGCTTAGAGACCAAACAGGGAAGTGTGGAATAGGGGTAAGGTAGGAGGTCTTCCACTGCCAAAATCTGCGCGTGCCATGGACATGAGGCCTTATGGGTTCAGGGTTTCTGTCTCTCCGCTAAGGTTTTGGAGGAGAGGAACTGAAATAAAAACAGGAAAAAAAAACAGATCCATTTCCCCCCTCCCCCCCGCTATACAGTATTTGTTTCTTTTCCCCAAAGACGGGACAGAGAGACGGAAACCTTGACCTGAGCCCTAATGAGGGGGTAAGAAAGCAGCCTCAGACGTGCGTCACACGAGCGCATGTGTATTTGCGTGTGCAACAGCGGTTTTTACTATCCTTTTTGCGTTCATAAAAAAAACCCAAAAAAACCTCACATCAATAATCTCAGTCGTTGGCCAGTTATGGCCAGTAATGGCCAGTTATATTAACGAGTTGATGATGGGTTCTTTTCCTGCGCAAATGCACAGGAAAATAAAGCATGCTACATTTTATTTTTGCGCATCCGAAATGTGCATGCAAAATACACTATTTTCTGCGTATTCTGCACACAAAATTTTCTCGTACAAACACCTGTCTTAGGCCTGTGTCACACGGACATATTTGCGCGGGTAAATTTTGTGTGCGCAATATGCAGAAAATGGAACCAACTGGGTTTATTCAAAAGCGCGTATTCTGCGTGCGCAAAAAAAACTGCAGCATGCTCTATTTTCTTCTACACAAGAAAGGAACACATCGTGAACTCATTAAACTAATTGACTATTTCAATAGCTTAGAGCATCGCTGCATGTTCAGTAAGAAACATTGTTGCGCACGCAAATTCGCATACACACGTGATGCAGGCCTCAGGCCACTCACACACACACACACAACCTTTTTTCCACTGCATATTATGCATGTTTTTCGCATGCGCAAAATACAAAGTGCTAAACCTGCATTTATTTCAATTAGTCCTTTCACACTAGCATCTTTGCGCTGCATGTTTATCGCAAGCTCGATGTTCTATTTTCAGCGTTGTAGTGCGTATTAAACGCACCACATCACCCATTCAAATGACTGGGTTGCATATAAAATGGCAGCACATACGCAACCGTACAATTAACACTGTTTTTTATGCAGGCTACTTTGCCAGTGGGAGGAAGGAAAAAAAAAAAGGTGTGACATCATCAGCTTGCTTGCCTGTGTTGTTACTGCGCAAAAATATGCAGTAAAGCACAGCTCTGCACGCAGTAAAATGCTGATTTATTTTTTTTTAAGCAAAAATTGGGTTCACACGGGACAGATTTCCAGCCGAATTCTCGCAGATTGGCCACACTGAAAATCCACGAAAATTCCGCTGGAATACCGCAGCTGTGGGTTTTGGAGTGGCTTTGCCGCCTGCATTTCCGCTGCGGCTATCTCTCCCCATAGAAAGTAGGGAAGCCACTACAGAAAAAAAAAAAAAAAAGAATTGACATGCTGCGCATTTTCCGCGACGCATGTTCGTGTCCACACCGTTTGTCCGCAATGGATTGGCTAATCCACTTTTCTGGCTCATCCCGGGATTAGGAGCCGCGTGCGGAATTTCCGTGGGGACAATCCACACGGACATTTCGCAGCAAATCCGTCCCTTGTGAACCCAGCCTTAGGCCGGGCTCACAGGTTGAATTCTGCATGCAGGAAGCCCGCAGCAGATGTGAGCCCAGCCCGTGACCCTGCCTACCTGATTAAACTGTATTGCGAATGACCACAGCGGCTCGCAAGTGATCACGTGCAGTATTTTTTCCCCCCTTTTGTTTGCATTTTCCACGCCGTCACTTAGCGATGACACGGGTACCCGCAGGCCGTATGCCATGTTAATTGTGTATGGGCTGCGGATCGGACGCCTCTATTGACTCCAATGGCAGTGTCCGTGGCACAATAGATTTTTCTTCTGCATGCAGAATACGTAATTCGTATCTGCGAGTGTGAAGGGGAAAAACAAAACTATACACTTTTCAATACCTGCGCTTTGCCAAGGAAAGTCCGCTCGGATTGCGATCGCGGAATTCGCAATTAGTATCCGTTCATGTGAGAACCCTCCCCCTAGTCTATTAGGCTGTACCGATTTGTTCTATTTATTCCTTCCCACACACACATAATACGGGGTGAATGGAGTCAATGAAAGAACATTGATTTTTATTGATCCATTCATATTAGCGTATATAAATTTCATATAACACGTGTTAAAAAAAAAAAGAAAGCAGTATGTTCTATTTTACCGCATATTATGTGCATACCACCCTAAGGGTTCAATATTAAACACTGTACATATGTAATATATTGCGTATGTGCGCCGATTAATATGCAACGCCGCTATGAAACAGAGTGGGGAATAAAAAAAAAAAATAATAGTCACACTGTGTAAGATATGTGGTCATACGCAGCGCCCAATCGCTGCCATGTGTACGAGCATTAGATTTTCTCTTGTTCTTGGCAGGAGACATAAACATGTCATAAATGCATGCAAACTAAACATATACAAACTTATGCCAAAGGGATAACTGACATATAATATTACATATCCATTATCTATTCCACCAGAGACCTCCTCTCTTCCTCACAGACACGTTATAAATCTGCATACTCACATCTGAATGCCAGATTCATACCGAATAGTTGCCCAGCAGCCGTAGCAGCACACAGCCCAGCGTCCTGTTGTCGAGCGGCGATGACGTCATGAGCCCGGCGTCCAGGTTGCCCAGCAACACACTAGCAGCAAAGAATGGGGGAAATGTAAACAAGTGTGAGCGTCCCGCTCCTGACTGCAGCCTCCCCGCTTACATAGCCAGCAGGGGCGGCATCACATAATTAGTGCCCCTTTCAAGCCCAGCTACAAATAAAAGCAGGGCAGCGATGTGTAATAATGACTGATACAGCTCCAGATATAAAAGCAAATAAATAGAAATGTAAAAAAAACAACATTTGTACTAAAGGCACAAAAAAGTCAAACATTTTGCACCACATCGTTCAAGCGAATGCTGGATTAGGGTCTTTTTACACAAGTCGCTTATCGTGTGAACGAGCAAGTGACGTCATCGTTAGTTCATCGTGCAGTTTGTTTATACAGACAGATACATTGTTGTCTCATTCACAGGAGAATTGTTCAGTATTTCACATTCGCTGTATAAGGACTCGTTCAGACGGGCGTCAAAAATGCGCAGAAGCCAGCTGCGCAAAAAAAGATTGCGGTTAACTGCACAAAAAAAAATGTGCGAATGGACTATTTTTCCACGCAGAAGTCCTGAGCTGTATAAGTGTTGAAAAAAACACTGATGAGCAAGGGAAAAATGTTTGGGAGAGAGAGAGATCGCTGTAGCAGGTCCTAAATTCCTCATTCGGCTGAACAGCAAGTTTTAACTCCTTAACGCCACGTGATGTAAGGTTATTAGAAATTGTAGCGTAGTCCCGCAGCACACCTAATACATGCACATTCGTGCAGAGGTTTCAGCAAGAGTATGCCCAGCCACCTATTGTGAGGGTATATATATATATTGCCATATGTGTTTTTTATGCTTTTATACCTGTATGCAAGTTTTATTCAATTCCAAATGAAAAAAACTTAAATGTCGCCTTACATCAGATATCCCAAGGTTTTGCAAGAGATGTATCTTAAATTCAGAGAAGATACCGAACCAGACGCAAGGACGCATGTACTTGGCTGTTTTCCCAGAAGCCCATATCAAGATGTTCAACCATGTACATAATTTTCACTGTCTTAGGCCCGAAATCCGGACTTCTTAGAATTAAGTGGGTGATTCTTTGTACTGGAGTTAATTGAATACGTGATTTTCTGTATAAGCCAGAGGCGCCTCACTGTCTAAGGCGGCAATCCGGACTGCCCATATATGATTATGAGCCCATCACCCCATAGTGGGGATGCGACAAAGTGTATAAGATCTCATGTAATCTGTAATAAAGTGCGCAGTTTTTTGTCCCGTGTGAGAAACTATACCAGACCTCTGTGTGGTGTCTCTTCTTGCGGCCGGCAGCGGGGCAAGTGGGGTGGGCCCGATTGGTGCTGTACTTAGAATTTTAACCTTCATAAATGGCGCAACCAACTGGGGCGGTAAAACCGGAGCTTACAGCGCAATTCACCCGGATCCACGTCACGGAGAAAGCATCCTGCTGCAAACCGAGCCTGATCAACTCACTTAGAACTCCAGGTAAGGCCAGCATATATTTATGTTGTGTTTTACACTGCGAAGTCTTGCAGCAGGATGGACTATCTGTGGTTTGTGACCGGACGGGTTGGGTTAAGAGTTCTACACGGTAACTCGTGTGGGCTCCGGGTTTGCCGTCATGAACCACTGACCGTGATATGCGCACCAATGGCTCACCCAGAAACTAGTCTGTAGTTTATTTGTTGTTGAAGTCCGTAGCGTTTTAGCAATAGTGGAGATTGTTTGTTGTATCTGCAGAATTTTTTTTCCTCTTACTTTTCATTTGGTCTCACAGACGAAGGAACCCTCCGTTCGAGTTTATTTAGTCGTTAATGGTTTAGAGGAGAGGGAAGCACTCTGTGAGATAGGTCCCATTGACGAAGGAACCCTCCGTTTTAGTTTAGTTTAGTAGTTAATGGTTTAGCTGAGGAGAGGGATGTACTCTTTGGGACTGGTTCCATAAGAAGAAGATGCCTTCGGTTGTATTGCCATATATAAGGGGCTGACAATTCGGGTCAGAAGGATTCACTCTATGGAGCGTGTTATTTTTTGTTGTTTTTGTTGTAATATGCGTAAGACCTTATTAAAGAAGATAGAGCCCCTCAAGGGCTGCCGCCGTGTGGATGAATTTGTAGAATGTAAGAAAAATCTAATGAAAATGTGTGACACCGACCGCATGGCAGATTACAAAATGGTGTCTGGGAGGAGGTCTTTAGGACCCAGAGGTGCCTTGGAAGACCAAGGTTTGCTAGAGAGAGAGAGACAGTCAGAGTAAGTTACGTATGTACACATTGTTTGTTTAAGAAAGTGTCCGTAAGTGAAATGTTGAAAAGTACAGTAAGTGATCAAGAGGGCGTCAGGAGAGTGTCTATTGAAGGTTATATTGGCAGTTAGGTAGGGGAGAGAAATAAGGGGAGCAGGCAAAGTCGATAAGTAAGTTACAATGCACGTGATTTGTTGGTAAAGAGAGATGGAAATGTGTATAATACAAGATAGATAATAGATAATATGTATAATCCATACTAGATGGATGTATATGTGTATATATATACTGTATGTGCAAATAGTTAGCTGAAGGGGAGAAGAGTCTGTTGACATCTAGCTGCGAACTTTTGTTCAGTCTCTGTGTAGCCTTCCAAGGTCAGGAAGATAACAGCGAGAGAGAAAATGTAATAACATCCTTGGTTAATATCTTTGCTTGCTTGCAATGAATTGAAATGAATTTAATTAGTTATACTGTCTTAGTAGGCAGGGAAATATAGTAATTTCTAATGTATATTCTTACTTATACAGGGGTTGAAAATGAATGTTGCAAGGTCCCAGGATATGTGTTAATTATGATTTCAAAATGTTTTTTTCAATAGTTTGAGCTAAAACTGTGTTTCATATTCACGGAGAGATAACAGTCAGGGTCACAAGGGGGGTTGAAAAATACCCAGAGAAACTAAATACTTCAGCGTTTAATACAGCATATAATAGCTTCAGTAGATAAGAAATATAGAATATTTCAGTCACTCAGCAAACTTTTTCACATAATTTGTCAAAGATAGCGCTCATTCACAATCTCATCTCAATAGAATTATGTACTTTATAAAATAATAGCACTCACCTCGGTGTTTTTTCAGCTGATGTATGTATGTTTGTCAAACTTTTTTGTCTGTGCATCTGTATGTACTGGTACACCTTTAAAGGGGGGCGACGGAGCAGACTTGAGCGCATGGATGGATGAGAGTTAGTGACCCGTGTTCAAGCTGCGGTGAGTGATGGAATGTGTGATGTGGAAATTGACTGGGGGTAAAAGTCCTACCCCATGCATGGGACTTTGCTTGGTTGTGATGTGGATGCTTGGACTGTTACACTGAAATTAAGTTGAGAAGACGGATGCAATGTGCCAATATCGAAGGGGTGGAGCTATATGATGTAATAGTACGTAATAATGTTTCATCCCTCCTGCACAAGGGAGGGGGGAGAATTTTGAGCAGCTAGTTTTTTTGTTTTGTTTTTTTTCTCCTGTCTGAAATTTGATAAAGATATTGCAGGCAGGAACAGACTAATAATGAATTCACTTAAAGGGATCTCACATTTCCAATATTAATAGGTGTTTGTAGATTATTCTGCCCTGGTGTAACTCATGTTTCTGTTATAGGTGCTAACATTTTACAGGCCTTATCTGCTTCCATCAAATCTTTTTACAATGTTGTAATAACTTAAACCCGGCTACTATTGTTCCAATTGCGTACCCTGGTTTAAAAGGGGGGAGGAGAAGGCATAGGTGATCTAGGTATTGCAACTCAGCCATTTTAGGTATTGCAAATCAGCCATTTTTAAATTTTTTGCAAGTCATTTTTACATTTTTAAATTTTTTGCAACAAGGTTCTAATCTTTTTGAAATAGAATACCAGCCTGATTGTCTAGCAGTGATGCAACAAGAAAATTTAAGTTTTAAAAAGTTACTGAAAGCCCTTGTTAATAATGCATATTTTGAGTTGTTTTTATAGATGGTACCCAGGGTGATTGACGACTCCACACTGGATATGCAGTGGTTACACAACAAGATGTCCTAAAAGCAGAATGTCTCCGCATGTCGCAGTACAAGAAGCGGAATTAAAAGCACTCACGGAGGCGTGTAGAGTGGAGGAAGGTAAGACGGCAAACATTTACACTGACTCCCGGTATGCATTTGGCATAGCTCATGATTAAGGCCCAACATGGAAGGCCAGACAGTTTTTTACCACAGCAGGACAGCCAATTAAAAATGTTGCAGCGGTGCAGTCTCATGGAGGCCCTACTTCTACCTGACAAGGTGGAAAGCTCAC
Source organism: Eleutherodactylus coqui (assembly GCF_035609145.1). Classification (NCBI taxonomy): domain Eukaryota; kingdom Metazoa; phylum Chordata; class Amphibia; order Anura; family Eleutherodactylidae; genus Eleutherodactylus; species Eleutherodactylus coqui. The sequence goes on from NC_089844.1 coordinate 76,789,252, forward strand.
ACCAATTCCTACACCGGAGAAGCAAGAGGCAACGCCATCACAGACCACACAGCAAAAGCAGCGGCCCTCAAGCCGTGGAAGAAAGAAGAAAAGAAGAATTTAACAATAACTTTGGACTTTGATAACAACTTGGACTCTGATTTGATAATAATTTTGGACTTTGATTTGAACTTGGACTTTGATAAAAAACTTGGACTTTGATAAAAACATTGACTTTTGATATGCTCAAGGAAGAAAAAGACAAATGGACTAAAAAGGGACGGCGTATGGTGAACAGTCAACAGCACTTGCCCACCATAGTCCCTGTGCCTCATGATGGCCCAGCTGACGCACGAAAAGACGCACCTCTCAAAGCAGTAATGATGTCGACGCTTGAACGAGGACGGGTGGCTCCTTGGTTTTCTGTAGCTGCTGCATCATTTGTCCAGTTTTGCATGATCTTTGCCGTAAAGCAACAGGGCAGAAGTAAATTTGCCACATAACACTTGCCTAGACCACTCTACCCATTTCAGGGATTGCAAATTGGCTACACTCAGCTCCCACTTGTTGGGAAGCATGAAAATGTGCTTGTTGTTGTTAATGTTTTTCAGGTTGGAGACCTACTCTGTTACCAAAGTAAATAAGCAGGTAACCGCACAGAAGCTCATGAATGAGGTAATCTGCAGATATGGGGTACCGGAAGTGATTGAGTCAAACAAAGGTACACACTTCACAGGTGAAATAATGCAACACATCATGTCTGTTTTGGGTATATTCCAGGTTTTTCACACACCCTACCATCCGCGGAGTAGGGGGAAAGTAGATACAAAAGGAAATGAAGGAAATGGTAAAATTTTGAATTGAGTGTCTTCCATTAGTTTTTCTTTTTCTTAGGAGGATACAGGCCACAGTAGCTGAGTTTGGGGAATGATTTTCTTGTTAATTAATTGTTAGTAATGCATTCTGTAGTCTCTGCTTTTCTCCAAGGTCCTACAGATGAGTGTCGCAATCTGAAACCAGGTGACAGGGTCTATGTGAAAAAGTTTGAGCGAGAAACCCGGTTTAAAGGTCCCTACCAGATGTTGTTCACCACGCCAACTGCAGTCAAGCTCGAAGGAAAGCCCACTTGGATCCACACTTCGCACTGAAAAAACTAATGATCCTGCATATCCTTTACATGCTATAATGTGGTACAATTCCTCTAACACACACCTTTGACTACTGTACACTAGCCCCCTGTTTCAGAACAAATTAATACAATGAAATGTGCAATATGTAGACTACACTGAGGGTGAGAATCCAACACCGCATCGTGCTAAGAGGGAAGTTGACGCTCCAGGTGGTAACTTTGACCCACATGTATACATAGATACAATAGGAGTGCCAAGGGGGGTGCCAGATTAATTTAATTCTAGAGATCAGGTTAAAGCAGGTTTTGAGTCCTTATTTGCTTTTGTCACTGTTAATAATAATGTAGATTAGATGAATTATATCTATTACAATCAGCAGAGGTTTGTAAACTACACCAGAGATGCTTTACAAGGGTTAGCTGACCAGTTAGGGCCCACTGCATCCATGGCCCTAGAGTAGCCCTGGATATGATTTTAGCAGAAAGAGGTGGGGTATGTAATTTCCTGTTTGTGTATTATCCCTTTAATGTGACCAAAATTTCCCTTGTTTGAAAAAAGATGAAGAGCCAGTTCCGATAATGCCAACCAGATACGTTACCAGAAGAATGGAGAGATGGACTAGTACTGTGTCTGCCTCAGTCTCATAAGATGGACTGTCAGTGGACTTCCCATTTGCCTAGGGAAAGTGCAGAAGACCTTAGGTTCCGGCGAGGGCACACCCTGTGGGGTGTTAACTTGTACAGATAGAGGGTATGGAGGCCCGGAAATAAGCCCAGGGAATCCATGGCCTCCTTCTGAGGTGAGGTAGGGATCCCTCCCTTTTAGGAGTAGGGACTTACGGGCAGTGGAGAAACCCTGACGCAAGGGAGAGACGACCGAGGAAGAGTGCAAAGTCTGATGCTTGATCTCCATATTAAGTTTTTTAGGGGGGTTTGTGAGGGTATATATATATATTGCCATATGTGTTTTTTATGCTTTTATACCTGTATGCAAGTTTTATTCAATTCCAAATGAAAAAAACTTAAATGTCGCCTTACATCAGATATCCCAAGGTTTTGCAAGAGATGTATCTTAAATTCAGAGAAGATACCGAACCAGACGCAAGGACGCATGTACTTGGCTGTTTTCCCAGAAGCCCATATCAAGATGTTCAACCATGTACATAATTTTCACTGTCTTAGGCCCGAAATCCGGACTTCTTAGAATTAAGTGGGTGGTTCTTTGTACTGGAGTTAATTGAATACGTGATTTTCTGTATAAGCCAGAGGCGCCTCACTGTCTAAGGCGGCAATCCGGACTGCCCATATATGATTATGAGCCCATCACCCCATAGTGGGGATGGGACAAAGTGTATAAGATCTCATGTAATCTGTAATAAAGTGCGCAGTTTTTTGTCCCGTGTGAGAAACTATACCAGACCTCTGTGTGGTGTCTCTTCTTGCGGCCGGCAGCGGGGCAAGTGGGGTGGGCCCGATTGGTGCTGTACTTAGAATTTTAACCTTCATACTATGGGGTCATGAACCTAACCCCAGGCATAAGCAATGATATCCAAGAAAGGCGGCAGCATCAGCGGTGTAGAAATAGTAGAACATTTTTTTTATTGCTCCATAAAAAATGGCTATGATGGCTGTGATGTAAGCTTATGTCATGGCATCGTGGTACTTAACACAAAATGACGTTACCTTACGTCACGTGAATAGCGCAAGATCAGAAGAGATCCCACACCATCCAGCAGCAGCAGGAGGCGGCTGTTACCGATAGCGGGAGTGCATAAGGACAGCGACCACTGTTAATCCCTTACACACCATGATCTATGTAAAGGGTCCCTCTCTGACATCATCGGACCCCGGTGATGTAATCATGGAGGGCCAATGGGTTGCCATGGCAACAGGACGCCAGCTACCAGCATCCTGCTTTGCCATTGCCTATGATCAGGGACATAAATAGTGTAAAATTACAAAAGAAAGTGTAAAAGAAAGACATAAAAAAACAACCTTTTTTGCTCTTTTTTCCCTATTTGTATGAAAAAAATAAAACAATGTAAGAAAAAACCCACATATGTGGTATCGTGTTCGTAAACTCTCTAACCGCCGTTTTTTCAAGCTCCCATAGAAGTCTATGAACACGCCTGCACTTTGCGCACCAAAGATAGGTTGAGATTGTACCCTTTCAATTAAATTCAAATTGATAGAGTGAAATCTGCTGTGGATCCACACCATAATGTGTACCAGCAGCTTCACATGGGCATATGCGTTTTTATGCACCGCTCAGCACAACATATTTTCCCTATGAACGAGGCCTTTTTGCACATGTATCGCCGTACTTTATTGTACTTTTTACACTCGCAGGGCATGTTTGTTTGCGTGGCAGACGTACACACCCCGATTTAAATGTCTATTTAGCCTAGCGAGGTCCTGTTGTGTTCTTTTCCCTGCGGAATTGCGCTGTTTTGCACGCATCTACTTGCGTATTGCGTGTACATTTGTGCACCTCCATAGATTTCTATGGGGACCTTTTTGGTTCTATTTTTTGGTGCTCATGCAAAATCGAAATAATTGACATCAATGGGTTGTATGGCTCTGCGTATTGTGTGTGTAAATTTTATTGCACAACTATACGCGTTTGAAGCCATCCTCAAAGTGCTTTCAGATGGAACGTTATCATTCAAACGAGCGAAAGTAAACAATAATCGATCTAAATGCTCGCAAACAACTGAGCAAAAATCATTCGTTTTTCATTGGTCATTCATTTTAGGGCTTATTCAGATGAACGTATATCGGACGGGTATTCACGCCGGCCGATATATGGCATCTCTCTCTGCAGGGGGAGGAGGCTGGAAGAGCTGGGACCACTGCTCTGAGCTCCCGCCCCTTCTGTGGCTCCTCTCCAGCCTCTCACCGACCCTCTGCACTATTTGCAATGAGGGGAGGCGGGATGGGGGCGGAGCTAATTCCCAGAACTTATGGAACAGGGAATTCCTGATGATATCGTCTCGGACAGAGGGATTCAGTTCACCTCAAAGTTCTGGAGACATTTCTGCACGGTCCTGGGAACTACCGTGAGTCTATCCTCTACTTTTCGTCCTCAGTCCAACGGCCAGACTGAGAGAACTAACCAGACTCTGGAGTAGTATCTCTGCTGCTTCATCTCCCATCTTCAGGAGGACTGGGTGAATTATCCACCAACAGCGGAGTTCATGTATAACAATACCCAACATAGTTCTACTGCCTAGAACCCGTTCTCTGCCAACTACGAGACACATCCCATTTTCATTCCTGGCCTTCCTGCCAATACTCCTGTCCTGACAGTCAACCACAGATTTGCAGCATTGGTAGATATTCAAAAGGAATTGACATAGGCTTTACAAGAGGCTCAGGAGGCCTACAAAGAAGTGGCAGACTGACATCGTCAAGTGGCTCCTCCTTTCCAGGTTGGAGAGAAGGTATGGTTATCCGCCAGAAATCTCAAGACCCTTGTACCTTCTCCCAAACCTGGGCAACAGTTTAGTGGACCTTTTTCAATTTCAGCGAGGGTCGGCCAGGCAGCTTTCTGCTTGAAGCTCCCGGGCAGCCTAAAGATCTACCCAGTTTTCCATTTTTCCCTACTTTTGCATTACGATCAGCCTTGTTCCATGATCCTGGTTATTTAGTTCCTGCCTCCTGGTCTTGACCCCGCCTCTGTCTCTGATTGGGCTCATTATAAAAGCCTGACCCTGCCACTGCACCAGCGTGTAATTAATCTGCTTCACAGCACTGCTTGATCAAGGTGCACGTTTGCCTGCTCCTCTACTATTTCTGCAAGAACTCGTGATACTGAAATCTGGCTTCCTCTCTGACTGCGCTACCTGCCTTGTCCATCTGTGCTGAAAACCGAGACCTCCCATTGCTGACTCCTGGCTTATCCTTGACTTCTCTCCAAATCTTCGGCTATTACACCTGAGGCTCCAGCCTAGTGCCTGAAACCCTAACAACAACATACTAATATGATGTTATTGCACTGTATAGCGCGACGGGGAGGCTGCACTGATATGTGTAAATCTAATGGGGGTGTAGAAGGCTGCGGGAGCCATTATGAGCAATATTAGCAGCAGCAATAGTTTAGCAGCAGTTCAGGCACAGTTTAGGCATCTGTAGGTCCCCTTGGAGCTTTGGGCCCAGCGAGGTTGCGCCTATTATAATCTGCCACTGGTTGATGCCATCAGGTAAAAGACTCTGATGTCTATAAATCCAATAGGATTAATATCTACTGCATCTATTTCTATTCCCTATGCACAGACACTTGTTCAATGGGGCTATTATATTCTTTGATTGAATTAGATTTACAAAATGTGTTCTCTGATCTTTTAGGAAGAAACATTCCCAAGATGGGGGTCACCTAACAAAATCCCCCAATGCTTAATCAAAATTATTCTGATTCCTCTATTCCCCCTATCATATGTAATAAAAAATCCTCAGATACCCTACTTTGAGTCCCTATTTTATGTCCAAACAGTCCGCTTGTTAAAGAGCACAGTTTTCTTGTAAAGCTGCCTCTACCAAGTATAGAAAATGCAAATTAGGACAGTGCTCCTCTAAATCAAATCACAGCGTTAAGCCCCGCCACCTGTGGCTCAGGACCCAGCTGGGAGGGGGGACAGGGAGTGAGAAGACTGGCTAAGCATCAGGTAAATTCCCCTCTGCTGGCCTTGTGCTATGGCCAGGGAGGAAATGAAGGGAGGCACCTGATTCAAGTTTCCACTCCTCCTGTCAGACAAGCAGCAGAGAGAGTGGAAGCAGTGCAGGCCACTATTTTGTTGAAGCCTTACTAAGGCTGAAGAAAGGGGTTCTAACCACACACCTTCTAGGTGCTCTCCTTAAAGAGAGACAATACTCCTCCAGACCCATGTCATAGGCCTCTCACTAGCCAAGCCAGAAACCTACTGCACGCTGATGAGGGGCAAAAACCCCGAAACAGCTGTCTGTGTATGGATTTCTGGCTTGGCTTTTAGTTCTCAATCATTGTTTTTAAGAACGGTGTGAATCAGACAGCGCCTTGATAAACTTACAGCAATAAAAAGTAGTGAATAAAAGAACTCACCTGGTACCCAGCGGGGGCTGCAACGTAAGAGGTCCCCGCTGGCACACGAGATCCCCGCAGGTCCAAAAGAAAGAAATGGTTCTTTACTCCCACAAACGATCCATGAGACATGGAGAACAGCACATAGGAAATGTTTGTTTATTTTGTTTTTTTTAATAATTTGAATCATTGTTTACAAGACTTGTAAAAAGGGTCTGACATTGATTTGAAGGAATGCCGCCATCCAATAAGTGGCACTGCATAGGTATTGTTCCATCTTCCTTATTTGCATATATTTCCCACAGGAGCATGCATGGACTTAAAAGTCTCCTCACTCACCTCATAGGTGTCTCAACACAACTCGTAGGTGCTCTCCTTAAAGGGGTTCTGTCATTAAAAACAAAAAAATATATACTTACCTATTGCTCCCCAGGCAACCTGCTTACCTCTCCTCTTCTCCTCCCAAATCTTCTCCTGGATCGTCTAGCAGCTGGTGTCACGTGACCTGCTGCTGCCTGATTTAGCTGGATCCGGTGATGTAACGTACATTGCGCTACATTCTGCTTCCTGCAGGTCAATGTACGCATACGTCACTACTGACGTAGCGTTCATTGCCCAGGCAGGAAGTGCGTTATGCACGGCTGGTGTCCCTTTCGCCATGGGAAGTAGTGGGTGTACACCACTGTTGGGCTGCTTGACAGCCAGGTGACGCCCCCACTTCCTCATTGGCTGGGCGCATTGATAAGGGGGTACTGGAAGGCACAGGGGAGAAGGCACAGCAGCAGCGCCGCAGAGGAGCTTCAGAGCGGGGGCCCGACGACGCTGGAGCATCAAGGGACAGAGCAGAGCAGCGGGCCAGCAGCAGAGGCTCCTACGACACAAGGGAGCTTCAGAGTGGGGGTCCTTCAGCGCCGGAGCATCAGGGGAGAAGGCAGAGCAGCGGTACAACAGCGGAGCCTCACAGCGGGGGAACGACACAGCTGGAGTAGCGGACCAATAGCGGAGGCTACAACGCCGCAGGGGAGTATGACAACAGGGGACGGAGAGCGATGCCGGAGAGCAGAGCATCAGCAGGGCAAATTGGCCAGCATTGCATGTGATCCATGGCATCGGCAGCAGGGGCTGTGGCGGCAGCGCTGGCGGGGTGTGTGGGGGCGCCTAACATGATTGCTTCATGGCTTAGCAGTGTAGGAGTAGATTCAGACGAGCGTATATCAGCTCGGTTTTCATGCCGAGCCGATATACGGTGTCCTTGACTGCAGGGGGGGAAGATGGAAGAGCCAGGAGCAGGAACTGAGCTCCCGCCCTTTCTCTGCCTTTTCTCCGCCCCTCTGCACTATGTGCAATAGGAGGGGGCCAGACGGGGGCGGAGCTAAGTATCGCCGCTTAGCTCCACCCCTGCCCTGCCCCTCCTATTGCAAATAGTGGCAAGGGGCGGGAGCTCAGTTCCTGCTCCTGGCTCTTCCATTCCCCCCCCCCCCCCATACATACATTTAAAGGGCTGTAAGATTTTTTTTGCAAAGGGGTGGATGCACGACAATAAAGACAAAAAACACAGGTGGCAGGACAAGTATTGTAATGCACACACAAAATATGTATATAAAAAAAAATCTAAGTGTGTGTGTGTGTGTGTATATATATATATATATATATATATATATATATATACACATCACAATGCATTGTTCTCAGAAAGCGCACAGCACTCGCATATTTGCCTTGCGCAATGTTGGTCTGAGTTACTTGGACTGAAATAGTGCTCACTTATGTAAAATCAGCCGATGGGAATGAATGTAACATCACCAAAGACATAAAGCAATATTTTGCCCTCTGTTGTCAGCATGCTATTATCGTGTCCCTCAAGTGTCAATGCATAATGCATCCCACGTGGCAGCGTGCCCGCCTGTATCACATCTTGTATCCAAGCAAGAGGCGGTACAACAGGGTACTAGAGCCTCCATGCCCGCCATATCACATCTTGTATCCAAGCTAGAGGTGGTACAACAGGGTACTAGAGCCTCCATGCCTGCTGGTATCACATCTTGTATCCAAGCTAGAGGCAGTACAACAGGGTACTAGAGCCTCCGTGCCTGCCCATATCACATCTTGTATCCAAGCTAGAGGTGGTACAACAGGGTACTAGAGCCTCCATGCCCACCTGTATCACATCTTGTATCCAAGCTAGAGGCGGTACAACAGGACATACATACATACATACAAGAAGACCAGCTTTACACAGATGTAAGTGCAATTGCGCACACTGTTGTGCAGGTTTTTATCTCTCTGTGGGCAGCCGTACACAGGTGTAAGCGCATGTATGCTCTCTATTGCGGAACGTACATGTCCTATGCAGTGTGTGTGTATGTATATATATATATATATATATATATGCATCTTGATACATATACGCATAGATAAATTTATATATACGTACAATACATTGCATGGGGAAAATTCAAAGGGGAAAAAAGACAGGTATACGTTTTCTGTTTTACCATGTGGAGTGACTGCTGTGAGTGATTATTGTGAGTAACTACTGTGAGATGGTAAGCAAGATCTGGAAGTGTTGGGTGTTCAGGGACAGAGAGGCAGGGAGAAACTCTAGCAGATTTTGGGGGACTGCAAGCTCTATTCACTGCACTAGATCACTGGATGGGCGGAAGTAGCTTTGTGAGGGCGGAAGTGGTCAGCACAGCAAGGGGTGCTGGGAGATGACCTAGCAGGAGGGGCTGAAGATGTAAACAGAGCATGGAGGTGAGAAATGGAGCCTAGGTAAGTACAACTACTGAAAAAAACGTTTTGTATGTGTTATTTACCACAGCCTGTGCCGGCAGGGCAGATTTACTGGAGAAAAAAAAATACAGATCGTATTGACAGAACCCCTTTAAGGAGAGACGATACACCTTCTGACCCATGTCATAGAATTTTAATTGGAAACAAGTCTGACATCATGCTCATTGGTGCCTGAGGAGTAGTGCCTATAGAAGTGTTTTTTGTTTTTGCTACTATACATTGTCTGGTTTGAGTCCTGGGAAACACTCTCCAGTGGACCTAGAAAGGCTTGCAACTCCTCCCCATGTCCAGTCTATCACACCTGTGACCATGAGGTGATTTGTGTAGTTGTGAACATTTTTGCACAACTGCATCAGGTAAAAGCATTAACTACTGTATGCTCTTTACACCACCAGTTGTTTTTTGGGTTTACTACACCACATTAGTGCCCCCTTGTCCTCCTTTCCCTTTATTTCTTCTTTCTTAAATTCTTGTCATAGGCATTACTGACAGTGGTTATCATATTCAGATTTAGATCTCTTTCAGAACTGAGGGGAATGTCCTTATTAAAGAGCGATTAGTTCGTATTGGTATTGGGTCGATTTCACCAAAATCATCATGAATCAACAGCCGTTTCCGACTTCCATTAAGATCAATGGGAGTAAAAATCAGTTTCACTAATTTGCCCTCCAAAGTGTCCGTGATGCAGCCAAAGCCTCCCAAATTGCATGGGAATACAGCCACACATCTGGGGAACACTGTGCTCCTCCCAAAAATTGGTCAAAATAGTGTACAGTGGTGTAGGGGTCAATCATAGCAAAGGGGGGTCACTGAAAACAAAAGAAGACCCACATAGAGTCTTCTAGATCAAAAATTGTGCCAAGGAGGTGTTCTGCTTGTTGTAAAAGCAATGTCATAAATTTTACAACAAATTCTGCCAGATGAACACAACACTCAAACATGGGCCTTCTACTCCTCCTCGTCTGAGAAAAAAACAATGTAGTTACCAAAAATTACACTAAGGGAGACAGAAGGTGTGGTGCTTCTTTTAAAAGCAATGCTATAAAATTTACAAAGGACAAATTCTACCAGGTGAATAGAACAGCCGAGCGCGGGCCTTCTCCAAGGAACAACTGTAGAGCTACAGATGTTTCTTGTGCTTTAGAAAGTTTTCGTTTTGGGAAAAGGAGGAGAAAACATTGCAGAAGCAGGAGAAGAAGAGCAGGATAACTTTGTAGTTTGCGGAAAACCACTGCTAGCTGTGTAAGGCCTGCAAATAATTTGTAGTGGCCATACTGGTGACTTTGAACAATGTGTGAGACCTCTGACTCACATTGTGTTGTGGGTATTTGATTTTTCCAGCAAAGCAGACAGACAAACTATGCTTTGGCGCGGGGAATATTGCAGTTCTCTGTTTGTGGCCTCAGATGTCATGCAAAGTCGCCAGTGCAGCCACTATAAACTATTTGCAGGCCTTATGCACCTAGCAGTGGGGTGAGGGGAATTCAATGATGCTGTGTCAAACAGGGACATTAAATAAATATACAAGCTGTACTGTGTGGTCTTTTGTTCTCACGTATCATGCAGCCCAGGGATTGTGGCTTTAGTTGGCAGTGGCTTTTTTGGTACTATAAAACTAAAGGAAAACCTAACAGGGATACAGCAAACACACCCAGTGTGTGTCAGCAGCCTCAGACATTATTGAAAGTCACCAGTCCAACCACTACAAATTATTTGCAGGCCTTACTCAGATAGCAGTAGGGTGAGTTGAATTCAATTATACTGTGCCAAATAGGTGAGCTGGAATATGGTTTTCTCCAGCAGGCTTTAGGGTATTCTGTAGCTTCCTAATTGTGTAAAAAACCAGTATGCGCACACTGACCAAATTAGACGTAAGTTATCAGTCTCATGTCCAAAATGGCTCTCTGGGCAGGAACGTCCAGACAGCCTCTTTTATTGAAAGACATAACACCTGCCCTTTATGGGCGTTTAACAGATTACATCAGTAACATATATATTCTTATTCGCTGGGTTATATAGAATTCCCCGCCTCCCCTTCTCCCCACCTCTCTCAAGTAGGAGCCTTTGTCTGAACAACATGTGGTCAAAACTGAAACTGAAAGTATCTCTTTGTTGTAGAAGTTTCTGTGTGGGGGATGGGAAAGGACTGGGAAAACACTCAGTATTGAATACAGGTATACATGTAGTACTAGGACTTTTAACTCTTAGAGGCTGCTTGTGCAACTTTATGTATTCAGCTAACATTATACCACACATCTTTCACCATGCCATTGTCCAGCAACTACCATGATGAGATTGTGTGGCCATTAACCTCCACAGAGTTAAAAGTCATTACAGTAGCGTAATACATTTGGTTTATACAAATCAATAGACATTTTATACTAACTAATTATCATGTCTACTACAATCCCCCCTTGAAATGTCTATTCTCTAACTTTCCCTAGTAATTCCACAATCCCCTGCGGGTGACCCTCCTTGGGGTCCCAAATCCAGGCAGGCCCATCAAGCATACCAAGGTAAGCTCTCTAAGCCAACCACGGGTTCTTTACAGCCCTTGCGACTGGACCACAGCTAGCCTGGGTCCCCCGTAGTCACCGACTCGTAATTCCAAGGAGGGTGGTCTAACCCTATAACTGGAGCACGTTGTAGGTTGGATTTAGAGTCTTCAAGGGGGTGTAGGACTTGTCCACTCCGTCTGGGGATGCATCCAGTAAACTCATTGTGGGAGCGGCTTTTTCAACAGCAGTTTCACAGGTCTTTTTGACACAGGGGACAACACAGCAGGCTAAAATAGAAAAGATAATCAGTACACATAGAACAGCAATGCCTATCTGGACCAAAATTTTCTGCCACCCACTCATCCATGAAAAGTACTGGTCCCAAGGGTCAGTTATCCCTGAGTTTCTTTTTAATTCTTCCGATAGTGCGGTCAACTTTTTAATGGCAACTGTGACTTTACCCGTGGGTCCTGTATTGTCTGGGATGTAGGTACAACAAGTCTCCCCTATCATCTTACAGACACCCCCCTTCTCAGCTAAAATCCTGTCTAAAGCCATTCTATTTTGAAAAGTCATAGTCGAGGCAGGTCCTAATTGGTCAGCTAGTCCCTGTAAGGCATCTCTGGTGTAGTTTATAAATCGCTGCTGATTGTAATAAATATAATTAATCCAGTCAACGTTTTTATTTACCGTAATGATTGGGAAAATGGACTCGAATCCAGCTTTAACTTGGTCTCTAGCTTTATACTCGTCAGGTACCCCCCTTGGCTGTCCTATGGCGTCAATATACACGTGTAAATCGAAACTACCGCAAGGAGCCTCTCTTCTCACTCTATGGTAACTATTGGGGGTAACCTCCTTATCCTCAACGTTATCTGACAGGATGTGGAGGGGCATAAGGGCTTTTGCTAAGGCACACTCCCCTGTCCAATTACCTTCCAGACGGGTCCTCAACCTCATGTCTCCACAAAGCCAGTAAACGTCTCCTAAGGACTGGACCTGATTCTGCGTCCATTCCCATCCCAGTGTACTGTAGGAGGAGCAATACCCGTGGGTGAAGTTCCCCAAAAATCTTCCCCCCCCCCTTGTCTGTTTGCATAGCAGGTATAGTTTCCGGGGTAGATTGTAATACTCTCCCCAGGGCGAGGCACTTGGGTGATTATGGGGTATTCCTTTTTCCACTTCTCACAAGCAGTGTGATTGGTGGAAATGTTCGTGAAGAGACTAAGGAAACACTTTTTAACATCTACAGGGAGATTCAGTGGGACCGTCCCCAAGTGCGGTCGGGCACTACCGCACATGTAACAGTTGGACTTTTTGCTCTTGTTGGCGTTATACTTCATCCACTCTAACCAGATATTCTGGTCAGAGTAGCCAGTCTCTACTGTCATGACGTCTTCAAAGGTAGGGTCGGCTATGGCCATCATGTTCGTCAAGGTCTTTATTTTGGGGCGCAGGGGGTTAAATATAGGCACGGGACTAGGTGAAGGCCTCCATTCGGGAGCATCTACCATATCCCTTATTTTAAACTTCCCTAAGGGATCTGTCCTCCCCTATCGGTATGTCCCCAAACAATAAGTCCCCTCGTCTCCCGGGCTTGGATTTTCTATGGTTAGTGTAAGAACCATATTAAAGCCAAGTAGCATACTAAGTTCAGCCTTCCGATTCCCACTATCCTTATTATTCTTAAGGAGGGTCATACGACTAATTAGGGTTTTTCCGCTCTTATCTTTCTTATTTAAGGCACTTCGCGGTTTATAGGACCAGTCTGTTCCTGTGTTCCATCCCACTGATCCCCAATAGCGACAGTCTTCTCCCCAGACGTTATCAGTGACACAAATATATTGAATTCCCCGGGTGTACAAGTCATATAGCCAGCTGGACCGGGCTGAATCCGGCCCATGGTGGGGTCTTGTCTCTAGACACGGGACCACAGTACAATAGTCGAAGGAATATGTGGCCACCTGAGTGTTGGAGGAGTTATACCAAAAGGTAACAGTACCCTCATATTCCTCCGACCAAGGATTCCATTAGGCCACCCTCCTCTCTCGTGATTACTGCTCGAGACCCACCTCCCACTCTGACGAGTCCCAACTAGAATAATGTCCACAGCATGACTAGACCTGGTCTCCCAGATCTGGAACTTTCTTACAGTGCGAAGCGTGGATCCAGGTGGGTCTCCCGGCTAGTTTCACAGCTGTGGCAGTAGTCAGAAGCACCTGGTAGGGACCATCAATTTGAGGCTCGAGGGAGTGCTTCCTGAGGAACTTCTTGACATACACCCAATCCCCAGGCTTCAAGGTATGGGTCCCGGTGTCCGCCTCTGCATCTGGAATGGAAGAGAACACCTGTGCATGGACCTTGGTTAGTTCTTTGGCAAGGGAAGTCACATACTTAGTCAATACATCAGATTGCAGTTGTAACTGTTGGGGGTAGTAACAACCTAACCTTGGGGCTGACCCAAACAGGATCTCATAGGGGGATAGTGCGTGATCCCCCCTGGGTGTATATCTCACACTAAATAGGGCTATTGGGAGATAGTCTGTCAAGGGTAGCCCTGTTTCCTGCGTCATTTTGAGCATTTTGCTCTTTAGTGTGCCATTAAGTCTCTCTACCTTTCCACTACTCTGGAGGGGGGGGGGGGTAAGGTGTGTGGAACAGCAGACTGCTACCAAGGGCCTGCCAAATTTCTTTGGTGACGTTGGCAGTGGACGCTGGACCTTGGTCACTTTCGATGACCTCTGGGATTCCGAACCTGCAGACGAGTTCTGAGAGTACTTTCTTAGCAGTAGTCCTTGCAGTCATATTGCTCACTGCGTATGCTTCTGGCCAGCCGGAGAAGACATCTACCACTACTAGGGCGTATTCGTATCGCCCGCTCTTTGGCATTTGGATGTTGTCAATCTGGATCCGTTGAAAGGGATACACGGGTCTGGCGAGGTGTTTTGCAGGAACCTTCTCCATACGCCCTGGGTTACATTCCGCACAAGTAATGCACAATTTACAGTATTGGTCAGTCAGAACTGAGATTCCAGGGGCCACGTAGTACTTCTGAATGAGGGCGTTCATCAGCATTTTGGATAAGTGCGTGGGTCCGTGAGCCCATTGTACCACTGCCGGGTACAAAGATCTTGGAAGACAGGGTTTCCTTGAGATTTGATACAGCCCTCTTCTGTCTTTGGTAGCCCCCTTTCCTTCCCAGATTTTCAGCTCTTCTGGCGTAACTCTCGCCTGTGCTTCTGAGAGACTTCTTACATCTGGGGTGGTAGACACTTCTGGTCCCGTCTGAGCGACCATTTCCATTGGCTGATCCTCCACCCGAGTCTCACTTCCTTCGTCTGGACCTGCTGCTGCTTCTTTAGCTGCCTTGTCGGCTAGATAGTTCCCTCTAGCTTCTAGTGAATTTAACTTTCCGTGAGCCTTGACCTTCAGCACAGCCACTTGGGTAGGTAGAAGCAGCGCATCCATCAGTTCTCCGATAGCCTCATGATGTTTCACTGGAGTACCAGCTGTCGTCAGGAATCCCCTGGTTTTCCATATTAGTCCAAAGTCGTGAGCCACTCCAAGAGCATACCTGGAGTCCGTGTAGATATTTGCAGTCTTCCCTTTGGCCAATTTACAGGCTGAAATCAGGGCTTGTAGTTCTGCTTCTTGTGCAGACATCGTTGGAGGCAGTCTCTGAGCTTGGAGGATGGTGTCTTCCGTAGTGATTGCATACCCCGTGTGAAACCTTCCCTTGCTGTCCGCGTACCTGGAACCGTCAATAAAAATTGTAAGTTCGGGATTCTGCAGTGGGGTATCTAGGACAGTAGGTAGGTGTGAGGTTTGTTGTTTCATGAGCTCAAAGCAATCATGTTCAGGCACCCCCGGATCATTTGTTTCTTTTTCCTCTTCTGACTCTACACTCCCCTCAGGAAGTGGGAGGAGAGTGGAGGGGTTGAGTATATGGCATTGGCGTAGAGTCACATTATCCGACAGGAGGAGCAAACATTGCAGTCTGAGGTGTCTTGCTGCCGAAAGATGTTTTGGTTGCGTTTGATTGAGGATGGCCGTAATGTCATGAGGAGCTGGGACAATCAAAGGGTGTCTCAAAACAAGGTCCGAAGTTTTGTCCAACAGGACCTGAGCAGCAAAAACGGCCCTTAGGCAGGAGGGCCCTCCACGGGCTACTGTGTCTAGCTGTGCAGAGTAGTAGCCAACTGGCCTCATTCTGGGGCCGTGAGATTGGGCAAGGACACCCGTCGCATGTTCCTGCTGTTCGCTGACAAAAAGGTGAAAGTCCTTGTTATAGTCCGGCAGGCCCAATGCAGGGGCTGTGGAGATGGCTGTCTTCAAAAGATAGAAACTTTCAAGCGCCTCGGGTCCTAGAAGAAATGGATCCGTCTTTAAAGCATCATACAGAGGTTGCATCAGTAGAGAGGCTTCTGGGATCCATGATCTGCAGTAGGAGATTAAGCCAAGGAAAGCCTGTAACGCCTGCGCGGAGTTTGGCACTTGTATCCTCTGGACTGCCAGTATCCGTTCGTGGGTGAGGTGCCTGACCCCCTGTGTGATGCAGTGACCAAGGAAAACCACCGAAGTGGAGCACCACTGGAGCTTGGATAGAGATGCTTTGCAACCTTGGTCGGCCAGGAAGTAAAGCAGGCTTTCCGACGCCGCCTCAGCTGTGGGGAGGTCATCAGCGCACAGCAAGAGGTCATCAACATATTGTAGGAGAACCACCGTAATGTGTTCAGATTGCCATGGTGCGAGGATAGACGCAATGGCTTTCGCGAACTGACTTGGAGAATTCAGGGCCCCCTGAGGCATCACGGTCCATGTATATTGCCGGCCATCATGGGTGAAGGCGAAGAGAAATTGGCAGGACAGGTCCAACGGGATGCTGAAGAAGGCATTTGCAAGATCCACGACTGTGAAGTATGTGGCGGTGGGCGGTACCCCCACCAACAGGGTATGTGGATTAGGCACAAGGGGTGTGTCCAAAAATGGTGGCCTCGTTCACTGCTCGGAGGTCCTACACCATAAGGTATTTCACTGGCATCCCCTTGGGTGTCTTCTTCTTTACTGGAAACAACGGGGTGTTGCAGGGAGATTCATAGGGTATGAGTGCCCCATTTTCCAAGAGTGCCTTCACTTGCCCTGCGATAGCCTGTGAGACAGCAATCTTAAGTGGATACTGCGGCCGACGTGGGAGGCTGGCTCCAGGTTTCAGTTTAACTACCACAGGTGGCACTCGGAGTTTACCGATGTCTTCCGGGCCTTTGGACCACAGTTTATCTGGAATTCGCTGGAGGACATCGGCCAGCACTGTATTAGGGTTTTCCGTGCTGACGGCAAGGAGTAAAGGTTCTAATGCCAGAATCATCGTATCTTCTTCCGACAAAGGCGATGACACCTTTATTCCTCCATCCTCGGTATAGGTGATGGTGGCTTGCAACTTGGATAGCAGGTCTGCTCCCAGCAGGTTCAGCGGAGATGTCTTGTGGATCACAAACCGTGCTAACACATTAGGGAGAGAGCCAATCTGTAGGGGTTTTGAAAGGCGGTGAGAGGTAGGACGTCCTTCTATGCCCACGGTCAAGATTTCGACATTGTCCAGCAGGGTCTTGAAAGGGAAATCTGCTACCTTAATCACACTTCTGGCTGCACCTGTGTCCAGGAGGAAGGTAGTGGGACGGCCTGCAACGGAGAGGGTAACCTGGGCTTGTGGACCCGGCAGATCAATGTTGGTATCCCGCTGAGACATGGCCATAATGGACGCAGGCTTGCCACTGTCCTATTGTAGAAGGTCAGTGGCTGGAGGAGGTGGGGGAGGAAGTTGCTCTCTGGTACTTTGGCCGGAACGTCGCCTTCTTGGGGCACGGCAGTCACGGCGAAGATGTCCAGGGCGACCACAATTGTAGCATGTACGCAGGTCTGGTTGCCCAGGCTGTGGCACCCGAAACCTCTGCAGGGATGGGTCCTCTGCCAGCATTGCCAGTGAGTGTCCTTTTCCTTCTAGGCCCTTTGCTACCAGTAACAGCGTATCCATGGACAGCGTCTTGTATTCCGGACGAGATGTGATGAGAGCTTTCCGTATGGGTTCACGAAGTCCTGACACAAAGGCAGATGAAAGTATTTGGGCATGCGCTTTGGTTTGCGTGGAGAAGCCTAGGTCATTAAACAACTGAATCAAGCGAGTGTGGTACTTCTCCACAGATTCCCCCTTTTCCTGGGTGACGTCTTGGATGGTGGTCGCTTGATCTGCAAGACGATCCTGGGCCCACACCTTGATCTGTTCACAGAACTGAATACCGGATTCATATGTAATGTCGCTCTCCACCTTCAGTGGGTCCAGGTGCTTTTCAATCACTGGCCAGTAGGTGTCTCCTGCTTTAACTTCAGTAAGGGCCTGGAGGTCCTTCCAGGTAGCACTAAAATTCTTCTGAATTTGCACCAGTCTCCAGTAAAAAGGCATCGGCTGTCTCTCCGGGTCAGGGAGACTGGTATTAAGGGTGGACGCCTGAGTAGGAGTAAAAGAAACGTACAACACAGGAGCATCAGCTGGAGGCCGGACTCCTCCGGACTTGGGAGGCTGTTGGCTGTGGGCTAAACGTGCAGGCCCTGGCATCCGGGCCCGTTGGTCACCACTTGCGTTAATGAAGTGTTCAAGGCGGTCCTGCACACTTCAGATATCTCTCTGTACTCCTTGGAACTCCCCCAGGAGGCTACGGGTTACATTAGCACTAGAGGGGGATGGATCTGCCCATGGATGGAGTCCGTAGCCAGGGGCAAGGCTCGGGGAACCATCTTCCCCTAACATCATGAGGGAAAGGCTGCCAGAATTGAACTGGTTAGCTAGTTCAACAGTGCCTTCTAGGGATAGAGGCACAGCGCTGGATGGCACATGAAAAGAACCATCTGCATGCAACACTGGATACAGGGATGTCAGAGAATTAGGATTCCCGGGTGTAGCAAGATGGCCGCCGGAGGAAGAAGGGGCGGGGCCTGGGGCGGCAGCACTTCCAGGTGAGGCAAGATGGCTGCCGGAGGAAGGGGCGGGGCCAGGGGACGTAAGATGGCCGCCGGAGGAAGGGGCGGGGCCAGGTGAGGCAAGATGGCCGCCGGAGGAAGGGGTGGGGCCAAGTGAGGCAAGATGGCCACTGGAGGAGGAAGGGGCAGGGCCAGGTCCTGTCCCGGATGGGGAGGGACCGGAAGTGATGTTACCGACACTAGAAGTGGGCACAAAGGAGGAAGTAACATCACGGTGGGGGCGGGGTGCCCCACAATTACTGCAGACCTCACGCCATGTGGGATTTTGAACATTACAAACAAGGCAGGTCCAGCAGGGATGGCCGCCATCATAGGGAGGGGGTGTAGTGGACACAAAGGCATTACACTGTTCATGATACAAGTAATACACATCACCCCCCTCCTTCACCTCCTCCTCCACCCAATTCTGCTCGTGTATCCCTTTTGCTACTCTATACCACGCCTCAGCAGACTGCAGCAGCCCCCTGTCTGCCAGAGCCCCCTTTTTGTCCCTCAAAACTTTCCTCCATTGTTCTGGCTGTAATCTACCACCCCTAATCTTCTCCCATCCTGCAACTTTCCTGATCCTCTCCCATTGTTCAGCAAACTCTGCTCCCTCCCTTTCAGCAACCAAATCACAAGCTCTATGGCCCTTGTCCTTGCTCACTTTGTTCCCCATTCTCTAAACAACCTGCGTCTATGCCTAACCTTCTCAATCTGCTCAACTCTATTCTACCTACCAAGTCTATCCTATCCGAAGTTTCTGGACACAGTAGTGTTCCTCTTGTAAAATCTGCTTTCTTCAAATCCTTCCAATATAACCCCTCTTTCCCACTCAGATCACAATGCACATTAATTCTATAACACCGAACAGACGGTACAGACGGGATTACTGGAGAATACCCACAACGGCTCAAGGTATATGGTTCACCTACCTTTGCAACAGCCCACCCTCCACTAGTAATCCCCAGCAGCACTCCCTGCACACAGTTTGGACAGGACATTTAGCTATACACAGAGACTGACGATTATATTCAGTGACCCAAAGACTTCAACAGTATCCGGGGATGTCAGCCGTCACAAAGCACGGCTATAATTCACACGTATCTCTCCCTTTGTACAAGAGCATATACCGTGCTCAATCATACAAATAAATACGCATATTTTAAATTTACCTGCCCGCTCTCCAAGCGTATTAGAGGAAACGTGCCCTATTACCTAGGGGAGCGCGGCCCTCGGGCGTGTGCCCTCAAAGCGTATAGGAACACAGACTATGTCCAGCTATACACTCGAGTCCGCCCCTCTACACACAAAAGGTTAATCCTCACAGAATTTGTCTCTTGGTCTTAGATACACAGTCTTTAACCGTCTCAGACACAGCAGCCACAGCATACAAAATACCCCTAGACAGGTAACATGGTGGTAATCAGGTGGACAGAACTAGAGTTATTACCTGCCTTTCAGTGAAGGTCTAGTCTAGATCAGATACAGGCAGATTAGCAGTTGGAAATCAGCTTGACACAGGTAGATTAAAATAAAGCAATCTTACCGTGTTCTGTAGATTTTTGGGCCCCTGAGTTCCGCGTGCTATCTGCCGGTCTCTATACGTTCCAGGCTCTGACTTCTAAGATCCACCCGCGCACCCAGGAATGCCAATTGAGCTGGATTATGGTTTTCTCCAGCAGGCTTTAGGGTATTCTATAGCTTCCTAATTGTGTAAAAAACCAGTATGCGCACGCTGACCAAATTAGACGTAAGTTATCAGTCTCATGTCCAAAATGGCTCTCTGGGCAGGAACGTCCAGACAGCCTCTTTTATTGAAAGACATAACACCTGCCCTTTATGGGCGTTTAACAGATGACATCAGTAACATATATATATTCTTATTCGCTGGGTTATATAGAATTCCCCGCCTCCCCTTCTCCCCACCTCTCTCAAGTAGGAGCCTTTGTCTGAACAACATGTGGTCAAAACTGAAACTGAAAGTATCTCTTTGTTGTAGAAGTTTCTGTGTGGGGGATGGGAAAGGACTGGGAAAACACTCAGTATTGAATACAGGTATACATGTAGTACTAGGACTTTTAACTCTTAGAGGCTGCTTGTGCAACTTTATGTATTCAGCTAACATTATACCACACATCTTTCACCATGCCATTGTCCAGCAACTACCATGATGAGATTGTGTGGCCATTAACCTCCACAGAGTTAAAAGTCATTACAGTAGCGTAATACATTTGGTTTATACAAATCAATAGACATTTTATACTAACTAATTATCATGTCTACTACATAGGGACAGTTGACAAATATACAAGCTGTACTGTGTCTGTTCTCACATATCATGCCATTCTAGGGATTGCGGTTTACTTAGTTGTTGGAGGGTATGCACAGAAATTCTATGCCGTGTAAACCTAGCCTTAGGGACTACCTGGCACATATGAAGTACTTATCCCCTGCAAAACAAAACATTGGAAATGTTAACATTAGAGATGAGCGAGCATCGCTCTTCTCGAGCAACTGCATTCTCGTCTGAGCAGGCTCGGGGGGCAGCGGGTAGCGGTGGGGGGGGGAGAGTGAGAGAGATCTCTCTCTACCCCCCGCCGTCCCTGAGCCTGAGTAACTGCCTTATCAAAGCGTGCTCGCTCATCTCTAGTTAACATTCAACCAATCCTTGCTTCCCCGTGTATGGTCAGATGACTTCATCTTTTATGAGCCCACCCAAATAAAAGTGTGAGATTTGTCCTAATCTGCTCAATCTGGTTCCTTTCTAAGGGCTCCCACCCACTTGCGATAGCGATTTGTGATTTTCTAGCGCTGCGATTGAGCGCTAAAAATTCTAGTTTGAAACAAATGATTTGTAATGTGGCTATGCACATTTGCGATTTTTTTTGCGCAGCGCGGGTGCGATTTTTTTCCGAATGCGACTGCCCTATATTTGTGCGATGTCCGATTTTTCCCTCGCCCATGCAAGTAAATGGGTGCCGTAAAAACGCATCGCACATCGCAGAATCGCATGCGCGAATGCGTTGCGATTCTTTTCTCTACAATTGAGTTTAAAGTGTCAAAAACGCTGCGATAAAAAATCGCAGGACAGTAATATTACATAGAGCTTTGCGATGCGAGTTTAGTGGATGAAAAATCGCAGCGCAATCGCACAAAAATCGCAAATTGTTCACTGCGATATCGCAGCGATTTTATAAATGCACTATCGCCCTCGTAAGAGTGTATTTAAAAATGACGGAGAGGGAAATCATAGCAGGCGCTCATCCTCGTGTAATAGTCTCTATTGTTGTTTATTAAAATGAAATTACATTTGAGAAGTCAATCTATTTAGCATCGCCTTGGGTCGTTTCACTTAACGGTTTTGTTTAAAACTTATGGAAAGATCTAAAAGCCAATGGTTTTTAAAGCTGTAAGCTAAAAGGGAAGATTTGACTACTAATTACAGTATATATATTGTGTACACATAAAAAACTCCCTGTGTCTTTCCTACTCTTTGGACCATTTCATTTTATTGCAGTCGGTAGAAACAAAGTGAACATAGGGAATTGTTATTGTTGTCTACACTTCCCAGGACTTCTGTGAGGGCAGGCTGAGAGGTGTATAGTACTATATATCTGTATAATTCCCCCCCTCTTCTCTCCATTTGCAGCTTTGGTGCTTTTTAGTGGATGCAGTTGTACCCATTAGTTTAGCATTTTTATGGTATCTTACATAATGGGCAAAAGTAAGTAGATACTCCTTATTTGTAGGTTTTATCATTTCAGCCATTCCTATGTTTAACATGTATATGAATATACTATCAGAAAATCTCCATAGGGCCTAAAGCTTGTGCATGCAAAGATTATAGCACTGCTTGTAAATAGATACATATACACTAACAAACATATTAGAACATCATCACAATAGAGTGTTGCCTATAAATATAAATACGTATTCTTATGACATCATCACCTCCACAAAGTAAATATACATATATATATATATATATATATATATATATATATATATATATATATATATATATATATATTACTGACATCACCACTGAAGAGCTAAAGCCTATAACTAATGATCATTACAGAGCAAAACCTTCACATATCCACAAAGAAAGTAATCACATAATCATAATAGACTGCAATTTATTGGATATTTCCACAATATTGTAACATAATTACAACAGATAATATTATAACATCAACACAATAGAACACAGGATATGAATAAACACACACCATTGTGACATCATCACAAGAGAGCTCAGTAGTTTAACCCTTTAGTAATGGCCAATACGCCTTTTTACTGACCTCAGTAATGGGCTTTTAACCTGCACATACATCTTTTTATGGCGGTGGCTTGGCCGACTACTGACAGCTAGGCTCCTGCTCTAACTGCCAGATATCGAGAAACATCAGATCCTGGCAGTTTAACCCCTTAGGGTGGGGTCACATTCGCACGCACAAAAACACGTTTGTATTTGCAACATTGCATTCCCTATGGTGTGTGCACATGTCCATACTTTGCCGGGGCGTGCCTGCAAAGATAGGACATGCATGCACCATTGGGTATGCACGCATTGTTTTCATTGGGAACAATGGTCTGCCGGCTCCCTGCATTCTTTTTCAGGGAACAGCTTTACATGTAAGCCCTGAAAAAGAAACATTTTAGTGTAAAAAAACAAACAAAAAAATACTTACGTCTTCCGCCACTGCCGTGACCCCCGCAAGCATGAGTGAAGAACACATCTGCCGCATGCGGCAGATGTTTCCTTCACCCTCGCTAGTTAAAAGAATTTCCTGCTGCTACATCTGCCACATCTGTGGCAGATGCAGCAGAGAAATTCCTCAATTCTCACTTGCAGCTGTCACACATGACAGCTGCAGTAGAGAATCCTGCTGCCGGCATCCCCGTCATTGGATTTCAGGGAAGGGCTTTAAACATAAGCCCTGCCCTGAAAATCCAAGAAAAGTACTGTAAAAAAAAAAATTGGGTATGCATGCATTGTTTTCATTGGGAACAATGGTCTGCCGGCTGCCTGCATTCTTTTTCAGGGAAGAGCTTTACATGTAAGCCCTGAAAAAGAAACATTTTAGTGTAAAAAAACAAACAAAAAAATACTTACGTCTCCGCCACTGCCATGACCCCCGCAAGCATGAGTGAAGAACACATCTGCCGCTTGCGGCAGATGTTTCCATCACCCCCGCTAGTTAAAAGAATTCCCTGCTGCTACATCTGCCACATCTGTGGCAGATGCAGCAGAGAAATTCCTCGATTCTCACTTGCAGCTGTCACACATGACAGCTGCAGTAGAGAATCCTGCTGCCGGCATCCCCGTCATTGGATTTCAGGGAAGGGCTTTAAACATAAGCCCTGCCCTGAAAATCCAAGAAAAGTACTGTAAAAAAAAAAAAAAGCATACTCACCTGCTTTCAGCTGTCGGGGCTGAAAGCAGGTGAGAAGTCGCCGCTGAACCCCGGCAGCCGTCAATGGCTTTTCAGGGAAGGGCTTATGAAGTTTCCTTTTTCTTTTTTTTTTTTTACCGTAGTCCTTTTTTTAATTACTTTTAAGTGTAGTTTTATGTAATTTTTCAGCTAACTTTGTTGATTGCGGAAAACCACTGCTAGCTGTGTAAGGCCTGCAAATAATTTGTAGTGGCTGTACTGGTGACTTTGAACGACGTTTGAGACCTCTGACTCACACTGTGGGTATTTGATTTTCCCAGCAAAGCAGACAGGCAAATTATGCTTGAAGCACTCAGCCAATCACAATCAGAGCTACCAGCAGATGGGGATTTTAAATCCCCGGCTGCTGATAGCTCAGAACTACAGAGTCTGGGACAGCGGCAGAAGTCGAGGCTGAGCCCCGGCAGGTGAGTATTGAATTTTTTTTCTTTTTACACTATTTTAATTGGATTTTCAGGGAGGGGCTTATGAAGCCCTTCCTTGAAAAGCCATTGATGGGGATGCAGGCAGCAGGATTCTCTACCACAGCTGTCATGTGTGACAGCTGCAGTTGATAATTGAAGAATTCCTCTGCTGCATCTGCCACAGATGTGGCAGATGTAGCAGCAGGGAATTCTTTTAACTAGCGGGGGTGAAGGAAACATCTGCCACATGCGGCAGATGTGCTCTTCATGCCCGCGGGGGTCACGGCAGCAGCGGAGAGGCAATTTTTTTTTTTTTACACTAAAATGTTTCTTTTTCAGGGAAGGGCTTATATGTAAAGCCCTTCCCTGAAAAAGAATGCAGGGGTGCCGGCAGGGCATTGTTTTCAATGGAGCCACCGGCAGCATTGTGTGTTTTTGCTCATGCGTAGGTGCGCACCTATGTAAGCGCCTATGTAAGCGCGAAAACACGCTCGTGTGACCCCACCTTTATATGGCACAATTAATAACAACTGCAACATTTAATCAGATGGTAGGAAGAGGGGGATACTTCTGTCACCCATCGGCACCCCACAGTTGATTGTCGTGGAGGGGTGGAGTTTCCAATCGTCCCCTTCAAAAAAAAAAGTTCGACAACAAATTATATGTACCCCAAAGTGGTGACATTAAGAAAAAAAAACAAGCCCACATACAGCTATGTCAAAAATGTATGGCTCTTGGCAATGTGACAATGACAATTGCTTGGTCCTTAAAGCAAAAGATAGGCTTGTCACTAAGGGATTAATGCATAGTATTAGTGATGATAGACACATAATAGAAATAATGACCTACCTGAGTGCTGTGTGATTACGGCTGCTATTACGCAAGCACTAGTGGCAGCTGCTGGCAAGGGCAGGTGCAGCCTAACAATTAGCGCTATTACTAGAGCATTAATGAGGCTTTTGTAATAGTGGCCTAAGAGACATTTCACACGTGCAAAATATTTCCACAACAGCCACCTAAAGACACAGAACTGCATGATTCTTAACCCTTTCCAATCCACTGTCTGACATCTAAAGACATTCTAAATGAAGGCTGTACAGCTCAGATGTCGGAAGATGTCCAGCAGGGTATTCTTACTGTACATTACTAGTCACTCTGTTGTCGGGGGCCTTTCCAGCATGTCCCAAACCGCAGGACTGGCTCTAGCCAACAGATGACGCCATTGTATAATGGCAGAAAGAGAAAACCCCCTAGGAAACCCTGAATCCAAAATTGGATTGCAAAGGGTTAATTGTTCAGTCGTTGGCTCACATTTCAAACTGAACAATTGGCGTTCAGTTTCACTTGTTTGAATGATTTTCTGAGTGATAATCGTTCATTCTAAGTGCAGCATTACAAAAAAAGATTTATATTAGGGCTTAAACAGATGGGCGTGTTTTAGTCCCATTATGCGGCCGTGATAATCACAGACACATAATGGGACGATACAAAACCACTGATTTCAATGGTTTTGTTTTCACTATCGGGATTGTACTACACACAAGAAAAGATAGGACTTGCTCTATTTTTATCGCACGTAGTTTTCCTACATGCAAGAAAGATAAGGCAGAACCCATCTTCCCGTTTTTTTCCCCTCAAACTCGTGTGCAATAACGCAGAGTTTGAACAGTTTGAAAAACAAATAAACCCCAGTTCATGCACCAATACACTCCTTGGTGGTGAGCATAATAGCGCATGCGCCCATGTGTTTTTGCCCTTAACCCTTTCCAATCCACTGTCTGACGTCTAAAGACATTCTGATTGCAGGCTGCACAGCTCTGATGTCGGAAGACATCCGGCAGGGTATTCTTACTGTGCATTACTGGTCGCTCTGTTGTCGGGGGCCTCTCCGGCATGTCACATACTGCAGTACTGGCTCTAGCCAGCAGATGGCACCATTGTATAATGGCAGAAAGAGAAAGCCCCCTTGGAAACCCTGAATCGAAAATTGGATTGCAAAGGGTTAAACAGTTTTTTCCGTTTATTTGGAACAACTGGCATCACATCTATTTAACGAGGAGCACAGTCCAGTGAAAGACTCTTTTTTACGTGATTCAAATGTTACACTGAACTTGGAAATTCTTTCCTTCCTGTCTCCCTGTCACATACAGGACCTCTGGCACATCCAAAAACCTTTGGAGTTGTGTCCCCCCCCAGGCATCCTGTCATGTTTATTCCAACCGAACTGAGGAAAGGGCTCGACCCTGAAACGCGTATTCACTTGCTGGTTCTCAATGCTGTTAAATAAAAAGAAGTGCTTTCAGTATCGCATCTTGTACCTTTAGCTTTCAGCTAGCTATTATTAGCTTTAGCTTTTCTGACACTTGCCCTACAGTTTCTGCAGACCACATTATATTCTTCTTTAGATATCACCCCCTCTTTCCATTTGATAAACATATTTTTCTTGCTTTTCAACATGTGTGTAAGTTCTGTGTTCATCCATCCTGGTCTCTTTAAATGCTTCAATTTTTTCCTTCTTTTAGGGATTGTTAACAATTGTGCTTTGAGAATCTCATTTCGCAATACTTCCCAACCTTCTTGGACACTTCTGTCCTTAAGAACATCCAGCCATTGGATTCTTCCTATCCTCTTTCTGAATCCATTAAAATCGGCCTTTCTGAAATCCAACCTTGAGGTCTGAGTTTTCTCAGGTCTTCCTCCCCTTGTTATCCAAAATTCAAGAATAGCATGATCCCTGCCTCGTAAGGTCCCAGCCACTCTTACTTCCTCAACCATTCCCTTCCTGTTGGTAAGAATTAGGTCCAAGATAGCAGATCCCCTTGTTTTCTTTTCTACCTTTTGGAAGATAAAGTTGTCAGCAAGAGCGGATAAGAATTTGTTGGGCATTACTTTTGCCTGAGAGAGATTCCCAACAAATGTCTGGATAGTTAAAATCTCCCATGATCACTATATCATGCTTTTTTGAGATCTTGGCCATCTGATGTAGAAAGAGTTCATCCATATCTTCTTCTTGTCCAGGCGTTCTATAGCAAATGCATACAATGGTGTCATTTCTGTTGTTCTCTCCTTGTATTCCTACCCAAACAGTTTCTACAGAACTACTACTGTAGTGGCCCAGAGTTAATAGGGGCCCTCCATAAGTATGCATGTGTTTGTCTTGTGCCTTTATGTTGTCAGTGTCTTCTATGTGTATGAATTTGATGTGTATTGCACCTTTGCAGCACTAAATGGGTTAATGTCTGGGTTATGTCTGGAAAATGTATCTTGTTGTGTGTCACGTGATCATGTTTCATATATGTGTGTGCAAGGATGCTAAGTGAGGGAGTTAGCCAGAGGCAGTCTAGAGAGAAGTCTGCAAGTTGGTTGGAGCCTGGGAAAGGGAGAGCTTTGTAGTGAGTAGGAGAAACTGTGCCTCATCCTACGAGGTTCCCTAGGATGGAAGAGGCTGAGCGATGTCTGCCCTGGACCTTATTCACCCAGGTCTTCTTGCTATTAATGTGGAGGACTGTGAGGGCTAATGCCCAAGGCCAGATTTTAAATTGCTGTATATTTTTACCTGGCTATCAACCCATCTCCAACCTCCTCTTCATCTCCAAACTACTAGAACACTTGGTTTTCTCTCGCCTTATAAGCTATCTCTCAGAAACCTCTCTTCTTGACCCTCTACAATCCGGCTTCCACCTCCTGCACTCGACAGAAACCGCCCTGACTAAAGTGTCAAACAACCTCCTGACGGCCAAATCAAGGGGCGACTACTCCCTACTGATTCTCCTTGACCTCTCTGCAGCATTTGACACTGTTGACCACAAATGCCTCCTCAGTATGCTTTGCTCCATTGGACTAAAGGACACTGCCCTCTCCTAGTTTTTCTCCTACTTATCTGACAGCTCCTTCAGTGTCTGCTTTCCTGGCTCTACTTCCCCTCCTCTTTCCCTTGTTGTTGGGCTCCCCCAGGGCTCGGTCCTCGACCCCCTCCTCTTCTCTATCTACACAGCCCCATTGGACAGACCATCAGGAGATTTGGCTTTCAGTACCATCTCTATACTGACGATACCCAGCTATACCCCTCCTCCCATGACATCACAGCACTATTCCTCCAGAACACCATCGACTGTCTGTCTGCTGTCTCTAACACTATGTCCTCTCTCTACCTAAAACTGAATCTCTCAAAAACTGACCTTCTCCTGTTTCCACCCTCTACTAACCGACCTCATCCTGACATCTCCATCTCAGTGTGTGGCACCACCATAACTCCCAGACAGCACAACCACTGCCTTGGGGTTATATTCGACTCTGATCTCTCCTTCACCCCCTACATCCAATCTCTTGCCCGAACATGTCAGCTGCATCTCAAGAACATTGCAAGAATACGCCCTTTTCTCACCGTGGACACACTAAAAATGCTAACTGTTGCCCTCATCCACTCTTGGCTCGATTATTGCAACTTGCTGCTGATAGGCCTCCCCTGCTCCAGACTCTACCCCCTCCAATCCATTCTGAATGCGGCAGCCAGGCTCATCTTCCTGTCCAGCCACTACTCGGATCCTTCAGCCCTGTGCCAGTCACTAGTCATACCATATCCCCTAAGCCAAACTCCTCTGTGCTCCACCTGATAACATTCTCCCTGTCTTACTGAGTGCAATTCCTGCTAGCCATAATCAACCGGGACCTGCAGTCATACCGATTCCGCCACTGTATGGCCTGACCATCGTCTGTGTGTATAGCATCCCTCACTCTCCACCTCGCCATACCATGCACATCTTCAGCCCCTTTAGCTTCTGTATCACCCCACTATTTGTAATATGTAAGCTCGTTGGAGCAGGACCCTCACCCCTACTGTTTCCATCAATTGATTACTTCATGTAACCGTGGTCTTGTTTTATTTCCCCTGTCTTGTAAGTGCTGCAGAATGTGTTGGCGCTATATAAGTAAAGATTATAAACTGAATCTAAACTGTCTGCTAGGCGTGACCTTGACTGCAGTCAGTGACTCAGTGTGGAGCCAGCCACTGTGGTGTACGCATCAAACAGTTTGTGTTACGGTATTTAGAAGAAATGGCTACTAGAAGATGTGTCAACTCTCCTAACTGTTTCTGTTATATTTGTGGGTCTTATACCGTCAAGAAGCAACAAAGGAACATTTCTAATTTTGTTCAGAAGGTGTATTTTGCATACTTTGGTATGAAATTAGGGGACCAAGATAAATCTTGGGCTCCTCATATAGTGTGTTCTGTGTGTGTTGAAGAACTGAGACAATGGTTTCAAGGTAAGAAGAAATCATTTTGTTTTGGAGCACCCATGGTTTGGAGAGAGCCTAAAAATCACAGTGATGACTGTTCTTTTTGTTCTTGTTCAGTGCAAGGTTTCAATTTAAAAAACAGGAAGGACATTTCATACCCAACCAACATACGTTCGGCTATTCGCCCTGTTCCTCATGGACCTGACTTGCCTATTCCTTCACCTCCGGATACCCTGGACAATATTTTAGACGATTTAGACCAAATGTCACATAGTAGCAGCGATAATGATGACAGCTATGATCCAGGTACCAATGACCTTGAACTTTTCTCTCAATCAGACTTGAATGATTTAGTACGAGATCTGGGCCTACCAAAGGATTCAGCGGAAGTGTTAGGGTCTAGACTTAAAGAAAGACATATGTTAGCCTCCGGTGTTTCATTTTCATGGTACCGACTTAGAGAAAAGGAATTTGTCCCTTTTTTTACACAAGAGGGTGAACTAGTTTTCTGCGACAATGTACCTGGAATCATGGAAATGTTCAACATAACGTATGACCCAGAGGAATGGAGACTTTTCATAGATTCGTCAAAAAGGAGTTTGAAAGCCGTACTTCTTCACAATGGTAAACCAATATGCTTCTGTGCCTGTTGGACACTCAGTCCATTTGAAAGAATGCTACGAAAATCTTGGGTTTGTTCTTAATAAGCTCAGCTACTCTGACCATAAATGGACCATTTGTGGGGATTTGAAAGTTATTTCCATGTTACTAGGTCAACAAAATGGTTACACAAAGTTTCCATGTTTCCTCTGTGAATGGGATAGCCATGACAGCAAACAACACTATGTCAAGCAGACCTGGCCAATCAGAAAGGCTCTTATTCCTGTAGTTAAAAATGTTGAAAGACAAAGTTTAGTGGATCCTAAAAAGATCTTACTTCCACCACTGCATATCAAATTGGGACTAATGAAACAGTTTGTGAAAGCATTACACAAAGAAGGAGAGTGTTTCAAGTATCTTTGTGAACAGTTTCCTGGTCTATCAGATGCTAAGCTGAAAGAGGGAGTCTTTGTTGGGCCTGACATAAGAAAACTTTTAATAGATGAAATCTTTGTCACAAAAATGGAAATGGAAGAAAAAAATGTCTGGAATTCATTTAAACTTGTTGTAATAGGCTTTCTTGGAAATAAAAAAGACCCAAACTACAAAACTTTGGTTGCTGAATTGTTACAAAACTACAAAATCTTGGGCTGCAACATGAGTGTCAAAGTCCATTTCCTTCACTCACATCTGGACTACTTTCCAGAAGATCTTGGGGCTGTAAGTGAGGAACAATGAGAATGTTTCCATCAAGATCTAAAAGAAATGGAGCGCAGATACCAAGGTCGATGGAATGTCAACATGATGGCAGACAACTGTTGGATGTTAAAAAGGGAAAATTCACAAGAACACAGCTGAAAAAGTACCAAAAGAAGCTTTGATGGAAAAAGAAAACGTTTTTACAAAGACTTATAATAACTTTGCAACACATGTGCATGTATCACTATTATGCTTATTTTAGCTAGGTATTGTTGTTTTTTTTTTTGCTTTTACTTCATGTTAAAATAATAAAAACAAATAAAAAAATTTCCGTTTTTTGTATTTTTTCCAAATACTTCAACTTTATTTTGTAGGCAAGCCTTATGTGATAGAAAAAAACCCATGTCATTTTTGAAATCTGTGCAAAAAAACTACATAAAGATGATTTAACAAAATCAAAACAATTTTTTTAAAAGTTTTTTTTGCAGACCTGTGTTATTATTATTTTTACCTGGCCTTTCACTTCCCTTCCCATATTGTTCTAGTTTAAAGTTCTCTGGATGAATGTATCAAGGCACATGCCAAAAATATGCTTACCTATTTTTGTAGGGTGGAACACGTCTCTATCAAACAGTCCATAGGTAATAGGTAATTCACTCAATGGTCTAGAAATCCTAATATTTGCTGATGGCACCATCGACGTAGCCAGTTGTTCAACTTTAGAGTCTTGTGCAATCTTTTTATTCCATGGCCATCCACTGGGAGGATGGATGAGAAGACCACCTGTGCTCCTAGTTCCTTCCCCTTCTTTCCGAGGCCTTCAAAGTCTCTGCAGATAGTTGTAAGGTCCTTTTTTCAGTGTCATTTGTCTGTACACACATCAGTAGGAATGATTAATGTTCTGTAGGACTGAAGAGTCTTGATAGTCTGTCAAATACTTATTTGATTTGTGCACCTTGAAGACAGCACACTTCTCTTGAGGTGTCAGGTCTGCAGACAGCGGCCTTTGTTCCTCTCAATAGGGAATCCTGCCAACCACCACTCTCCTTTTCTTCACAACAACAACAACACTTCTTTATCTCCATCCAAGAGGATTCTGGGTGCTTACTACACAGTTCTATGTGGGCAAAGTAATTTCTTGCTGTACCTCTTAGTGTGACAGCCTGGTACGGTTCCTGAGCAGTATGGCTGCTGGCTGACTCCTGATCCTCCTCCTTCTTTGGATCACATGCTTCCATTCCTCTGCTTCTGCAGGTACACTGAACATTTATTTTCCTTCAAAAATTTTAAGACATTCTTCTGCTCTGTCAAGGAAATCCTCATCTTCCTTAATGAGCTTCAATATAGCTACTCTCTCTTGAAGACTTTGCACCATTTTCTTCAGTAGAGACACAAGCTTTAATTTCTGGCAGGTCAAGTTTGGCTTTTTCTCTGGCAGGTCTGTAAACATGTAGCATACATTACAGCTCACCATATGGCTCTCCTTGTCAGTTGATGTCCACTTTCAGGCCTTAGTCAGACGGGCGTTTTTTTCGTGCGACTTGCGCATGCGCATGCGTCCGGCGATTTTTAAAAACCATTGCTTTGCAATGGTATCGGATACATGGGTGCTTTTTATGCGCTCATCCGATAAATTATAGAACAGAAATCGCAGATCGCACCTATCTTCGATCTGCGATTCCTGTTCTCTTCTCTATATGCGCTCAATGGGGCCGGCGGCAGCAGCGCCAACCCCATTGAGAACATATAGAAGACAAATCATTCTTCTCTGCCACAGCTGTAACAGCTGTGGCAGAGAAAAACGATGTTTGCCCATTGAATTCAATGGAGCCGGCAATACAGCCGGCTCCATTGAAAGCAATGGGCTGCCGGCGATCGCGGGATGAATTGTCGGGAAGGGCTTAAATATATAAGCCCTTCCCTGCAATTCATCCAGAAATGTGTAAAAAAAAAAATTATATATATACTCACCTTGTCCCGGCAGACGGAGTTCAGCGCAGCCGGCCTACAGTGGGTGTGAGTGGGTGTGAGAGCTGCCCCTGATTGGCTCAGCGCTGAGCCAATCAGAGGCAGCTCTCACTCACACCCATTCATGAATTCAATGCGCTGGACAGCTCCGGCCCGTTTCTATTGAAACGCGGCTAGGAGCAGTTTTTTCGGGCGATTTTTCGGCCCCAGTCACGCGATCTGCGGATGCGCATCCGTCATGCGATCCGCAAATCACGGCAAAAAACGCCCGTGTGACTAAGGCCTCAAACTTCTAAAAGTCAAGAATTGTAGCAGAGATATATAACCTATAAGATGCTACTAAGTGCACAACTTCTGTAATGTCCTCTAATCCCAGCAGTCTTCCCGCTCACAGTGACTCTTCACTCTTTCCAGAATTCACAGGGAATATGCAAATTATCTTCCTGCAGCTCCAATCTTGGGTCTGGTGATGTCCTCCGAGCAGCTAGACCCGGCTAATCCCAGCAATTTTCCCACTTACAGTGGCTCTTCACCCTTCCTTAACCCCTTATTGACCAAGTTTGTTTTTTTTTTCGTTTTTTCCTCCTCCCTTTTAAAAAAATTGTAACTCATTTATTTATCCATCGATCTAACTGTATAAGGGCTTGCTTTTTGTGGGGCGAGTTGTATTTTTCAATGTTACTATTTAATGTACCATATAATGTACTAAAAAACTTCTAAGTGGAGAGAAATTGAAAAAAACGACATTCCGCCATCTTTCGGTGTGTCTGGTTTCTACGGTGCACAAACTGCAGCAAAAATGACATAATAACTTTATTCTATGGATCAATATGATTACTACGATACCAAACTTACATAGTTTTTTTTTAATGTACTACTTGTATTTTTTTTGGGGGGGGGGGGGGGGTGGGTAAGAAACAGCTAACACCTGTGATGTAGGGAGGGAGGTCGCAGTGCGATCTCCCTCCATACATGTCCTGCAGCTGCAGGATGTAAAAACACTATAGGGCGGTCACTGAGGGGTTAAAGGACTCTAAAGGACTCTCAGGCGAGACTCTCTCATCTGATGAAATCAATATTGAACTTTTTGACCTCAATTCTAAGTGTTATGTCTGTAGGAAACCAGTCACTGCACATCAATCAACTGCTCAATACCATCCCTACAGTGAAGCATGGTGGTGGCAGCATCATGCTGTGGGGGTGTTTTTCAGCACCTGCGACAGTGAGACTGATCAGGGTTGACGGAAAGCTGAACGGGGGAAAGTACAGAGATATTCTTAGTGAAGACCTGATCCAGAGAGCAAGGGACCTCAGACTAGGCGAAAGTTTCACCTTCCAACAAGCGCACAGCCAAAACAATACAGGAGTGGCTTACGGACAATTCTGTGAATATCCTTGAGTGGTCCTGCCAAAGCCCGGACTTGAACCCAATCAAGCATCTCTGGAGAGACATGAAATTGACCATTCACAGACGGCCCCTATCCAACTTGGCAGAGCTTGAGAGGATCTGCAGAGAAGAATGGGGGAAAATCCCCAAATCCAGGTGTGCAAACCTTGTGACATTATACCCCAGAAGACTGGAGGCGTATTACGCGGCGGAAATCCGTCCATGGGAAGGAGCCCAAAGAGTCTGCAGACTTTCTAAATGCACTGGATATTATCATAATAGAGGGAACGCAGTCGTAGTGCCTCGTATGTTAAAGGGTGTTTTGACCCAAAGCAATTACTATATATCCACTGGATAGGGGTTATCTGCGAGATTGGTGGGTGTTGGCACTCTAGGACTCCTACTGAACACAAGAACAGCACTTGCGTATTTTATTCTGTGTCATGTACTTTCAATGGTGTGTCAGTGGTAAATGAGGGACTGGGGTCCTCCATTCTGGTAATCAGTAGGTGTCCCACCGATCTAGCAGTTATTGCCTATCCGTTGGATAGGTGATAATTGCTTCTGACCAAAATACCCCTTTAAGCTCAGCCCCGTGCACTTGAATGGGCTGAGCTGCAATACCTGGCACAACCATAGGCCCATGTATGGCACTGTAGCTGAATAAAGAATGAAGTGGCCATGGCCACATATGCTATTGTCTCTATGTTCTCCTCATCAGTGGGGATCCTTGAGAGTGGAGGTATGCTATGTGTGCATAATCATTTTTTTAAAATATTCTTTAGTGCAGCTTCACACGGGCGCAAAATCGCATGCATTAGCGCAATGTATTTGCGCTTTGATTGTTGTGCTTTTGCATGTGCTTTTGCGCATTTTACTGTATTTTTTCTGCTAAAAGGGACATTTGACAAGGATGCGGGACAAACCCAAGCCCATGATTTAAAAGGCTATATAACCTAGTTTGTTCTAGATGTTTTCTTTTTTCCCATAGAATTGCGCAGTGTAATGTATAATTTCATGGATTTTATGTGTTAATGTGCCCACCCCCCATGGACCTCTATGGGGCCTTAGGCGCACTAAAATAGATTATGCTTTGGGGTTTTTTTTGCATGCGCAAATTTGTCCATGTGAAGCCGTCTGCACGGGAGACCCGCACGAAAATGGAGCATGTCCATTTTTTTTCATGCTCCAGGATTTTTAAAATTCACTTTTATTGACCATCCGCAGGTATTTATCTACCCGCGGGTGGTCAATGCATCCCTATGGGGTGCGGATCCGCATGCGGGTGATCCGCTGCGGATTTAAAATCTTCTTTTCCCCGTGGACATGAGGCCTTAGGGTGACTACCCACTACAGTTTTTTTTTTCACTGCGAAATTCACAGGGGTTTTTTTTTGCAGGGGTCTTGTAATGTTAAAATCACGATCGCGATTTTAACATGACAAGTCCCATGGACCCCATCAGGAAAAAACGCTGCGAATTTCGCAGTGAAAAAAAAACTGTAGTGGGTAGTCACCCTAAGGGCTCCTTTCCACTAGCCTTTTTTTATCGTTGCACCAAAAACGCAATTGCATTGCATTGCGTTTTTAACATTAGAAAGTCCCATTGACAATCGCGTGAAAAACAAACGCAGCGATAAAAAAAAGGCTAGTGGAAAGGCACCCTTTAACAAAAAGTCTTCATTTTCTTACCATTTCATAGTATTCGTAGACATAGACATACTCATGGAATGTAAACCAGTAAATCAAAGGAGCTACAGCTCATAACCATTGGATACCCATGGAGAACTACCTAAGTGGAAGGAGACCACAGGTAAAGTGATATCTCTGCAGCTTTGTAAAACAAGCAGTCACAACATTATATTGCTAAATTACATGTTATTTCCTATAACCTAGCATGTTAACTTTAACTTTGAATCCTCGGACTATCCCTTTAATAATTTACGATGACTCTCCGATGCGCTATGTGCGGCAGTATAATTTATTACAATTACAATTGGATTTATATTTTTGTCCATTGACATATATACCATCTGTGCTAAACAAATATAGACTATAAAGCCGAACTCATTAAAAGCAGATTTTTATCTGGTAACATTTGTCTTTGAAGAAATAGCTAAACATCACAATGTTCCAATCAGCCCCTGATTTACAAAGTAATCTTTAAAATGGAGATAGCTTCCTTATCCCAGCGTACATCTGAGCTATCTGTAATCCATGTGGGCAAACGATATCAAATAAAGTCTTCTTAATGAATTCCCCTTAAACATGCAACTTTTATGGCATTTCAAATCAGGGCAGCAGTCAACTCTTTCATTGCCATATGGAGATTATGCTATACAGTTTATGATGTACTACTTCAAAGAACATAACCTCATTTGTGAATTAACAACCAGAATGATGCCTATATCATAATTGCATTCATTTTTCAGACCTAGACTGTAAAACTCTTGTCTTTCCAAAAAGTAGCAGTGGACATGAAGACAACTCTGCCAATCCAACTTCATTTTAGTGGTTAAAATGATTACTTTTTGATTGCATTTTCTTAATTTTTATTGATGAGGCTCATAGGCTTTCGTAGATGGCCATTGTTAGGTCTCTTGTTTCGACAGCAAGCCATCGGAACCCTGTGATCATGTTCCAGGTTGCCAATGGACTCTAGAGGGAACATTACAAAAAGAGCCCGACTGTCATCAGACAGCTCAGCTTCGACTGTACCTGGCATGGAACACCTGTGCCAGCCTTACTTATTCCAATGCCCCATACAAACGCGGGAGCAGTGAGCCCACAGTAAGGAGGGGGACATGGTACCACTGTTCTCAGAGTCAATAGGGGTTTTCAGTGGTGACACTTCCACTGATCAGACTTTTATCACCTATCTTGTGGATAGGTAATAGGTCTATATTGGTACAACCCCTTTAAAAAAGACGATCTGTCATGTCCTCTGACAGGTGGGACACAATGTATACCTTTACAGCCACATCCCCGCTAATTCCTCCGGTGTTTTCATTTTTGCTTTATCCCTTCAGTTCGCTTGTGATAGCTCCCCTTCCTTTTTGAGCCTTATACTAATCCACTGTCAAATAGTCGTTCTCACTAACGAGTATCAGTCAGAATTCGCATGAGCCATTGATTCTGGGTGGTGGAGATCATCTACTTGACAGTGGACTAGTATCTGTTACA
Source organism: Eleutherodactylus coqui (assembly GCF_035609145.1). Classification (NCBI taxonomy): domain Eukaryota; kingdom Metazoa; phylum Chordata; class Amphibia; order Anura; family Eleutherodactylidae; genus Eleutherodactylus; species Eleutherodactylus coqui. The sequence continues at coordinate 76,826,657 of NC_089844.1, forward strand.
GAAAGTAAAAGGAGCCATCACAGGTGAACAGAAAAGGGGGACTAAAAGCAAAAATAGAAATACTGGTGGAAGAGTCAAAGGGGACATGGCTGGTAATGTTTGCAGCCCATCCTGGACGTTATAGGTCCTCTTTCAGCCCCATGCTTCTGTGGAGTGGAGTCAGTTAGTTTTGGAGCACAAAAGCTGGTTTGTCTATTAATGTGCACCCAGAGGCATAACTATAATGGGTAGAGATGAGCAAGCGTACTCGGAAAAGCACTACTCGCTCGAGTAATGTGCTTTATCCGAGTATCGCTGTGCTCGGGTCTGAAGATTCGGGTGCCGCTGCGGCTGACAGGTGAGTCGCAGCGGGGAGCAGGGGAGAGCGGGCGGGAGAGAGGGAGAGAAAGATCTTACCTCCGTTCCTCCCCGCTCTCCCCTGCAGCTCCCCGCTCCGTGCCGGCACCCGAATCTTCAGACCCGAGCACAGCGATACTCGGATAAAGCAAATTACTTTTCCGAGTACGCTCGCTCATCTCTAATAATGGGTATAGCAGATGCGGTTGCACCCGAGTCCTAGACTGTTAGCAGGCCCATAAGGTCTCTCTTCCCCATATTAGGACACCAATACTATAAATGAAGCATTATAAATGAAGGCGTTGTAAATTTTACATTGGTGCCCGACAGTTTTAAGCTATGCCTGTGTGTACATTGCAAGCCTCTCAACACCTCTGTACCTCGTTATATGGAGCTCAGCATTTATAGTGCGCAGAGATGCTACAGGTGGTAGACAGAGAACTATGAAGGGGAGTATAGTCATTTTTACAATACCCACCCAATTTGAAAGGGAAACTGTAAGGGAATGATAGGAAATTGGTAGCATCTCCAAATATATTTTCCCTTTTAAAGAAAGACCCATGTCAGAAAGGTTTTATAATTGGGGGATCAAACCTTGCAATGCCAAAAATAGGCTTCTATAGGGAAAATGCAAAAACCACAGGGTGCAGTGCTAACTGAAACTCAATATGTAAAGAAGCCAATAGAACCACCACTTACTCTCGTGAGGGGTGTACGTAAGTTGCTGGTCCTATTGACTTCTTTACATATTGAGTTGCAGTCATCACTGTCCACTGAGCGCTGTGTTTTTTTTGCATTTTTCTCATATTGATGTGACTGTGACCTTATGGCTTGCAGGTGACAGGCGCCCTCCTGTTTGTGGATTTCCACATGGATGGGGGTCCAGTGAACTTTGGTTGCTTATTGAGGAACAGTCGTGGCCTACTGGTGTTGGGGTTGTACATAGGTACGGGTCCATCCCAAAGTGCCTAGAAAAGTCTAAACTTTTGTTCTTAGTCACGTTTCTACTGTGGCGCCGTTCTGCTTTTTGTTTCTAAAACTGAGCTAATTCCTGTGGAAGTGCTAATAGAAAAGCTGATTTGCAATAATAAAGTTATGAGTGGAATCATATGTAGAGATGAGCGAGTACCTGCCCGCTCGGAAGAAAAGATTCGGCTGCCGTCGGCGAGCGGGGAGCTGTGGGGGAGAGCGGGGAGGAACGGAGGGGAGATCTCTCTCTCCCTCTCCCCCCCCCCCCCCCCGCTCCACCCTGCTCACCGCCGCAACTCACCTGTCACCCGCGACGGCAGCTGAACCTTTTCTTCCAACCGAGGAGATACCCGCTAAGGACAATGCTCGCTCATCTCTAACATATGTAAGTCCCATAAATAAACACCAATGTATGCCCACTTGTCTATGACTGTTTAGAACGTAAACTGGCCATTTTTGGATATTGGACTTTTATATCACATCTGATTGGGGGTTCTGAGAGTCCCTTTTGGGACAATCCCTTTGATAATCCAGTGTAGTCTGAAATTAAATCAGTTTTTTTTACTAGAAAAGTCAATATAATCTTGTGATTAAGCCGCCCACACACTTAAGAATAAAGTTTTAAGAATTTAGTGCACAAATGTGCAGAAAGATAGAGCATGTTCAATTTCTTTGCGCGTGTGAAAAAAAATAAATGTGAATTAACACATTGAAATCAGTGGTTCTATTCTCTGGGTATTGCGTGGGCAATTATGCCCCTGTGAAGCCAGCCTAAGGGCTTCAACACATGGGCGTGTCTTAGTCCCACTATGCGGGTCGTAACAAAAGCATTGATTTTACCATTGATGTCACCATTGTAGTTACAGGGAGAAAGTCAGAATGATATTGCACTTGTAAATGTTGCATTGCGAGAATTCGCACATCAGAAGAACCCATTATTTTAAATAGCTGCGTTTACATGGGGGATTTTTCTATTACAGTGATGCTGCAAGATAGAAAAATCATAGTGTGTCCTATTTTTGGGTAATTTTGTTTAAGAATCGCCCATTTATTCCCTATGGGACCCCCCAAAAATTGCATCCCATTCGCATGTAAATTCGAGTTTCATGCAAGTGCTATTTTCTATTTTTACTATTGGAATAACATGCCATTTTGAAATGCGTGATGCAATGCATTTTTATTGCAAAACAGATCACAATCGGAAGGAAAATCACAGGTCTAGAGCTTCTTCACATGACTGTACTTTCACTTGTTTTTGTGCATGTAAAATATATGTGCACAATACGCAGAGTATGAAACCCATCCTGCTCTATTTTCCTGCATATTTGCGTACCAAGGGCCCATAGAAGTCTATGGGAGGTTTGCAAATATGCAATCAATATGCACGTAAATGCGCAATACGTTGCACAATTCCATGAAGGGTAGAACACACCTGAACTTCATTAGGCTAAATAGCCTTTTAATCCACAGAAGGGGCGTGAACTAGCCCTGCATGCGCAAATCAACATCATCGACCTCGTTCATAGCGCAAATGCGTTGTGCTAAGGCGAGCGTATTTGCGCCCTTACAAGAACGATATTGGTCCGCATTTCTCGTGTAAATACACTCCAGATTCCGCTCTGCCATACTGCTGTATTACAAGGAAGATTTTTAGAATTGGGTAACAGGTGGAAACTGCTGAATATACTTGACCACAGAAGATAACGAAGGACTTGGATGACTTTTTTTTCTTTTCAGGGTAAATGCTCTAATTTAATAATGGATTATTTGTTTTCTGTCTGATCAAATGTTCAATGAATCATGATAATTAGAAAAAAGCAAGAACTCTTGGCTAGCCTCTAATGAACAGTGATTTATAATTAATGAAGGGGTGATTAATACCTTGCATCATTAACTATAATTGTTACTTAATGTACAAACAATTACAACTCAAGAGCTGTTACTGCTCCGAAGTCTCTGAAAAAGAAAAAAAGACATATCCTCATTGGTACCATCACTGCTAGTTCTCGCCTTTTTCAGATCTCTGTCTGCTATCAGTTGAGTCTCATTCATACGAGAGTTTTTACGTGGCTTTTTAACCATGTAAAAACGTTGTCCGAAAATTCCAATGCATTCATTCACATGGACGATTTTCGGTCGCCAAATCGTATAGTCAAAATGAGAAATCAGCGATCGTCTTCAGTTGCCGATTTTTTTCGCTGCATGAAAAGATAGGTTGTGACCTATCTTTCGGCGAAAAACGCAGGAAGCTCCAGTATATATAGACAAGCTATTAAAGCTATTGGAAGTTATTCCGAGGATTGCTGCCGACCGAAGAATTTCCATTCTGCTGTGTGTTTTTCCCACGATACACCCATGTAAAGGGACGGCAAAACACTAATTAGGCTCGGGATTCGACTGCGGCTATTCTTAATTAATGCGAATTGTGGCCTTGATGCGGCCAGCATGAGAACATGTACGCGCGTGTGTGAGTCCTTGTTGTTGCTAGCTGTTTAGTCGTTCACGACCCTCACAACCCTAAAGGTGAGTTCCCTCAATGATTTTTGGTTTTGCATGGCTTCTTTCAGTTGTGTGATATCCATGGCAGTATCAGCTCTAAAAGTATCAGCCCTCATGTCCTTTGACTGCCCGGTCTTCTTTTGCCATTAATCTGTCCAAGCATTATAGATTTTTCTAGCGGCTCAGCTCACATTACATGGCCAAAATACGTGAGTCTCGTCATCTTGCCCTCCAATGCTATATCGGGTCTTATAGGATTTAGGACTTCTCTGTTTGTTACTCTTGCTGTCCAGGGTATACAAAGCAGCTTTTGCCAGCACCACAGCTCAAACGCACCAATTTGTCAGGGAGAGAGAGGAGGGATCCCGACCGATCCTGCTTCTGTTGCCAATTTTTCGTGGGTCAACTACTTGATCACTCTGGCCACCACCAATTGTCCTGGCAGAACCTCGATCAATCACTCTATCGGGGTTACAAGTGCAAAGTCATTAAAATACAGGTGGATTTGTATCCAGCTTTCCCAGGCTTCTGCATACATGCAGAACAAAAGCTCAAATCACCCCCTGGTCGGTCTAACGTCTCCAGCACTCTACAATACCTGCACACCCTCGCTATGCCCACCAGCTTTGATATCACAGGTAGCTGAAACCCAGAATACGAATTATGAACAAAATTTTCGGAGTTATGGTTTGTTTTAAAACAGACAAGGCTTGATTAATAAATTGCAGATTTATTCTAAAAAAGACTAGCAGTGCTAAATATTTGTAAGTATACAAAAATATAGAGAGAAAGATGTTACAATGGAGGTAAGGTTTACAGGCAAACACAGCAGGCAATATTTAAAATGAAACAAGGAGAAAATAAAGATACCAGATTTGGGATATTCAGCCCAAGGTTCTGTTCGTGCGAAGTTGCTGAAGCAAATGGAATATCCTTACGCCATAGTGGATCTCCAAAATCTGACAACTAGATCTCTGTGAGCCCCTGGCTCTTAAAGGTTTCCCCAGAACATATCTCTCACCACCCTTTCTGAGGTAATTCAGGCAGAGCTGGGGTAGAGGCGTAGTTACATGAAAAAACCTTAATTCCCCATTTTGGCCATATCTCTACTGGAGATACTCCTATTGGGAACGTATGCCCAGCATATTTTTGGTCATGATTTTATTTATTCAGCAATATCAAGCATGACATGTAAATTATAGCCAGGTACGTGGACATGCCATTTGCGGGTGTTCTGGGGCCCGTACCTCAATGTGTGTAAATGCATTTTAATCAGCTGGCCCAGGGTTCCGAGGATGGCATGTCGCTGGACTCACGGTCTGTGGGGTGAAGGCCTGACTCTTGATTTGGGCCATTTGTAGTTGATGCTCACGTGTAGCCTGGTGTTCACATTCTGCAACCTCTCGCTCAGCCTGGCATTCACGTTCTGCAGCCTCTTTTAGCTGCACGCACAGAGTAGGGTCCATTTTGCTCAACTGCCATAGGGCCCTCTGGGTAGCTAAGTCCAAGTCCTGCTGAGAGCTGGAGCTGCTTGGACGTCCTGGGACTTGATCCATGGCCTTCTCTGCAGGGGGGACATCAGTCCCTTGCCCAGGATCCACAGTGAATTAGTGCTGGTACAGCATCTGAGGAGTGGGCCCACAGCTGAGCAGACAGCGGGGTAGATTTGGGCTCTACCCACTGCTTCCCTGGGGTAGCACGGGACCCATCCAAATTACTGCTGGAGGGAACTTTCATGGGGGTAACCCAATATGTAAATTACCTTAGAAGTCCTGTCACTCGTGATGCTACCATTTCTTCTCTGCGGTAAATCCAGGTAGCAGAAATAGGCAGTCCACACACAGGGAAAACGTTTAAAGAGCAAAGTCGGGAACGGTCGGCAGTGATCGTTTACTTGTAGAATAACTGGGTACAGTCCAACAAAGGTACAAACTCATGTGAGCAGGAAAATGGTGCAGAACACAAAGTGATGTGACAGGGAGGAAAATCATAGTATAGTAGAAGAATCCACAGCCCATGTTATCTGTGGGTTCTGTTCCTGGCCAAACTCCTTTACTCTCTCCAGCTCTCTACCAGTCAGCACTCACATTTGGAATATAAGCACTGCACTCTGCATGGCGGTTCCTCTCTCCCTCATAGTGTTTAGGGGTAACACTGGAATCTCCTGGGTAAAGTAGGCCCAGGGCAGGCTTGTGGAAACTTTTCAGCCTCCTCCATTCCGGACCACACAGAGCAGATGGTGTCTGTGTGGCTCACTTGCAGAACTCCAATCACTCCTTCCTTCTCTCTTGCAAGTCCAGACTGGAATGGAACTCTTTTAAAACACCTTGCATACACATATATACAAAGCAGGATCACGTGATACACAACAAGATACATTTTCCAGGCATCTCACATACCAAACGGTTAATCCATTCAGTGCTGCAGAGGCGCAATACACATTATATTCATGCAACATGAAAGACACTGACAACAAATAGGCACAAGACAAATGCATGCATTCATTATGGAGGGGCCCTGTTAACTCCAGGCCACTACACTGGTCTTCATCCTCCGCCAACAACTGGATCAGCTGTTCCTTCGTCTTTCTGGTCCCATCCAGGCCTCTCTCAGAACAGTGGGCCATCAGCACCTCCTTGCTCTTCATCTTATAAGCAGCTGCCATCTCCACAGTTGCTTGCCCAACAAAAGATATAATAGCGAAAAAAGAAGAATGGGGGGAACGAGTGTCTGAGGGTACGCACAGTATCCTTACTCCAAAGAAAAATGACATATTAGCACTGAGTCCGCACCTTGTAAAAGCTTTGCGGCGATCTTTGCAAAGAGTCTGCAAACTTTTTTTGTACAAGAATTAATTACTTAGTTCTGGCACAAACGTTTTAAATATCCCACCGCAGCCACCAATGAGTCCTTAATGGAAGCATTCATTGGTTATGCTCAATATGACCAAGTGACGCATGCATACCGTAGCTTATAACAGGAGATAGTTCTCATACATTTCAAGGGGTTTTCATACCAAAAACATTTGTGGCTAATCCAAAGGATAGGACATAAATGTCTAATACGGTAGATGAGGACCCCTCATCTGAGACTCCCAAGTATCAGGTGAATGGAGTTCTTCTCATCCTATGTCCTCCGGTCTCACTATTCTAGTTTATCGCAGTTACAGAGCAGTCAAACACATTTTTGACATCTAGTAGAAATGTCTGTGTGATTCTTTGCTTTAAGACCTCCCAGTATCTCTCAGGGGAAGCACTCCAGTGTTAATCTGATCACTGGAACAACTTAACCCCTTAGTGACCAAGCCTGTCTGTGCCTTGTTAATCAGGGCAAATTTTGGAAATCTGACATGTGTCACATTAACATAGATTAATTGTTTTTTGCCACATGTTGTACTTCATTTAGGTGGTAAAAAATAGACCAATATAATATGTGTATATTTATTAAAAGTGCCAAAATTGGGAAAATTTTGATAAAATTGTAATTTTTTTTCTTATTTTCAACTGCAGTATGTCAAATATGGGCAAACATACTGAATTCCCCCACCATCAGCAAGTAAGCGCTGTGATTGGATCGAGTGCCAGCCAATCACAGCCAGCATTTGATAAACCAATCATAGCCATTCAGTGATGTCATTCACTGAGAGGCTGCGAATAATCGAGTGCCGGCTCTGATTGGCTGGTGCTCGATCCCATCACAGCGCTTACTTGCTGATGGCGGGGGAATTCAAAGCCGAGCGGAGAGATGACAGCGGGGAGGATTACAGTGCAGCTTGCCGCACCACTGGGGAGACCATCGCGCTGGTGACACAGATGTCGGCTGGAAGGTGAGTATTGCTTTTTTTTTTCCCTGGTCCCTCACTCAAGTATAAGCTGAGGGGGGCTTTTTCAGCATAAAAAATGTGCTGAAAAAGTCGGCTTATACTCCAGTATATACGGTAATTATTACAATTGTGAGGATCATTTTATTTTCCTACACCAAGCCAAAATTGCAAACGTTTATAAGTGTCAGCATGATAGATACCCCCACAAATGACCCCATTTTAAAAAATACACATCTTAATATATTCACTTTCGGGTGTCATGAGTATTTTGACCCATCAGGTTTTTTCAGGAATTAATGCAATTTAGAGGAGACAAAATAAAATTTCATATATTTACAAATATGTCATTTTAAAGACAGTTTTTTTCTCTATAGTGCACATGAAAATGAGGATTTGCACCCTAAAATGAATACTTCTGTTTTTCCCGTGTTCAGAAACATACCCATTGTGGCCCTAATATTATGTCTATATGCACAATGGGGCCAAAACCAAAGGAGCAACCGGTGGATTTCAGAACAGAATTTTTGATTGAAGGTGTTTTAGGCCCCATTGGCCATTTGTAGAGCCCTTCAGCGGCCAAAACGATGGAGAACCCCCACCAATAACGCCATTTGAAAATTCCAGGCCCAATTACTCACTAGTATAGCCATCAAGCTGCCAAAATGATAAAATGCCTCCCACAAGTGACCCCTTTTGAAATCTAGACCCCTTAGCCCATTTTTCTAGGTGTGTGCTGTGCATTCTGACCCACAGTTTTTTTGCAAAAATGATTATAAAGTAGGTGAAAAATAAATAAAATTTCATTTTTTTCACAAATTTGTCAATTTCATGACAGTTTTCTTTGTTTCAAGCAGGGAAAACTGGGGAGACTCACCTCAAATTTTATAGCACTAATTCTTTGTTCAGCAGTTTCCCCATTGTAGCCCCAATCTGCTTACTGGACACATGGCTATGCCTATAATAGAACACCCATTGGCTTTCAGGGCACAACTGAATAAATTCCAGACCTCATTGCTCACTTGTGCAGAAAAAAAAACTGACTCCCAAAAAATAACACCCCCCCTCCTCCTTTTTTGGCATTCCCTAAATTTTATATATAAGTAACAATATAAAATTGTGTGGTATGTCTGAAAACAGGGGTAATTACAGAGGCCCGGTTGGGATGGGCACATGGGGCAATAAAACCGGGTATCCCTCCTCCTCCCATGCTTGCTTCAAACCCAACACTTTTTTGGGGGGTATTTCTTGACCTCATTCATTGGGATGGCATGTAAGAAGTGGTACTGTGAACCTTCGTACTTCCTCAGACCCATAAGCTTGCTGAGATGCGGTGGTCTCATACAAAAGGCGCTTAACAAGCTGCTCTTGGAACTGCAGGAAAGTAAGCGTTCCCTGGGACTTCTTGTAAATTACGTAGGCATTATATGTAGTGATCTGAATAAGGTAGATCACTATCTTTCTATACCATGGGATAATGATGACCATGTGATCGGGGACAAAGTGGTCAAGGAGGCAGCCAGGGTCTGGTACATGAGATGGCGGTGCAGCACAAAGTGTTCAAGCAGTAGCGAAGTCAAGAGGAAATAGCCAGTGTTAGGTACACGAGATGGACAATCAGTTACTAGATAGGCAGGTATGCAAGAAGATAGCTTGGTTAGAGGCACAGGGTACAATAAACATGCAAGGGAAGAGGGGACAGGGACAGGTTTATATAGGAGGCTTATTGGAGAAGGTACAAGACACAGGGTGGACTTAGACAGGGAAATACAGAGCCAGGACATAGAGCAGGAAACAAGGAACGAGAAACACAGGACTAGGAATCAGAGGAGCTGTCCACCATGCTAAATAGCTCAATAGGAAGGGCTACTGCTTGGAGTGCAGGAGGTTGCAGGTTGGAGTCCTGACCGTGGAGGATGATCACATTAGGGGGGCTAATCCAGATGCCTCTAGTAACAAATTTCACTTTAACTAGGATTTTCCAGGCAAGGAGTCCTTTATATGTATTGATAATCGGCCAAATGAATGTTTGTAAGAATGTGTAAACAGGGCAGCGATGAGCAGATCAAATGAGTAACAGTTTGTTGACTGATTGAATCTTTTATACAGTCCAAAAATGTCATTTTTGGCAGCACATCTCTGCAAGTACACAGGAAACGTGCTGACAATAATATACAAACTGTAAGGGTGCTTTCATACCTGCACTGGAGATTATGCTTTTCTCCTTCATTCGGGAAGCAAGAAAGAGAAACCCCTGCAGCCGAACTGTTCTGTCTCTGGATGGAACCGAAAAGAGCGGAGCGGACCTCATTGATTATAATGGGGTCTGTCTATTTTTTGCTCATCTGCCCGATTTTGGGACGGAAGAAAAAGCACTGCATGCAGCGCTTTTTCTTCTGGCATTTGCAGCCATATCTGTGATGGAACCTCTGTCCGGAGGTTCCGACGCAGATGTTAAACCACCCACAACCATATTAGCGATCGTTCATCCTCATACAGTTTGCATCAGCCTGTGTAAAAGGTCTTTAGTTCAAGAGCCGATCAACTTGTTATAACATCAATCAGCACTTGTCTGGGCAGACGTTGTTACTTTCCTCTCCCCCTTGCAGATGCAAGCAGGCTCACCTGTGCTACCTGTGCATGTGAACGGGACGCTGGGAGGAATAGATGTCCTTGTAGAATGAAAAGTTAAACAATATTCTGATATCCTGTCTACATCAATCTTGTTTTTCAAGATCTCTGCTTGCTGTGTTTCAAGAGAAACAGTAGATCTAAATCTTGTCCTGGTCCTGTAAGGACGGAATATTCTTTAGCAGCATTGTGGAATGTACCCTTCTGCAGAATATTCAGCACCACAATCTGTACTACTAACATGAATTTTGGTGCAAAATTAAAAATAGCTGAATCCTGCCGGTAACTGCATCAGAATCCGCAGTTAGCAGTGCACATTTTGATGCAGAATTCAGGGACGGCACATTCCACAACGCTGTTGTGTCTCATGTGAAAGGTCCTGAACACGGGTTGTATGGGTCATTACTAGACTCTGCTCTAATACACATATTGCTAACTGCAAAAAAGAAAAGCCCCTGTCTGTCCATCATATGTCCAGGACATGTGGAATATCAGCAAGCAGAGATCTTGAAAACCATAATCAATTGGTACAGAAAGCATACTACTAAATTATATAACTTTTCATTATGCAAATAATGACACATTTGTTGAAACTGGAATAACCCTTTAGGCTAAGTTCACACGAGCGAGTGCGACATCGGGCTGTGAATCATGGCCCGATATGCTCGCCAACATGCAATTTCCCAGTGTATATGAGGCATTTTTATCTCAAGACTGCCTTTCATCACTTAAGGGGAGGTGATGATCCTCTGATGCGGCTGTCAGCAAAGGATCGCAGAGTTTCTCCCATTGTTTTCAATCAGGAAACCTCGCACCGCACCGCATGCACCTAGCACACGGTGCGATGCTGTCGCCGGCCCCACTAAAAACAACGGGTGATTTTTAAAATCTCATCCACTTTGCAGCTACTGTAAATGCTGTGGATTTTCCGTGGCAAATCCACCCCATGTGGACATACCCTCAAAGTACTTTATTTATATACTTTAGGCTGCTTTCACATGGCCGAGAAACGTCTGCGAGATTTATGCGTTGCGAGACGCACAAATCTTGCACAGATATGACCCCCATTCTTTTAAATGGAGTCATATACATGATACAGGAAAAAAATTATGGCATGTCCTATCTCTTCGCATTCCTCAGAACACATCGCCCATTGATCTCAATGGGACCTTTAATGCATCGCATGCCGTGTGATGTGCGTACGAGTGCCATGCAAAGTTTCCTACTAAAATCAATGGGAAACACTTCTGATCCTCTATCGGGCGTGAAACTTTCACAGATGGGATGCGAGGTGTTTTTGCCTGAAAATCACTTTGCGTTGGCGGGTAAATTGCACGTTCACGAACTCGATACCGGTCCAGTTTCTCGGCCCAATATTTTGCTCGCCTGTGTGTAGGTAGCCGAAAGTGTTAGCATGAGTCACACAAATGTACAGAATTTTTTTTAGACAATTTCAGGACTGGAGATAAAGTAGTGATCAAGGGGACAATGATTTTCTGGATTATTGAAGAACACTACAGGCGGCCTCTGAAGTGGCTGATAGCAGAAAGCCAGAAAATTACAGATTGGATTCAGCTGCACAGACAGTCTAGATAGCACGTGCCTTAGGTTTGGCATATGTGTATATATATATATATATATATATATATATATATATATGTGTGTATATATATATATATATGTATATACATTTTATATATATATATATATATATATTTCTATATATATATAATGAATATATATATACACACATATATATATATATGTGTATATATATATATATATATAATGTTCATTTAGTTCATCATATTACACTTATCACATTTAATCACACTTAAATTAAAATATTATTTACTGATGTTTTAAGTGTACAGTCAATTGTATTCACTATAGAAATCATCAATGTTCACAAATTAATTCAGCCTAGTAGTTTTACAAAAAGAGTGCAAAATGCAACATATGGGAAAAGGCATGCCACAACATTTCACTGCAGGAGTCAAGGTCATTGTTTCTATAAACCGTTTACAAAATATGACTTTTAGTTTTTACCTACTTCACTCCATTAAAGGGGAGTTTCCAAGTTACTTCAAAACTCAGCTAAGGTGAAGCGGGGATTTGAGAAGTTAATGAAAGAAGCATTACTTACCTGTTAAACCCCAGGCTGCTCCAGTGCAACAGCTTTGATCTTCCGAGATGGTCTTTGTTGACATGGCGGCAGTGGTGATGTGTCCGCATACCCATGTGACCGCTGCAGCCAATCACCAGCCTCAGCAGTGTTGTGTCAAACACCAATCATGTCTGCAATTGGATGCATTGGGCATATGAACCATAACTACTCCCGCCATGTAGACAAAGACCGTCTTGGAGGACTGGAGTAGCCCAGGATTTAATGTGCAAGCAATGTTTCTTTCGTTATTAGCTCCCATTTTTCCCTTTTAACCAAGTTTTTGAAGAGCTCAGAAAACCCCCTTAAATCTAATAAATCCCAATCAGCAATTTTAATTGTTACCAAGAAAGTGTAAGTCCACTAAAACCTGAAAATTGACAGCATTTAAACAGATATTCAAGTAACCTTTTCCTCTCCCCATGTCTCTCAAAGGCTAGGCTCATTGTAGTTCAATTTTTTAATACAACTTTTTAGGCTCCGTTCTCATTTGCATTATTCTCTTTCTGTCAGCGGTTCCTGTATTTTCAATGGGATAAGAAGCATAGTCCCAGAAACCCGAGGGTTAATGTGATCCATCATGACTTGTTGGGATCCTGTTCAAAAGTGGATCTGCTCCAGTTATGATGGTTACATTGTGAACAGAAGTCATGGCGCTATGCTGTACAGAGCTTTGGCCAAAACATGCAGTGGATATAAAAACTAAAACTGCAAGGGATTCCTTTCTTTTGGCTAGAACACTTACTAAAAACTGCATCAAAAGCTGTCTTGTGTGAACTTGACCTGATGGGCATCCTTAAGGGTATGTTCACACGTAGCTGATTTGCTGCAGATTTTGGTGCAGATCTGCAGCAATTTTCTCCCTTTTCTATTGAATTCAGATCTGCACCAAAGTCTGCAGCAAAATTCGCAGCATACAAGCGATGTGTCAACGCAGTCTAAAGCTGAGATATAGGAGCTCACCTGCATTACGTTGACATTTCACAGTGAAGAATCGGCGGTCACTGGTCATTTTCTATCCTCAGTAAAGTGAGCTACAAAAAAAGTGATCCTGGTGTGTCAAAAAAGTCAGGGCTTGATTTCTTAAAGGGATATTCCCATCCTCTAAAGTGGAATATTGCAAGGATATGCTTTTACTTTTTGATCACTTGGGGCCCAACATGTAGGTTCCCCTCTGATCTAGAGAATGAAGGGCCACGGATCTCATTTAGCGCCATGTCCTCAAGTGAATGGGGCTGGGAGCATCAATGTATAGGGAAAATGTAGAAGGGGATGCAGCGCTGCATGAGCAGTAGTCCCTTCATTCAGGATCATGTGGGCCTCAGAGGTTGGACCCCACTGATCATAAAATTATGGGACATCCTAGAGATAAGCATTCACTTTCAAGAAAGGAACAACCCATAAGGCTGGAATCACACGTGCAGTTTTTGATGGTGATTTTGACACATTTTTAAGCCAAACACAATAGTATTTAAAAAAAGTGACTTTTATTGCTTTCATTCATTCCTTTGGGATACATTCTTGGCTTTAGATTATAAACTATATCAAAAGCTATATTAAAAATTGCATCAAAAACTGCTCTTAGTGAGGGGAAGAAAATCAAATTGACTATCAGCTCTGCAGTGTGAGAACGCTGTCAAACAGCTCCCTATATCTCAGCATCCTGCATGAAATATGCATTGAGTGCAATATTGAAGTGCACTTCAGTCGTAGGAATTTTCAGGTTTTGAATGGAATTGCGCTTTAAGGCTCAGCTCAATAAAAGTTTTCCCCGTCCCGGCACAACCATATCACATAACTGATACATTTTATGCATCAGTTACACAATAATAATAATGATAATAATAATAATAAAAAACAGAATGTGAAACCTATGTATTCATTACCAGAAAGAACAGTATTAAAGAAAAAAGGTGCATTAGGGCTCATTCACATCTGTGATCGCTGCCATTAGTAGTTTCCATTGCTCTGTTCCGTTATAGGAGCCAAAAAAGGCAAATAACAATAGTGCCATATCTGGACATGCTGAACACCAAGGACACCAGACAGGCTCCATAACGAGGTCATCCGAGTTTTAATTGTAGTGTCGGTAAAAATAGTGCGGCATGTTGAGCTACTTTTTCTGGTATTTTAATGGAATCTGCAATGGAGACTCCGAACAGAATCTCAGACAGAGATGTGAACAAGCCCTTACTAATTGAGCTTAGGTATGCTTACAGTAAATGTTTGAGGTGTTTTTTGCTACATTTTTTTGGGTCTTCTTGTGTAAAAATGCCACGTATGAACAAGCCTTATGGACTTATCACAGGCGCAAAATATTTCTGCAACATGCACCTAAAGACGCAGAAACTCCTGCACATGCAGGCTATGGAGTGGAAATGTGCAGTGGCAGACTAAGCTGCGTCTTTAGATGCGTCTTGAGGTGCATATTTTGGAAATATTGTGCTCATGTGAAAGGTCCCTTAAGCTGTTTCAGTGTGAACACAGCCAACATGGTACAGCATTTGCTTTACGTTTCTGTTAATTCTAAGGTGCAATGTTCCAAAGTTTCAAAAAGCCTAAAAAAGAACCTATGCTTACACTCCAACTATACAGGCAAGCACATACCTTGGGCAAAAACAGACACAAATTAACATTGTACATTGCTGCAAGAAGCTAATGCCACAATTACAATAATAGAAGTTATATTATTATAGGCAAGTTATCCACTGGACCAATTCCCATGAACGCTGATGAAGATATATATCAATAATAATACATTATATGGAATATAAAACACTTAGTAATTACGAAATTATGGAAGGAAAGAGGGAGAAACATCCAAGGGAACCAAAGCTGAGAGTCATATAATTAAGAAATGAGTAAAACTAAAACAGTTTTCATATAACGAGTAAAGAGACATGTGGCACATAAACTGAAATTTAGACCGAGCCAATTTGGCAGTGATTCTGGAACAATACACTTCATTGTTTATTTGAAAGTGAAACTTATTTTAATGTCCCATTTAGAAAATCAATAACGCACGCTGCAACGGATGGAAGAGAAGAACTGAAGAAGGTTTATAAACATTAAATAGTCTGTTGGGAAAAAATGAAGGTTTCAGAAGAAGTCGTTATAGATTACACCAAGTTTAATTACACTTTGAACAGAAATATGCAAATCCTCGGGTTCCGCAAAGAGATCCATAAGTAAAAAAAATGGAAGTAATGAGTCAGAATCTGATTAGTATTGTGCTTTGATACTATTAGGGTTTATCAATATTCCAATAAATCAGTATTCAAGTATATTGCACTATAGAAAAATCCATGAAGCCCTCTCTAGTGGTCTCTGCTTGGTTCCTGTTTGACAGTCCTCTCAACGCCTTTGATCTTCTTGTTTTGATGGGTTTTTACATGTTTGGCCAGATGATCGCTTCTCATGAATCGTTTCCCACATTCTGAGCAGACAAACCTCTTTTCACCAGTATGAGTCCGTAAGTGCCTTTGTAGCTCATCAGATCTGGTAAAACTTTTGCCACAGAACAACCAGTTACAAATAAAGGGTCTCTCTCCTGAGTGCCACCTTAGATGGGCCTTTAGGTGGGAGGTTTTACCATATACTTTTCCACAACCTGGGATGTGGCAAATGTGCTGTTTCTTCTTTCCAGGTTCATCTGGACCGCTGGAGGATTGGCAGTTGGGACATCTACATCTTCGGCACCTTCTTGCAGTAGCCAGTGGAGATTTGGTCTGCAGAAGAGCAGCGATTTGAGTCTGGTATTGTGCAAAGTCTGAATGTCCTATAACTAAGCTTCTCTGGATAGGAAACCGGTGATGAGCGTGAGAAATTGGAGATGGGTGGGTGACTTGGGCAGATTGTTGAATGCTCCACCATGGGATATCTTCTGCTGGATTAGGGGACAGTTGCCTTGGTTGCTGATGTATCAGGTTGGAATGACCTGGTACAAATCCATGGATTGCAGAAGCGATAGGTGCAGGAGGATGATAAGGAACAGAAGGAACATAGGTTGATTGGCAATTAGATGACTGAAAAGCGGCTATAGGGGACGGTAACATTTTCACTGGGGAAAATTCATAAGGGTAGGAGGGGTCGGCAGGGGGAGTCAGGGGTAGTTCATGAGTTACAAATGTAGGCTGTATGTGAGATGGAAGTTGATTTTTTGGGGCAGGAAGTCCAAGACTGTTATGTGCCTGAATGCCACCTGGAGAGTGTGAAGAAATGTCATTAGTCCATGGGTGGAAAATCCTTGAGGGAGAACCAATGGTTGGATCATAAGGAACCTGTATAAAGTCCGCACCACTTCCTGGTTGACCTATTCGACTACATGTAGCTGCCAGTAGAGCCAGTGGGGAATGCTTACTGACATCTGGTGAGGCGCTGGGTGTCCTGTCCTGTAATGGAAAATTCATTTAGTTTGCTGATAAAATATGAATTGATATGAGATAAATGGATAGATAGATATGAGATAGATAGATAAATGGATAGATAGATATGAGATAGATAGATATGAGAGATAGATATGAGATAGATAGATAGACAATATAGATAGATAGATAGATATGAAATAGATAGATATGAGATAGATAGATAGATAGATAGATATAGATAGATAGATAGATAGATAGATAGATATGAGATAGATAGATAGATAGAGATAGATAGAGATAGATAGATAGATATGAGATAGATAGATATGAGATAGATAGATAGATATAGATAGATAGAGATAGATAGATAGATAGATAGATATGAGATAGATAGATAGATAGATAGATATGAGATAGATAGATATGACATTCAGTAAAAAAAAGTTTACCAAAAAGTAAATATCTTCTTGACTTTACAGCCACAACTCATTCACTTTGCTTTATAGCCAATTAAAATAAGTCAATCAACATCTCAGCTAAATGACTGTGTCAGCTTAAACCCTTGCTGTTAATTACTACCCAACACAACATTTGAGACGCTCTGCTTGACATCTTGAGACTTTGGGACATGTGAGAAGTAAAGACAGTGTATCACAAAGACAGACACACCTGAAACTAATTGCTCTTTTCAAGTCTATTAGGAAACTTATTTTCCTTTTTAAGCTATTGAGATTTTTGACATTCTTATATGTTCTAATTCTTCTATATACTTGTCATATTAATAAGCTCTTCAGATACATTTGACTATGATCACTAGAAGATGTGAATTCAGGAACAGCTACATTACTAGACAGTTATAAAAGATATAGATAACATTATTCTATGTGCCAATATACTGATATTGACCAATCAGGAATGTGCATTACTCCATTTCATGTAAATATCTGCGATTATCCTGATATAATTATCTTTGTAACTTCTACCTTTTATTGTTTTTGTTTAACTTTTTCAGTTCTGTAAATAACCATATACAGGTAAATCAGGTAATGATAGTAATATATATGTAAAATCAGTCTAGATGTTGCTATATACAGGATAGTAATTCTCATTACATGTAATTATCCTGATGCTATTATGCTACTATTTCCCCAACAGCCTCTGCCTGTGGATCACTAACACTACCTGTCCGATATTAAAACTTCTCTCTATAACTTTCTCCTTACTGTGACTGATATGAAATCATCTGTAGAGCATCAGCTAATTCAATTAATTATAAAGGTTCATGTATGTTCCAAATTTGTTGTATATTATTGAAATTGTATATATATATATATATATATATATATATATATATATATATATATATATTTGCATATATACACACATATTATATATATAATGACAAATTTCGCCAAGTAGCCGCATCCCTAGTTATGTACATTAAACTTTCTTTGAGGGACTTTTCACATGGGACGGAATAGGCCGCAGTAAATTCCGCAACAAAATCCGCAGGCTACCTGTGGATTTTGATGCAGAATTGAAAATGGCATAAAACCTGCATGCAGTTCCACATCAAAATCTGGCTACTAGATTTTGGTGTGGAGTTCCGCAGCTGCGGATTTGGTTATGTCCTGCGGCGTAATTCCATCCTGCGTGAAAGCTTCCTAAGTGTTAACCTTTAAAAGTGAAGTATTTTGTCATTTTTTTTTCCAAATTCAATTTCCCGAATCAAAATTGGAAATCTAGTACTGGACAACAGTAAAATGACTAGAAATCTCATCCCAGCTATTCTATATTGCAGGCATCCCATTTCCTTTGATCATTTTGTTTTGCAATTGCTACAACCTCTTCTTCACTAAGTGGCACCACTACCTGCGAAAGTCACTAACCTGTAGGAATGCATGGAGTGAGTCGTTCCTTAGTACAGCTACTGCAGCCATGGTGTTGCTCCTGCTGCTGGGCACTGGAATGGGCAGCACAATGCTGAAGATGCATGGAGGAAACCCCTTCACTCAGTGACTACCCACCCAGTAAGTGCCAGGTTGTTTGTTTGGTACTTGGCTGTGTGCAGGTTGATGCTCCTCCTGCCTCCCCTCCCTTTCGGCAGCCTCTTGACTGACTGCAGTGGGAGCACCTCCAAGAATTTGATAAGGACTTTGCTGGGCCGCCAGCCAGTCACAGCCCCAGCTCTGTCCCTTTGAAGTTCCCAGCTGCCCAATCATCAAAGCACAGCAGCTCTTTCACAAGAGAAAGCAAATCCTTTGAATGTACAAAAGCTCCTACCGAGTGTTTGTTGGTCTGGATAAAAGAACTGATTATTACAGGGGGTGGAAAGGGAGGTGATAAAGGCGGGACAATTAATGAACTAATCACTATGTGGGAAATGTATATACACAAATAATTGGATTTTCTTGATCAAAGGGACCCTCAGCTCCTGAAGACCCTGAACCGCTTGTCCACAAGCCTGGAGCCCCCTCCTCTCTGCTTTTTTTTTGTAATTAAGTATTTGTAGCAAAGAGACAATCTCCCTTTTGTTATTTGAGGATGGAGATGGTTTTATACTCTTGGGTGGATTTGCTTGATAATGTAATGTACTCACTGCTCAAGTTTCTTATTACTTTAGTATTGTTATGAAGATGTGGGGGGAACGTCCCGGGAATGACTGTGATCGAATGAATCTTGTATCCGTATCGGAATCTGCATCGCAAAGAGGTCTTTCATCAAAAGTTATCTGGAGAAGAATCTTAGAGATTACACACAGAAAAAGGTGGAATTTACTAAGACCGGCGTTTTATACAAAGTGCCCTGGAGTAACATATGACAAATTTATTAATAGGCACTGTGCTCCAAAAAGAGAAAACCTATGCTTGCAGGCATAGATGTGCACTAGAATGTACGCCAATGTATGCTATAAATTATAGTAAGTCTAATGCGCTAATGCTGTGGCAGGCCATACCTCTCATTATAAACCCTTCCCACATGTCCATGTCACAGTGTCGAGAGAAGTGCAAAAATGGTCAAATTCAAATGTCTTTGGACAAAAATGAGGTTTGCATCAATATGTGCATTTTTAGTGCGACACTTTTTTTGCATGTAGCCGATAATAAATTCCATCATGTGCCTGGTATCAAACTGCATTTCTTTTGTCATCATAGTAGCCAATCTGGAACAGCTGTCTTTTATAATAATCCCCTTCATTTATATAGCACATGCTTATTACACAGTACTTTACATTGGGTTTTGCACCCACAGTTTTTAAAGTTCACTTTTTAGCATATTTTTCCAGTGAGGGAGGAAACCCATGCAAGCATAGGAAGAACATACAAACTCCATGCAGATGTTGTTCTTAGTTGTATCTGAACCTGGGTCCCCACTACTACAAGGCAACAGTTCTAACCACTGAACCACCACACTACAATTTTAATGGGGTTGTATCAGAATAGCAAGTTATCTCCTATCCACAGGATAGGGGATAATTTGGTGATTGGTGTGGGTCTGAGCTGCCCACTGGTCTCAATAGCGTGGGTGCTGTGGCCACTGTACTCCTCAATGTGAGATTACTGCCCCCTCCCACAGTGAAGAGGACACTGAGTGGAGCGCTGGTTACAAAAGCGCACCAGCACTATGTTCACTTTTAGTGAGACTGCGAAGTATCCCAAGGGCAACCCACTTGGATATTTCTGTCACTCCTATTGAAATGAATGGAGCACTGACTGCATGCTTACTCAGAGCCCCATTCAGAGTGACCAAAGCAACCCCCATAGTGACAGGGAAAGGGGACATGGAAGTCCTGTTCTCCAGATCAGCAGAGGTCTCAGCAGTCATATCTCACCTGTGGTTAGGAGATAACTTGATATTCTGGTACAACCCCCTTACGATAGACTGGTTGCTGTAGATACACTGCCAACTGATACAAAGTAAAGTTAACTTCATATTCAATGACTACTGTCTGAAAAAATCGCTCAAAACAGCAAATGTATACCATGGTTGGTCAGTGTAAATGAATAAACTACAGCTTATACTGAATCTTTTCCAAAAACTATAAAACTATATCGCAATTTGTTCAGCTTCTCTTGCTCTATAATAACTGTTACTGACAGCCAGACTCTCGCTGCAGCGTCTGGGATCAGAGCTCAGAGCTTAAACTGCAGAATCTAAGGGACTTGGAGAAGGAGGGGGCTTCCTACTTTACTCCATCAGCAGCCCACTAATGGGCCACCCCACTATTAGCCACTATTTACTCCATTAGCACCCAACTAATAGGCCATCATGTCTGGCACACTCGGAAGCCAGGATCAGACGATGTAGAGTGACCTATTAGACCCTGCCAGATGCAAGGTTTAATAGGCTTGTCAGTGAAAAAAATAACACACATAATACTCAAGTAGTGCAGTGTATTATGGAAGAAACTGCTGCTTCAAGACCCCTTCTGGGATTAATATATGTTGTAAAAATAATAATAATAATAAAGTGTTTTCACTCCCCCCAAGAAATAAATGCAAAAATTGCCATTTTTTCAATAAAACACAATTTATTATTGAAAAAACACAAATATTCCCAAATTTGATATCAATATGTTCCTAATGACCTGTATTACAAAATTAGCACGTTATTTATCCCATACAATAAATGCCATAAAAAAGAAGAATGCCA
This sequence comes from Eleutherodactylus coqui, assembly GCF_035609145.1. Classification (NCBI taxonomy): domain Eukaryota; kingdom Metazoa; phylum Chordata; class Amphibia; order Anura; family Eleutherodactylidae; genus Eleutherodactylus; species Eleutherodactylus coqui. Next base: position 76,848,096 of record NC_089844.1, read on the forward strand.
CAATTGCTGTTTTTGATCATCCTGCCTCACAAAAATTTTTTTAATAAAATGTGATCAAAAAGTCGTATGCAGCCCAAAATGGTACTAATAAAAACATCAACTCATCCCACATAAAATTTAACAAAGTGGTGCCACAACATGGGGATTGCCACTGTACTGGTACCTCTGAGGCTCTGCAAATGGGATGTGGTGCCCAAAAAACATTCCAGTAAAATCTGAGCCCCATCATTCCCTTCTCAGCTCTCCCGTGTACAAAAACAGACGTTTATGTCTATGCTCAGGAGAAATTCCTTAACAGACTTTGGGGAGCTTTTTCTCCTATTGTCTCTTATAAAAATTTAAAGTTTGAGACTAAACCTATGTACCACTGGAAAATTTTAATTTCTCATTTTCATGGCCCATGCGAAGAAAATTCACTGAAACACGCTTCAAAACTCTTACTATACCCCTTGATGAATTCTTTTATGGGTGTAGTTTTTAAAATAGTTACTTTTTAGGGGTCTCCACTGTACTGGCGCCTCCGGGGCTCTGTTAATGCACAAGGGTTGCAAAAAGGATTCCAGTAAATCTGCATTCCTCTCCTTCTGTGCCCTGCCTTGTACCCAAACCACAGTTTATGACCACAAATGGGGCATTTCCGTAATTAGGAGAAATCAGGCAGCAAAGTGTGCATGCTGTTTCTTCTATTTTCCCTCATGAAAAGAAAAAATTTGTGGTAAACCCACTAGTTATTGGAAAAATTCTAACTTTTAACCTCCATGGCCAAGAGTTAACAATTTCGACAAAACAACCGAATGGTCAAAACACTCACTGCACACTTTAACAAATTCATTGAAGGGTGTAGTTTCCAAAATGGAGGTACTTCTAGGTGGTGTTGAGTGTACTGATAGCACAGGGGCTGCAAATGTCACATGGTGTCTGAAAATTATTAGAACAAAGTTTGCTTTCTAAACTTTGGCTAATAGCGCTCCTTTCCGCTCTGAGCCCTACCATGTGGCCAAGCCGCAGATTATTTCCACATTAAGGGCATTTCCGTATTCAGGAGAAATTGGGCAGCAAAGGGTGCTTGCTTTTCCTCCTATTTCCCTTCATAAAAGGAAAAAACTTGATAAGTAATTAGAAAAATTAGATTTTTTTACATCCATGGCCCAAAGTTAACAATTTCGACAAAATACATGTGGGATCAAAACGCTCACTGCACACCTCGACAAATTCCTTGAAGGGTGTAGTTTGTAAAATGGATTGACTTTTGGGTGATTTCCACTGTACTGGTAGCCCAGCGGCTCTGCAAATGTGACATAGTATCTGGAGATTATTCCAGGAAAGTCTGTGCTTCAGAAGCCCACTACTGTAGTACCCCTTTACCTTTAAGCACTGCTTTGTGCCCAGACAGTAGTTTATGTCCACATATGGGGCATTTCGGTTGGGTAGAAAATTGTGGGATGTTTTTCTCCCATTGCCCCTTACAAAAATGGAAAATTTGGATCTAAACCTACATATTATTAAAAAAAATGTAATTTTTCATTTCCATGACCCGATGTTAACAATTTCCACAAATTGCCTGTAAGGATGAAATAGTCACAACACTCCTAGATGACTTCCTTGAGGGGTGTAGTCTCCAAAATGGGGTCTTCTAAGGGTATTTCCCATATTTTGGTACTTCATGGCCTCCACATACCTGAAATGAGTCCTGGAAAAGTCCTATTAGAAGGGAGGCCCTAAAAATCCACAAGGTGTGCCTTCATTTCTGAGGTCTTGTACTGCACATTAGGGTCACATGTAGCATAGAGTATGCAAAATCCTGATAATAAAAGATTTTTCTTTCCTGAACTTCTGCTATATTATAGAAATGGTTAAAAAATTGAAAATGTAAGAAAAATGATATTTTGAAATTTTTCCTCCACTTTACTTGAACTCCCGTGCGACTCCTAAAGTGGTAACGTGTTTTCTGAGTATTGTTTTAAATACTTATGAGGTGTGGAGTTTTTATAATGGGGTGATTTATAGGGGGGTTTCCAACATACAGGCCTATGAAAGCCACTTCACAACTGAATAGGCCTCTATAAGGGCTTACTCACGCGGGCGCATTCACACAGGAGCAATAATAGTTCGGTAAATCGGTAAATGAAGGCAGAGCAGCCGGAGATTTCTTCCAGCAGTCCGCCACCATTCACGGTGAACTGGCAGCCATAGATGAATGACTGCCTGTTTTCACAGGTCGATCGTCGTTTGATTTCTATTCCAGCCTAAACCGAAGACTAACGATAAGCAAATGAATTCAGCCATCATTTAGTCACTGGCAGCGCTGACATGATTATTGATCAGATTCGCATGATCAGTGACAGTCTGAGCGAAAATCGCCTTGTGCACGGCTCTGAGCCTTCTAACAGCCTGAAAAAATAAGATATTTACAAATGATGCCAACATAAAGTAAGTAATCAACTTTATACAGCGCCAACATATTCTGCAGCGCTTTGCAGATCAGAGGTAATGTACACAGAAGTGGGACTTGCGCAAAAATATGTGACTTTTTTACGCCAGAATTTTGGCCTAAAAGCTTTTTAAAATGCCCCCATATAAAACGTGTGTAGTGCGAGCAAACAGATCTATTATCTACTTCTACTTCACCTAGCTACAGTTTTTATAATGTACCAGTGTTAAGGCCGTTTCACACGGACGTATGCGCAACTACGCTCGCTGCTATGGAGCGTGCTTGCACAAGAAGGTTTTTTTTAAAATTCTTTTTCTTCGCTGGCTATTGAAACTGCACCATAACTCTGGGGAATAGTATGTTCTATCTCTTCAGACAAGATGTGCAAATCGAGGTTGTATTTCCTAGGAATGCACAAATTTCGTGTGAGAATATCGTCCATATGCGTTTTTGTGCGTGACTCTACAAGCAAGTGTTTTTTCCAGAGACGAATGTGCCCCGATTTAATTGGCTATTTAGCTTAATGAGTCCTAAATCTGTTCTTTTTCCTGTCGAATTGAACAGCAGAATGCTTCTTTCACATGGCCAAAGGCGTTTTTACGAGCACCCACTGGCCACAATGCCATTGCCTCCCATTCCCTCCCCCTCGCCGGCTTACCTCCTCTCTCCTTCCCTCCAGCTGTTTGCAATGGAAGTGGGTGGGACAGAGGCGGAGCTAAGCACCCGCCCCCTCTCCGCAGCCAGCAGTGGAAGGGGGCTGAGTGGGGCAGAACTTAGCTCTGTCCCCGGGCTGCCTCCTCCCATTGCAAACAGTCGGAGGGGAGGAAAAAGGAGGAGAGAAGAGGGAAGTAGTTTAGCAGTCATGCTGCTAAACTCCCTCCCACCTCCCTTCTCCAGCCGCTGTCATGGGCTCCCATAGGAGCCCATGCAGCGGCCGACGTATTCCAGCCAGAAAGATAGTTCCAGGACTATCTTTTCGGCCCAGCGTGAAAGTGCCCGGCGCTATAGTGGCCCTGCCGGGCGCTTTTATGCTGTGGAAATATGGCCATGTGATCTGATGCATTGGAATCCAATGCATCAGATCGTAGCATATATCAGCCGGCCGTGAAAATGGAAGCCAATATACTCTCATGCGAAAGACCCCTAATGTGCATCTCCTTGCACATTGCATACACATTAGCACTTCCCCTACTGACTTCTATGAGGACCTTTGGTGCGCAAATGCACAGGAAAATACAGCATGCTTAATTTTTTTGCGTGTGTACAAAACGTGCGTCCAAAATCGGGAAATGTGTACAAACCCATTGACATTAATTGCTCCTATTCTCTGCATATTGCACATGTAAAACGCATGTAAATACGCGCCTGTGAAGGAGCCCCTACACTGGTATACCATGAGTGAGCACTAGCAGTATAGTGAAAGTGCACTCTGAGCGCCATTTTTTTAAGTACAATTCAGGCTTTGTTCACATTTCATTTTATTTTACATTCAGTCTATAACCAGGAAAATCTTCTGACGTACAACATGTAATTTACTCGTATACATACAACACTTACAGACTCCAATATCCGGAAGAAAGTACAAGGTGTCCACAGAAATACCCATCCAGGGGCAAAAGAGATCTTTCCAGCACTGCAGGAGGGTCTGTGTGTGGAGCGGCTTGTTCCAGCCCTTATATAACCCAAGGGATCAATTTAAGATAAATTAGCATAACAAACAAATAATTTCTGCTGTAAACGATAAAGACAGGTGCAGGACCTAAAACAAAAAAGTGAGCTTTATTGCCTTACAGAAAATGTTCAAAACGACCGCCGTTGGCAGCTATAGATGCACACAGTGGAGTGTGGTGGAATAGACAGCACATAACTCCTCTGGGGTCACCATTTTACAGGCCGCTCTTATTCATTTCCCTAGTTCACCAACACCATGAGGTGCTCCTGGGTATGTGTCATAGGCGACGTAATCGCAGAGGGGCGATGGGATGACATTGGTGTCTGGGCCTGCCATGGCCTATGATTGATTGCTATTATGAGTACACAAGTCCTGCAATGCATTATCATAGCAATCTGAGGTTTTTTGCTTTAAGTCCCCTACAGGTACATAAAAATGTAAAAAAAAAAAAAGTGTTAAAAAAACCCACATAGAAACAAACAAAAAAGCCTTTTTGCGCACTTTCCGGTTTGTATAAAAAAATAAACATTTGTTATCATCGTATGTGTAATGACCTGTACAATAAATTGAAGGCATGATTTATCCTGCATGGCAAAAACTGTGAAAAAAAAGCCCTCTAAAAAAATAGAGGAAAAATGCTTATTTTGTTCATTTTGCAAAAAAAAAACAATAAAAGTGATCAATAAAGTTGGATGTACACTAATATGGTACCAATATAAACTACAGCTCCTCCCACAACTAGCAAGCCTTCACAGAGCTCCGTCCATGGAAAAATAAAAATGTTATGGGACTTAGGGCTTATTCAGACGTGCATATATCGGCCGGGTTTTCACGCCCGGACGATATACGCTGCCCCTCTCTGCAGGGGGAGGAAGCGGGATGGGTCGGGAGCAGTGCACTGAGCTCCCGCCCCTCGCTACTATTTGCAATAGGAGGGGGTGGGACTTAGCTCCCTCCCATTGCAAACAGTGGCAAGGGGTGGAGAGGGGGCGGGAGCTCAGTGCACTGCTCTTGGCCCATCCTGCCTCCTCCCTCTGCAGAGAGGAGCAGCGTATATCGGCTGGGCGTGAAAATCCGGCTGATATACGCACGCCTAAATAAGCTCTTTGCAACAATGTAAAAAAAAATAAATAAAAATCCCCAAAAAGAAGGTTTTAATGTGCAAAAGTGGAAAAGGGGGTGAAAAACAACTTTGGTATCATCGTAATTGTACTGAACCACAGAAAAAATGTTTCACGTCATTTATGCTGCATGATTAAAACAGTTTGTTTTTACACTGGCAGAATTGTTGTGTTTTCACTCACTGCCCTCAAAAAAATTAATAAAAGTTATACAATGCACTATTTATTCCCAAAATATGATACCAATAAAAACTACAGCTCGTCATACAAAAAACAATCTGTCATATGGCCATGTCAACAGAAAAATAAAAAAGTTTTGGCTTTTGAAAGGTGAAGATGAAAATCCCCCCCAAATTGTTGTGTCCATATGGCCAGATTGTCAGAATCTAATGAAGCTTTCTATGTGTGATTGTAACATTGATATAAGTAAGTGATTACAATATCAGAGCAAAAACTGAATTTATTGCAGAAAACTGACCACTAGAAGGGAAACGCTAGTATCCTGTTGAGCCACCTTTAGCTTGGATGTAAGATGTAATGGGGGCATACAGGTTCCGTATGGTATCCTGTGGTATATTGGGCCACATTTTCTGTAACCGAGCCTCTAGATCGTGCAAACTCGTAGACTGTCCAAGTGGGCCTCCCAGATGGTCTCATACATTTTCTATTGGCAACATATCTAGCAACTGGGCAGGTCACGGAAATGTGACAATGTTGTGGGGACATTTCTGTGACCCCCTTGTTGTGTGCGGCCGAGCATTATTCTGCTGGAAAATGCCTCTTGGAAGCCACCATGAGAGGAACACACGTGGCTGCAGGATGTCCTGAACATATCGCTGAGTTGTCATTGACCCTTGTACCTCTATTAGGGGTGACCGACTGTCATATGTGATGGCCCCCCAGACCATCACACCAGCAGTGGAGGTAGTGTGCTGATCCACAGCAAAGGCAGGATTAAGGCGCTCACCCTGACTGTTGTCAGTGCCCAAAATAAACCTGGATCTATCGTTGAAGACAACCGCCACTCCATAGCAGTCCGGTTTCATTGTTTATGGAGGCAACAGTGGGCGGGTGTCAAATGCAGAACACGTAATGCATGCTGTGAGACCAAATGTCCATCAGCCAAGCACCTGGAAATGGTTACGACAGACACAGGGACCACCTGTCTTTGGATACAGACAATGAAACAGTTAGAACTGCTTATGCTTGTTAGACAATCAGACAATCTTCTCTACTGGTGGTCTGTTGAGGGCAGCCTGAGCCCGGTCACCTTGTGTGCCCTCACTCATCCACTGGTCCCAACACCTCCTAACAGTCTGGTCAGAATGGTCCAGATGGCGGGCAAATCATCAATACGACCATCCAGCTTCTCACATACCAACAATGCGCCACTCTCAGACTCTGGTAACAGGGTGAAATCTGTTCTCTGCGTCGTAGAGGCGTCTAGTGGTCAACAAGCTCTACACAAGCGGACAAAAAGGTCCACTACACACAAGTAGCCTCTGAGAGCCTTTTTATAGACCAAGGGTGGAACCACTTTTAGGGCCTCAGGTGGCAAGACTGTTCATCTAATTACACCACAACTCTCATCATTTGTATATCCGCCTGAGATGTAACTGCATACCGAGTTTTGCAGCAAAACAACTTCTTCTATGTGCTTGAGTTTTTTGATAATGAGTGTAGTTGATTTGGTCTAGATTTTGATACGGATCTGCAACACATTTCACCTTTTCAAATCAGTCACCCCTTAACGTACCCTCAAAAAAGATTTCTGGAAAATATAAATGCATTTTATCAAGCCTAAAACTGAAAAAAAAGAAAACAAAGCAATTTTTAATACACTTACCGTAGTTAGCAGAGTGATTATTGGTGTGCCCCAAACCTCCTTGCTGCATGCGTGATGTGAGCATGGACAGCAAGCCCCTATGTCACGTGAAAAAGCATGGTGCTCTGGGGACTGATGTAGATCATGGCTTTCACGGGAATGGCAGATAATCATTAAGAGAAGTATATTATAATTTGGTTTATTTTCTACCTCTGAACATGTTATAAAGTAATTCATAAATCCTTGAAAATGCCATGAATATAATCTTTGGAGGCAAATTAAACTTAATGTAATAATTTAGAATCTACTCTTTTGCTAACATGTATGTTACATCCTATACCACCAGTAATGCAGCGTAAGATGAGGGCTTTGCTCAATACTTTCCTAGCTCTGGTCTGATTCTTTAGCTGCAGGTAATGTGATCATAGTTGTAAAGTGTTTTGTTTGCTATGGGTAGGGTCTGTATCTGGCCTCCCTGCAGTAAAACACAAGACCATACTACTTAAAGACTTGCTGGAGACATTGGACCTGAGCTGCATTGGCTCATTTGTAGGTATAAAAGTGCCAAGTCCTCTCCCATGGCTCTATCCAGATCTCCTAGTGAGGGAGGGAGAGGAAAAGAAAATACTGCATTTCTTGTTTTCTCATTCCTTACATTTCTTGGTGACCACAATGGAACTTAATTTGTATTGAAGAAAGGCAGATCACAATGGCCCTTATATACTGCACACTCTTCAGTATCCAGGGTTTCAGCCCTAACACAGATTCCAAGTAAAGTCTTGTTCACATCTGTCTCGGAGGTTCCATTTGGAGCCTTTGTCACAGATTTCACTAAATTTAGAAAAATAGCACAGCATACAGCAGTATTTTGTATGGGAAAATGCCAGATACCATGACAGAAATCTGAGGGACTATATTGTAGTCAATGGGGTCTTATGGGGGGCAATTGGTGTCCTGGATACGATGCATCACACACCGCTGTAACTTTCAGTGTTCTGATCCTATAAACATAGTAACATAGTTTGTTAGGCCGAATGAAGACAATGTCCATCTAGTCCAGCCTGTCTATCCTCCCGTGTTGATCCAGAGGAAGGCAAAAAACCCCAAGAGCAGAAGCCAATTAGCCCTTTTGGGGAAAAAATTCCTTCCCGACTCCCTAATGGCAATCAGACTGTTCCCTGGATCAACCCCTAATAGTTCCTACCAGCCTGTATACCCGGATTACAATTAACCTAAGATTTATAACCTATAATATCCTTCCTCTCCAGAAAGACATCAAGTCCCCTTTTAAACTCCTCTATGGATTTTGCCATCACCACTTCCTCTGGCAGAGAGTTCCACAGTCTAACTGCTCTTACAGTAAAGAACCCCTTTCTACGTTGGTAATGAAACCTGCTTTCCTCTAAACGTAAAGGAGCATAACAATGAAAGTTGTAGTAGTTTTCAGACACAGATGTGAACAAGACCTAACAAAACTTTAAATTCTTTTGCTCACAAGACAATAGTACAAGGACAGATAAGAAGCTTTGTAATATATGTTATTACAGAAAAATCGCTCTCCAATTATCAATCACATCTCTCCCCCTCCCCCACCTCTGCACTGAGCTCACTCTCTGAATTTTCTAATAAAATTCATACGCAGAGAGATCAGATTAAAGCTACAGCCCGTACATGTCTATAGAGAGGAGAAGGGTGAGGAGGAAGAGGAAGTGGTAGCTGCTGAAGGAATAAAGAGGCAGAGAGGCAGAGACAAAGCTGCAGTCTAGTGTTTTCTTACTCCAGGCCTAGATTCACAGCTACATTGCTTAGTACTGCAGTATAATGTCCTCCATGATGCTGTTACGTATGAGTGTGTGCTGCAGAGAAATAGAGAAGAAATCCTTCTCTCCTATGTGTAGAGTGTATAAAACCATCATAACAGCAGTCTCCACCCACCAGCTTGGGGATGACTGAGAATTAAAAATTCATACTATAGAAGGAAAGAGTAGCTCTAAATGCTGGATAAAAATCATAAAATGTTAATTTAGTAGTGTTAATGCTCATGTACATACGCATGGCAACTTAGTCTTAGGGTTCACTCACATGAGCGTAAGTTCACTGCGTATTACGTGCGCAGGTTTTGTGCTCATTATACACAGTACTAGTATCCCATAGACTTTCATGTTGCAGCTCATACGATGCACACGAAATACATGCAGAAAAATAAATGTGGCATGTCCTATCTTTGTGCGTATTACACGTGCATACATGTCAAAATAGGCTATGGGGATTTAACGTACGCAGCAAATATGCACGCGTAATATGCACTCATACACGCTCGTGTGAGTGAGGCCTAAAAAGTCATTCCAGGTTTATACATGGTAAAAGGCAGAGCACCACAGAGGGGTCCAACTGTTTGTGCAGTGATAACATATCTAGCAGAAGACAGTTCTGTTCACCGGGCTAATTGCTACAGACACTGAGTCTTGGTGTGAAACGGACTTCTCTTTTATTAAACTGGCATATATAATGTGTTTGGGGGTATATACCTGTTCGTCATACAGTGCTAGGTCATTCACAGTTGTGGCTCAACCATGCACGATGAATCCTAGAGTAGCAAGACTGCTTCATAAGTTTTCTCTTCGGGATAAGCCATCACCTGACATATCTGGTCTTTTGACTTGCATAGAGCTGAACATGTATGCAGGCGCTATTCATCAGTTGATGTTCTGCAAAAGTTTAACCCCTTAACGACCAGCCCATAGTGTTTTTACGTCCTGCCCAAGTGGGCTTTATTCTCTGAGGACGTTAAAAACATGCGTCTTACAGAGAATAAAGCCCCGTGGGCTATGGACGTGACAGCTCCATGCTGTCGGTGCCCGCAGGTAGCCGACAGCATGGAGCTGTCATCCTGGGCTGCGGGCAGTCCCTCCCGGCATTGCGATCGGCGCTATCGCCGATCGCAATAAAGTTTAAAAAAAAGTTTAAAAAGTTAAAGATTCAGCTGCCCTGATGGATCGGATCCATCAGGGCAGCTGAAATTACTCACCTGGCTTCCCTGATGTCTGCCGCAGAGAATGGGTCCTCCGAGACCCGGCGCGGCTCTTCAGCGCATGCGCACCAGACGAATGACGTCACGCACATGCGCAGAAGGGTGGGAACCCCGGGGAGTTTAAAATCTCCTGGTTCCCGGCTGAAGGTAGCCGGGAACCAGTTTTAAAAAAAGTAAAAATAAGGTTAATTTTACCTCCCCTCATGGATCGGATCCATGAGGGGAGGTGAAAATACTCACCCCCGGTCCTCAGCAGTGTCCCGTTCTTCCGGGACCTAAGTCCCCTTCTGCGCATGCACAGAGGGGCTCAGGACTCGGGAAATTTAAAATCCCTCTGCTCCTGGCTGCCATGTGTAGCCAGGAGTAGAGGGATGTCACTGCAAAGATGATCACTGTTATCCAATGGATAGCAGTGATCATTTAAAGTAAAAAAAAAGTGTAAAAAAGTAATAAAAAAAAGTTTAAAACGCTTACATTTCATCTCCCCTCACGGATCATATCCGTGAGGGAGGATGAAATTACGTACCTAAGGCCCCCGGATTTATCCGCGGACCTTATCACAGCTTCTGCGCACGTGGCCGTCGCCAAAGTGGCAGACGCATGCGCAAAAGCCCTGGATTGCCAGGGTAACTTAAAATCTCCCTGCTCTTTGCTACAAAACTTAGCCAAGAGCCTGGAAATTTCACGGGGGGCTGCGGTGAGCGGTTCCTGATCGCGTGTTCGCCATCATCCAATGGATAATGGCTATCACGTAAAAGTTAAAAAAAAAAATTAGTTTCATCTCCCCTCACCGATGCGATCGGTGAGAGGAGATGAAACTTTTTACCGGAGGCCTCCGTATTTGCACCCCGACGCGATGGTCATCCGTGAACTTACCCGGATTCTGCACATGTGACCGCCAACAAAATACCGGACACATGCGTAGAAGTCGTGGAGCCCAGGAAACTTAAAATCTCCTTGCTCTCGGCAACCAACGGTCACCATGAGCCTGGAGCAGTGACGGGTGGCCTCATTGAGCGGTCCCTGGTCACGTAATAAAAAAGTAGCGATCTAACATAGGTCGGTCTCACATGACCGGATAGGAATTACGGATTCCGCATGCGTCTGATCCGTGGTAATACGCAGATCAATCGCATTGGATTACACAATTCCGCTCACATTAGTGGGTTGGAATTGCGTAATACACTCGCAGAAAAGAGAACGCAGCAGGTTCTATTTTACCACGGCTATCTGCAGCATAGAGCCTATTGTGCTCCATGGTCACGGATATACCAGCTGCCCATACGCAACTACATTGTATACGGGCTGCGGGTACCCGCGTCATCGCTAAGCGACGGTGCACGAAATACAAACAAAAAAAAGGTGTACTGCGCATGACCGCCTGAGTAGGCAGTTATGCGCAGTACATTACGCGTCCGTACACAGGGTCGCAGCCAGGCTCACAGCTGGGATCCGCTGCGGGCCTCCGCAAGCGGATTCCGCCTACAGCTGCGTGAGCCCGGCGTTATTTAGACCGCTACCTGTGATACGTATTTTACAAGAAGCCCCGGGAACGCTCGCCTTCATGCAGTTCCAGGAGCAGCTTGTTAAGCGTCTTCTGTGTGAGACCGCAGCACCTCATCAAGCTTACGAAGACTCACGGAACGCCACTTTTTACACCCCATCCCTGCCGCTAAGGTCACGAAATACCCCCCAAAAAGCATGAGAGGAGGGGGGATACCCGGTTTTCTTGCCCCATGTGCCCAACCCAACCAGCCTCCGTAATTACCCCTGTCTTCGGACATAAAACGCAGTTTATATTATTACCTTTATCTAATAATTAGGGAATGCCAAAAAATGGGGATGGCGGTGGGGGGGATTATTTTTAGGAAGTCAATTTTTTTTCCTTATAAGTGGGCAATGGGGCCTGGAATTTATTCAGTTCTGCCCTGAAATCCAGCGGGCATTCCCTCCATTATGGGCCTAGCCATGTGTCCTGTAAGTAGATTAGGGCCACAATGAGTATGTTTCTGAACACGTGACAAACGGGGGTATCCATTTTGGGGTGAAGGTCTTCATTCCTATGTACACTGTACAAAAAATAAAAATCGTAATTTTTTCCTTCTGCTTTGCTTAGATTCATTCAAATACTGTGGGGTCAAAATACGCAGTACACCCCTAGATGAATTTGTTAAGGGGTCTAGTTTTCAAAATGGGGTCATTTGTGGGGGTTCTCTACCATTTGGCCGCTCAATGGCTCTACAAGTGGGCAATGGGGACTGGAATTTATTCCGTTGTACACTAAAAAATCCAACGGGTGCTCCTTCCATTATAGGCCTAGCCATGTTTCCTTTAAGTAGATTAGGGCCACAATGGGTATGTTTCTGAACACGGGACAAACAGGGGTATCCATTTTGGGGTGAAGGTCTTCATTCCTATGTACACTGTACAAAAAACCCTGTTTTTAAATTGACACAATTGCCAAAAAAAAATGAAAATCATAATTTTTTCCTTCTGCTTGGCTTAGATTCATTCAAAAACTGTGAAGTCAAAAAAGTCATCGTACCCCTAGATAAATTCGTTAGGGGGTCTACTTTTCAAAATGGGGTCACTTGTGGGGGATCTCCATCGTTTTGGTCACTCAATGGCTCTACAAGTGGGCAATGGGGACTAAATCTCCTTCAAGCAAAATTTCTGTTCCGAAAGCCACCGGTTGCTCCTTTCATTTTGGGCCCCATTGTGCATACAGACTTAATACTAGGGCCACAATGGGTATGTTTCTGAGCACGGGACAAACAGGGGTATCCATTCTGGGGTGCAAATCCTCATTTTCATGTGTAATATAGAAAAAAGTCCTGTCTTTAAAATGACATATTTGCAAAAATATGAAATTTTAGTTTTTCTCCTCTAAATTGCATTGATTCCTAAAAAAACCTGTGGGGTTAAATTACTCATGACACCCCTCAGTAAATACGTTAAGGGGTGCAGCTTTTAAAATGGGGTCACTTGTGGGGGTACCTATCATTTTGACTCCTATGAGCCTTTGCAATCTTGGCTTGGTGTAGGAAAACAAAGTGTTCCTCAAAATGCTGAAAAGTAATGTTAAATTTGTACGTCTCCTAAATGGTTAAAAAAAAACGAAAGTTTTTCCAATGTGCACCAAAAATAAAGTAAATGGATGGAAATATATATCTTAGCAAAAATTTCTATATTATGTTTGCACATAATTGAGATATTGCAGTTGGAAATGTGAAAAAATGATAATTTTTTCAAAATTTTCCCAATTTTGGCGTTTTTAATAAATAAACACAAATTCTATCGTTCTTTTTTTCCCGCCTAACTGAAGTACAACATGTGGCGAAAAAACAATGTCAGAATTGCTTGAATATGCAAACTCTTTCTGGTGTTTTTCCATGACACGTGTCAGATTTGCAAAATTTGGCCTGGTCATTAAGGAGCAAACAGGCTTGGTCACTAAGGGGTTAAATAAAAACAAATTTAAAAAAAATCACGACATACTAAATATCTCCAGAATCATACCTCCACTGCCCAGCAAGTTAGCTAAAGTTATCTCGGACAGAAAATTGTGTGATTTGTCATTACTTTATTTATTTTTACTGAAAATAAAGAAAAATACACAAATGTTATATGTAATGTTATAATTTATTTTTAGTAATGATGGAGAAAACAGATTATAAAATAAATGCACAAAATGAGACAATTTAAAGAAATCTGCTATAGTAAACAACCTAGAAATTCAGTAAAAAAAAATGTCAATGCTAAAAAGTGGATTTCATAAAAAATTACAATAATTTCAATAAAAATATTGAAATGAATGATGTTTTAGCACATTTGTACAGTTTTCTAATTCCAACCAAAGTCAGAGCACTCAGAGCATTGCAGAGTCTAACATCAAACTACTTACAAGACGATTATTCTGAAATCCTTAATGTGAATATAAAAAGTTTCAAAATTCTGCGCTGACTCATTTCTTAAGACTGTCTGTCTTTATAGCAGGTGAAGCTCTAGTTGTCTTATACAGGACTCCAAATCCCCTGCTTGGATACAAGTATCATTTACTTTGAAGGGGTTGTCTGAGATAAAATATTTGTTTACAAACGGGTCCTCCATTGTGTAAATATAATAAAGAGCTCATATTCACCTCTTCCCGCTCCCCGCAAGTCCTCCACTGCCTCTCCAGGTCACCGCTGTGCTGTTTTGTATACAGGCTGCAGTTGGCCTGTGACGTCCCATAAACCTGCCGCTGTAGACAATGACAGAGCTCACTCTGTCATTGGCTGCAGCAGCCTGTTTACGAGACAGCTCAGGCTGACTGCAACTGCAAAAATGACATCAATGAAGGGAAAAAGAGCTGCTGGTAGGGGACAAACGGAAAGCAGTGAGTATGAGCTCTCTGAGTTCTTTGTTATGTTTACATACTGGGTGACTTATTTTGTAAAAAAATATTTTATCTTGGACAACCCCTTTAAGCATAGTTTCACATGTGCCTATAAGAGGGCATATATCATATGGCAAAATAGCTTTTATATTCCATATGCTTGATGAAGTGTTTTCTTATACACAAACTCACCACTGTGTATTAAAGGGTTCTTCAATTGCTTGCCTGTTGTCAACACTGCAATACACAGGGGTCAGAGCAGAAGCTGCTGCCCGGACCCTGTGTAGTAGTCAACATTTGCAACCACAGACATAGCTCTCAGGGAGATCAATAGGAGCTGCAGTTAGAAGTATCAGTCACTACTCCGGGGTTGGGGCAGCAACTTCTGCTCTGACCCCTGAACATTGCAGTGCTGACAGCTGGCGCTTGATCAGCTGATCACTGGGGATCTCCAGTGGCTGGTTCTTGGTGATCAACTATTGATGACCTATTCTGAGGAAAACCCCTTTAATCAATGAATTTGGGGCAACATAAATCATGTTTTAAGTGATAGGGCTTTAACATAGATGGTCACCTTAACTATTATTTGTCCGACAGCCATCCCATGTCCATGTCAAATATTTATGAAGATGATGGATTGGAGGAGAAAATAATCACCAGGAGTCTCTTTCTTATAATTACAGCAAGATACCCAATCAATTAATTAATTTTATATATACCCTGTTTCCCTAAAAATAAGACATAGCATGATTTTCCAGAATTTTTGAGCATGCAAAATGATTTTTCAGGCTTTTTGAGGATGCTTGAAATATAAGCCCTACTCCAAAATTAGGCCCTGCTAACAGTTAATTAAAAAAGTCAATTTAAATAGTGTCCAGGTAGCTATATATGTAAAAAAGTTAAACCTTTTTGAACAAAAATTAATATAAGACACTGTCTTATTTTCAGGGAAACACGGTATATACTATCCACTGGAGCTCACACAATAGACTGGCATTTCCTATATTCTGCAGCTCATTTTTCAGTTTTGGAGAGGCACTCATGATAGACCAGTTTATTCAATCTGACCCAGTCACCTCCACAGTGCTTGTGAATGATCAGCAGAACTTCAAATTTACTGTAACTTTACTCATTAAAATGAATGTCATCAAAATGCTTTAATCGTAAAAATATCTTGATAATATAAGGACGAAATTAATTTTTTTGAAATCACTTTTCTCTATCTTGAAATCACCTGCAAAATAAAATAAAAGTGTATCAAATGTATGAATACATTGACATTTTATTGTAAATTTCAGCATTGAATTAACTCTGCAATGTTTCTATCAACATCTGATGTCCAATGTATAGTAAAAAAAACCCTCAAAATAATAATAAAGATGGAAAGCTTCAGGCTATTGGCTAAGTGAACAGTGATGGCACCACACGCGGTTTGGGGAGGACATCTGTGAATATCCGCAGAGATTACCAAAATAGTGTTATGTACTCAGATTAGGCACTCATCGCGGCTTTGATGTCCTGGACTTGTGTTGTAGTAGAAAGAATCTATTGTTCAGAGGTCTCAATATGGAAGAGATCAAACTTTGCCCTCTACAATTTCAAGGGATTTTGTTCTTGCTACCTGATACGTCTTCATTCCGTGCAGCCAGTTTTCATGTCAGGAGAGGTAGAGTTACAAATGCTGAAGCCTGAAGGCATATATATGTAAAGTAGGTAACACATTATGTGTGTGATAGTCTGTGTGTGGTAATCCTTCCAAAGACCAAGCCACTTAACCATTTAAATGATTGCTCTTAGCACTTACATCTCAAGATAGGATACGGTTTTGGAATGTGAATGGAGTAGATAGGTGTATTATTTATAGATGTCAGCCTCAATGTTGTCACCTTGTATCATGATCGTAGGATCTTCCACATACTACTATATTAAACAATATTGAAGCCATTAGTATGGAGTAAAGAAGCTTTGTTGTTAGCCCCCATAGATTACATACATTTGGTAACAATTTCCCTGCCTTCATACCTCGACCCATGGCAAAGCAAGACTGACTGCACTTCATACTCCCGTCTTGGCACTGAATTGTTTCTTAAGACAAGAGAAAGAGGCCGATAGATTGTTTGGACTGTCCGGAGGTTCTGGACTCATTATGAGGACCTGATCGCTTAGCTGCTGTAAGTCAAACTAAGCAGCTCAAACTCAAAAACATGGTATGTCCTAGGAAATATACAGCGAATGTGCAAGTATCTTTATGCTTGCTGAAAATCAACAATCAGGCTAATCGCTGTTGCTTTTACATGGTGTGGCTACCGGGCGAACAACTTTTTGAACAATCATTTGTGCCCTACAATTGGGCACGTAAAAGGGTGCTAGTGAAATCTACACATTCTCTCACAAGGCCCTTTAGAGCCACTTTTCCTCAAAGATGGACAATTCATACCCAAGAGTGGACACACAAGCGTTTCTAGAAAAATAAATAAAATACATCTTGTTATTTGCATGGCGCCAACTTATTCCACAGCGCTTTCAGGTGATTTATTTATTACCCCCGACCGAGCTGGGTACTCATTTTACCAACCTCGGAAGGATGGAAGGCTGAGTTGACCTTGAGTCAGCAATTTGAACCATGTGGGGATTGAACTCGCAACCTTCAGGTCATGAGTGAGAGCTTAGGACTGCATTTTTGCTGCCTTAGCACTCTGCGCAAGACGAGGGCATCAGACTCCTTTACCAATTGGATTGGATTCTGCTAAAACTAATGGAATCCACTGGAAGTAATCTAAAATGTATGGACAGACTAAAGAAACACTGTTGAAGATAAATCACCTTGTGTCAAACGTTTCAGTTTAGAACTGGTATCAATCTTGATGTCAAAGCCTGGAATTGATCTAATTTTATCATTAACATCTCAATCGCTTGCTTCCAAGGCACTCAATGAATTTCCTATGTTCAAACTTTTGCTGTTATTCCCAAACTTCTGGACCCTGTCATTACCACAGCCCGTATAGTACATGTAAATGACTGTATATGGCTAACAGCTCGAGCTCTATTTGAGTTGAGTCAAACTGTGAAGTTTACTTCAAAAAGCCACAAATTGCCAACAAAGACTTTTCCACCATAAAGCCATAAGCTACCTATTACACAGGAAGATTTGCGAACCAGTCACTTGCTGCAAAACACATTTAATGGCTTTGTCTTTAGATTCTGCCAAACAATCCACATGTGTGGCCAGAAACACAAAGGCCAATATAAGCCACCACATATGGTCAGCAGCTTTTAGTACAAGGATACTCCTCAAAGCTTATTAAGATTTGCAAATCTAGTGCAAACATTCTCTGTGTGGCGCGGCTCAATCTGTCTGTGAAATGTGAGACTCACTGTACTGATTTTATGATTTGTTCTGAAAACATATGGGCGGTGAAAGAGGGAACTGAAATTCTATATGGTGGACAGACATCCATATACTTACAGATATAGCTGAGTTATCAAGGAATGACATTAAAAGACCTTAAAGTGGTTTTACACATTTTGAAACCTTTTGTACATTATATGTTTATTTACAGAGAAAGAGTTGGGTCTATAATTCACGATCATCTGGACATGATGAAGGTGTCTGCCAAGTAGGACCCGAAATGTTTGTCAACAGGTCAAAAGCCTACCAAAGTGCAAGCCTCCTGGTAATTCTGCAGCTTTTTCTAATGCTTTCTTGTCTCGACTGGTGATGATGGATGAAACGTGGATTTTTATGTATCATCCTGAGTCAAAAAAAACATCAAAAGAATGGAGACACAGTGGTTTCTCGCATCCAAAAAAGTTCAGTGTGCAGAAGTCATCATCCAAGGTGATAGAGTCTATCTTCTGGGATAAAGATGGGATACTGCTTGTAAACCTCCTTTCAAAGGGGTCTACTATCACGGTTGTGTATTGCACTACATTTCTGGATAAATTGAAGGGCGTTGAAGTCAAAAAGGTGCGGAAAGTTGATCCAAGGTGTTGTGTTCTTGTATGACAATGCCTCGACCCACACAGCGACCATCACCTAGAGCAAACCTGGTCTTTGAGGTTCTGGATCACCCCTCAAGGCAACCAAATTTGTCTTCATTTTTGACACAATATGCCCTGTTTGCTACCGAACCAAAGGAATTCTATCTAAATGGGTTGACTAAGTTGCAACACCACAGTCAGAAGTGCATTCATATCTGAGGGTACTGTGAGAATAAATGTGAAATGTCATTGTTCTATGTCAATTCTTTTGTGGTTAAAGCCAAGGACTTATCAGCACCCCATCATATACATAGGTGTAATAAGTAACAATGGGGCCCCAAAACAATGTATGTAATAGCAGATGCTGGCAGAATTAGATTGTGAATCCACTAGATACAAAATGGGTGTATGACATTCTCTGTATAGCCCTGAATTATGTTGGATCTATTTCAATATCTAAATAACACTACAAAAGGCCACCAGTCCTAGGATTAGTAAACTCCTAAAGAATTTATTAAATAGGGCTGGATTGAGTATATGTGATATCCTCTTTTTATTTGTTGCTTGGTTTGGTTCTGGCTTTACTGCCTGTATGCCTGAGTGTCCTATTAATATGGTCATAGCTAATCCAGAACATGCATTTTTAAAGAAGTTATCCAGAAATAACAGAGTTTGTTGCAGTAAGCACGCTAAATTCTCAATCTGCAATATTCTGACTAGGTAGTGAGTCAAGGGCTTGTTCCGCAAAGAATATTGTTTAGAATTAAATCCAGTCCACACTTGTGAACACTTTGTATTTACACTTAGAGCCACTCTGGGGACACTTTTTTATGCATTATGCAGCTAGCCCCTCAATATATATACCTAAACAAGGTAACACTAGCTGACTATATATATATATATATATATATATATATATATATATATATATATATATATATATATATATATATATATATATACACACACACATATAAGCAGTTTACAGGGGGACAAAAACACTCCTATCACAGTTACTTCTGATGATCAGCGGCTCCCTGCATCCAGTTATAATAGAGGAGATCAGGCCTATTATAACTGGATGCAAGTTATATGGTCTGTAGATTATTGAGCTAAATATAGAAATTAATGATAATTACAGTGTCCTCCCAACAGGCAGAGATGGTACTGACTCAAGCTGCTGAAGTGATGCATCATGAAAAATCTCAGCATCAAGATGGTTCCTGATAAGTATGGGTCAGGTGACTGCACAACATAGAAGTGACTGCAATATACATAGAAGACAACCAGAGTGCGACGGGCAATCAGGTGAAGCATGCAGGGATGGAAAAATTAATTTTTGCTGCAGTGGCCCTTTAAAAAATATTTCTATTTGTAGATATTCCAGGACTATTGGAATAGCACCTCTTGCTGTTTCTATTTTGTGACCACATCTTTAAATGTTCCAAGGTGGTCACACATTCTTAGTCATGCTTCTTTTCCTGGTATGTTGAGGGACTCCTGGTGTGGTGAGCAGCTGCTTCTGAGTTGCTGTGTCTTCTCTGATGTCAGAAGAGATGTTGAGCGAGTGATAAGCAAGCAAAAGCAAGACAGTGTTACTGCAATTGTGTTTGCTTAGCATCTTCCCAGAAACTTCAGAAACAGCGACTCACAACACCAGGGATTACTCTGCATACCCAGAGGAGCAGAAAGAAAAGCAAAACTAAGAATATGTGACCACCTTGGAACATGTACTGAGGTGGAAATGGAATAGAAACAACAGGTGGGCCTATTCTAACATTAGTCCTGGAATAGCTGAGAATAGGAACTTTTTTAATAAGTGTAAATGTAAAAATAATTTAGAATTATGGGCAGGAATCAATTATAAAGAATATTTTTCACGAGAAATGAGTTGTCCAATTAAAAGAAGTTATTCCCTATCCACATGGTAGGGGATAAGTACCTGATTAGTGGGGGTCTGACTGCTGGCCAATCATGAAAATCCCAAGTATCCACGAATAAATGAAGCAGTGGTCATGCATGCACACTACTGCTCCATTCGTATCAACAGAGCTGCTGGAGGTAGCCAAAATCAAGTGTTTGACAATTTTAGCAGTCCCATTTAAATGAATGCAGCTGTAATAACCACCACAACATTCATTTGGTGACACTTAAGATCAGGATTCAGGATTGGTGGGTGTCATGGATGACCTGAGAGCAATGCTCACCTTGCACAGGACAGATGCAAGACTGTGGCAACAACGGACAAATGGCAAATGCAATGCTATACCCCTATTTAACTAAGGAAAGTAGAAAAGGAGGGAAAACTAACCCTACTCCTAATTGGGAAAGGTCACTACCTAAAAGCAGATTGACCACTCTGATAAGTGCGAACCCGCTGAACACCTCTCAAACTGCTACTTGACCCTAACAGGGGGCAAGGGCGAAGACCGAATCACAATACAAATAACCCAGAGTGAGGGAAATAAACCACAACTTAACTGAAAGATGCACAGCTTACTCCAATTCAATGAATGGCTGAGAGCTGCCTGTGATTGGCTGAGCGCTCAGCCAATTAGACACAGGCCTTTCAGGAGGAAGAGATTTTAAATCCCCACCTGCTGAAAGAGCTTCAGTACAGTGCAGAGAAGCCAAGCGGCTAGATGCGGTGAGCCACGATAGCCCCGGGGAGGTGAGTATATATTCTTAATTTTTTTACATAAGCTAGGGATTTTTTTTAGGGAAGGGCTCATATTTAAGGGCCCTTCCCCGAAAATCATTGCAGGGGTTGCCGGCATCCCATTGCTTTCAATGGGGCCGCCGGCAGCAGCCGAGGCAGGGGATTCTTTACTCCCCGCGGGGAGTCCCCTTTGTCACTGAACACTGTAACATTGCTGTCACAGTGTTCAGTGATGAGGGGACTCCACACAGGGAATATTTAAGCGTAGCATGAACCTATGAGGTGCACGCATGTCCTATCTTTTGCAAGTGCGCGAATTTGCACGCCTGTAAAACATGGACATGTGAGCACACCATAGGGAACCAATGGTTCTAATAGACGCGTGGTTTTGTGCTCACATATGCGCACACAAATACATGCTCATGTGAATGAGGCCTAAGGGAAGTATGATTTTAATTGTGCATCAATGGGTAAAAATGCTGGATCATCAAATATGCTCTGTCACGATCATCAAACTCAAGTATAAAAACTCAATTTCATTGAATATATATAGAATAAGTATTTTCCTAATTGACTGTTCTTCAGAAATTCCATATTCTATGGCAGCTCTGTGCTGGACTGTCGGACTTTCTGTAGTAATATTTGCTGAATATATCTTGGTTTTACTTGTATTGTCCTGCTGTCGGGTTCTTCATTAACATTAGTATTATTACTATTCCAATAAACATGAGGAAACCTTTAGCAAATTCTGCATAAGCGATGCCTGTCAAACAATTCTCCTGCAACAAAATTGCTCAGTGACACAGAATGAGAGTGACAAGCAAATGAGTCCTATTAAATCCCCATTCAGTTCTTGTAGTTATTATCTATTGTGTTTCCCCAAGGCAATGACTCTTGTTCACCTTAACTATTTCTTTTCTGTAACCCCCAAAACCCCACCTCCAGCCCCGGGGCTTCTCTGCACATCTTTCATCTTCCTTCATTTGACTAACTGTGATTGACAAGCTTCCTAAAGACCCATGTTTGTGCCTCCCAGTTCACCCAACCTTTAATGTAAGGGTTAAGGTCCCTGTCTCTTATCTTAAACCATGTGTTGTCACTAGTACTACAAATAGAGACAGAACTGGATGTAATGGAGCTGTAGAGAAGACAGTCATCACTCATAGTGTATATGAATGAGAGGAGGATTTAAAATGTGAGCCCAACCAAGGCAAAATCCTTTGCTCATCATTGGATGGCGCTACAGAGTATGTCAGTGCTATTGTAGAGGGGGGGGGGGGGGGGGTATGGTTCTTTCTACTGTTTTCATTACTTTTTTATTGTTTATACTATGTGACACTGAGTAAAAATGTTTTGTTGTGGCTTTAAGAAGGGGTGGAAGTGAGGATTGGTTCTCTGAGTGGGAAAAAGTGTGACCGGAAACTGGAAGTTTGGTGGGTGCGGCTACTCTGCAAGTAATCTTTGACCTAGGGGTGTAGAGTCCTCGAACTTAAGGTGTGAAAGAGGATACTGAACATGAGCAACCTCAAAGCTTCTGCTGCCTCGCCCTCTCTCCCATCCACACAACCTCCATGGCTTCTTTGGACACTCTGCAGGACTCTAAACCCCGGTTACCTGGTGAAGACTTGGTGGAGCCTGTTGCATGAGAATGAAAATTAAAAAGACTTTCGAGAAACCTGATACATGGTAATAGGACTCATAACTATGACGCGTTAACAGTTGAAGTAAAGAAAGCCTTGGAGACTGGAATTGAACTATTTATTTGTTCTTCCAGTTTATTCAAGTTTGCCGCTAAAGACAGAGATGTCGGCTCCAAGATCCTATGTAAGCTACCCACGGAGCCTCTGGGCTGTTGCCACTAACCAAGCCTATTTACAGACCACGTCTTCTTCTAAACTGGTCTGGCCAAAACCAGAACATGAGCCCTTGCCTGAATACGTTGACAGGGGCTTCATGTTGGCTCCAAAGGAACTGGGCCTGGCCAGTTTCAGAGTCAGTATGACCCATTACCAGGGCCTCTGGGAGGGAAAGGGAATCCCCCAAGCCTGAACCCTGGGCGCCTATCATACTATATAGTAAATATTCTGTGCACGGAATATATGCTGGGCATGCTCAGTTATAGTTTTGCAGTATTGTAGCAGGTAATAGCTTGTCTGCTTATTAGAGTTATGATTTAACAGTAGTTTTCCAATATCACTTGCCCAATCTTTACATGCAAAGTGAAATTTGGATAGATCCAGAAAACCATCCATACTTCATATGCATGGGGTAAGTACTGAACCTTGAGCCCTCGTACACATATCAATTTGCCTCCGATCCAACTAGATTTCTGATATTTGTTGCTATTAGGATTCTGGTTGTTATAGTAAGTCATACATGGCAAGATATCTGAAACAATCGGAATGATTTCCCTTTAAAACATTGCTCTGATCCTTGCAATCAATATTTATGTGTATCCTTGCACATGTATTTTGCTGCATGATAACTGATTAAATACTATGTAACAATCAGGGATAATTTAGAAAATGATCTGCACCATGCCGAACAAATTCCATTTCACAATTTTTCAAAATGGCTGTCGCATCCATGCCAATATGCAGCTTGAAAGTACATTTTGCACAATTCCCCACTTTGTACTTTTTTCCTGTGCACTAACCCACTCAGTGGTACCCTGCTATTAGTCAGCAATTTGGTCCCGAGAGCTGAAGACAAAAAAAAACCATCCCTAGTTTTTCCTATTGAGCAACCCTGACCTGTAGAGCTGGAATGTCTTCAATTGACTAGCTTCAATTGACAACCAATTTGCAGTTTCAGAAAGTCTCTGAAACTGTAAATTGTTAATTCAAGTTGATCTTAGCCATATTGCTTGCCAGCACCATAGCAATCACCTGATCAATGTCGTAACGTCATCTATCAGCCATCCATTGACTGTTTCAGCTGAAGCAAGAGTAGAGGTGGGCAGACAAGAGGATTCCGAATTCTCTACAACTGTATTGTGTGTTTTATTCACTGACTAAAGGCTGCCACAAATAGTAGTCTGTTGATAAGATCTCGAGGCAAATAGAAATTGCTCAGCTGCCCTGATCCATATTTGGGTTGCTTTTGCTTCAAGCAGTACAGCAAATACAAATCTGAGGGCAAAGTTAACTTAAGTACAAATTTGAGGTGAAGAATAAAGTGACCCTCCAGTTTCGGGACAAAATTCTGTCCTGGCACAGAAGTAGCAGGGTGTATATTACCTGCAGTTGTTCTTCTCTGTCATTCTTCCTATCCACCAGTTTCAGGCCTCACGTTTGGCCATCCAAGATAGCTGCAGACGTTTCCTAACTAATTAATGCACACTTGCACTGCTCTCTGATTGGCTATTGCTGTGAGCCATTCTGGCCAATCAGAGAGCAGTTATAGTGTATTGGCAGTGTACTACAACCAATGAACCATGGGGATTAGGTAGTCTAAAGATTGCGTTGGCCATCTTGGATGTCCAAAAACGGGATCTGGACCAGCTAAATCTAACCTGGGCAGCCGAGAAGAGCGACTGCAATTAATATACCCCTCCTTCCCTGCTACTCCCAAAACAGAATTCTATCCCTGTTGGTTTAACCAGAGGTAAAATGATGATTTAAGAGTGTTTATTTGTTTGTAATATTAACCACTTAACCAAAATTAGTCAAAGACAGATTTTCTTATCCCCCTTTGGCGTCATATCTAACCTCCTTTTACTTTTCATACTGCTACCACCTAAGATTTTATTAAAAGGCTGAAAAAGGCAGCTGGTCCCTCCATCTGTTTTACAATATTTCAAGGCCCGAACGATATAGGTTATACCTTTTGGCCATGCCAAGTCTTCAGCTACCCCCTTCCTATCAGAGCCTGCGGAGGACTAATCTGAATTTCACGCTCTGATTTCGCCAGGCGTTTTTCTTACTCCTGCCAGAGCCTGAGCTTCTTATGCGAGTCTTTCATAGTTGCTGATTACCTTCTTTTTCTCTAGTAACAAAAGATATCCCTTCCTTTCAAGCCCGGCTCATTTGCAATCAACAGAATTCAGAGCAGGATCTGCTGCTGACTGTATAGCGTATACCTTTAGGGAGCGACAGCGCAAAGTCAATATCTTATTTTTAGACGAGAATAGAGCTGAAAAGGTATATTTCACATTTTTCTTTGCCATCATTTGCTGTTGATGTTAACAGAAAAGATTCAAATTTGTGAACAAAGCCTCGTAACACTTTGCAGGTGCAAAAGGGAGGGGAGGGGGGGTTAAAACAAAAGGCTTGAAAAAGCCTAATGGTATTTCTCGTCATTAACAACTCTTTGATGTTCATACTCTAGGCTGTCTTTTATCTTTTCTTTCAGCTTTTTTTCTACATTAAAGATCCACTCGGCCTGGGTATTTCCAATCCTCTTTTAAAGGTGCAGGGAAATGGCTTGTTCTAACTTTCTGAACTTTTCAGGTTTCTGATGATTTTAAATAGGTCAAGGAATTTGGATAATTATATAATGAGAAATACAAAGGTTTAATAAATGCTAATTTCTTAAAGTGCTATTACTTGACCTGGCACTCTTTTTTATTGCACTATTATATCTTAGCCTTGATCTTTATAATTGCCATACTTTTCTAACTTTCCCTTTAATTGATTTGTCACCTATTCTGCATGTCCCATTAGTTTGGTTTAAATAAGCTAATATTTTTCTAGTACGTTTTTAATGTTTAGACAATTTTACAGGATACACAGTTGATTTTCATATAAAGCTGGCAATATAATAATTGCTGTGTAGGGGATATCTGACCTAGTTTTGATTACTCTATGGGTACCAATAGCAAAATGGAATTCCAACTATGGGCAGACTGTGAGACCTAAACATGTATGGCAGCACTAAAGCGTACCTGAGTTTTTAACCCGTTTTCTAAAATATACCAGCTTCTCCTTGTCCTCTCATTTGCTGTTTCATGTTTTTAAGTTCTGATTTTTAGGTATTCTTCCCCATTTTTCTGCTGTGCTGCTGGTTGCAATCCATTTTCAAACAGGTGGCATGTAGCAAGCTTAGCTTTCTGCCAGTAGTCACTGTCTTGCACTTTCTTTCCCTCGCTTCCCATGCTGACTTGCTCTGTCTCAGGTCCAATCAGCATGGACCACCTGATCGCTGCAGCCAATCAGAGGCTGTAGTGGTCAGGTGCCATTCTCTAGGAGTAAAGAGAGAAAAACCACAATAAAGAGTAAAATCCGCAGTGAAAATCTGCCAATTGATATGCTGTAGATTTAAAATTTACATTGCAAGGCAATTTCTGCACAGATTTGTTTTGCAAATTGTGGATGAGAGTTGTTAAAATTTCATCCAAATTACTGCTACTGTAATATATGTATTTATGTCATATGAACATATAATTGCAAGAAAAAGTTAGTGAACCCTTTGGAACTACCATATATTACTAATGAATTAATCTGGGCTTATTGCTATATTGCTACTGTTGTCCCTCTATGAGGAGGTAAG
The DNA here is from genome assembly GCF_035609145.1 of Eleutherodactylus coqui. Taxonomy (NCBI): domain Eukaryota; kingdom Metazoa; phylum Chordata; class Amphibia; order Anura; family Eleutherodactylidae; genus Eleutherodactylus; species Eleutherodactylus coqui. Next base: position 76,874,684 of record NC_089844.1, read on the forward strand.
TTCTAGAATGGATGGGGAAGAGTCATTGGATCTTGTATATCTTGACTTTTCTAGAGGAAAGAAGGTTTTATACACCAACATAGAAGGGCTCTTTACTGTAACAACAGTGAGACTATGGAACTCTCTGCCTAAGGCCTTAGTCAGACGGGCGTTTTTTAGCGCGATTTGCGGATCGCATGACGGATGCGCATCCGCAAATCGCGTGACCGGTGCGCGCAAGTCGCCCGCAAATCGCCCGAAAATCTGCTCCTAGCCGCGTTTCATTAGAAACGGGCCGGAGCTGTCCAGCGCATTGCATTCAATGGAGACAGCAATAGAGCCGCCTCCATTTAAAGCAATGCGCTGCGGGCGAGCCCGGGATGAATTGTCGGTAAGGGCTTAAATATATAAGCCCTTCCCTGCAATTCATCCTAAAATGTGTTAAAATAAAAAAAAATTGTATACTCACCTTCTCCCGGCAGCCGGAGCTCCGCGCGGCCGTCCTGCAGTGGGTGTGAGTCAGACCTGCCCCCTGATTGGCTCAGCGCTGAGCCAATCAGAGGCATGCCTCACTCACACCCATTCATGAATTCATGAATGGATGTGAGTCAGACATGCCCCTGATTGGCTCAGCGCTGAGAGGCAGCAGTCACTCACCCATTCATGAATTCATGAATGGGTGTGTGAGTGAAACCGGCCTCTGATTGGTCAGGGCTGTGACCAATCAGAGGCAGACCATTCATCAGGCGGGGATTTTAAAGCCCCGCCGGTTGATAGTGCCGAGAAGCAGTTCAGGAGAACTGACAGCGGCCGCGGCTGGACTCCGGCTGCAGCGGAAAGGTGAGTATACAATTTTTTTTTATTTTAACACATTTTAGGATGAATTGCAGGGAAGGGCTTATATATTTAACCCCTTCCCGACAATTCACCCCGCGCACGCCGGCAGCCCATTGCTTTCAATGGAGCGGCTGTATTGCCGCTCCATTGAATTCAATGGGCAAACATCGTTCTTCTCTGCCACAGCTGTTACAGCTGTGGCAGAGAAGAATGATTTGTCTTCTATATGTTCTCAATGGGGTCGGCGCTGCTGCCGCCGGCCCCATTGAGCGCATATACAGAAGAGAACAGGAATCGCAGATCGCAGATAGGTGCGATCTGCGATTTTTTGTTCTATAATTTATCGGACGAGCGCATAAAAAGTGCTCATGTGTCCGATACCATTGCAAAGCAATGGTTTTATAAAATCGCCGGACGCATGCGCAAATCGCGGCTAAAAACGCCCGTCTGACTAAGGCCTCAGGATGTGGTGACGGCGAACTCACTAAAAGAATTCAAGAGCAGCCTGGATGTCTTTCTTGAGTGTAACAATATTACATATTATATTCACTAAGTACTTCAGATGTTTCTATAACACGTTGTCTAAAATCTTCTGAAAGCTGTTTACATCAAGGCGTGGTTCACACTTACCAATTTTTCTTAAGAACAGAATTGTCAGTGACCAAGCTTTGTGTGCCTTTATTTATTGGGCAAAGCATCTGTAAAACCCACATTTCCAATCTCATCTTCTTGACTGAAATACCTTTTGCCAATTGCAGTAGTTCTTGGAGAGGTCATTAACACAGAGGTTCACTTTTTTTCCTTGCATTTTGGATATTATTCAGTATTCTCAGTAAAACAAATGAGTGATACAAATGCATGTTATTAGTTTAGTTAGATTGTTTTGTCTATGATTGTGATTTAGATAACAATTGCCAAAAAATTGCTGTAAAGTCAGCACGTCAAGCTTGAAAAAGGCTTCTAGTAAGCTGAAACGTTGCTGTTTATAGACTCTGTGGGATTTCAATAAAACTTGGAATAAGGAAATGATGACTTTACAATGTTTTTTTGGAGATATTGTTATAAACTGGGCCAACCAACTAGGTGGCTGATCTGCTGCATTCCATATTTAGACATCAGTCAGACCAAATTTTATTAGTAATCAATGCAGAAATCCAGATAGGTCTCCAGGTAATTCCCAAGGGTTCACTGTCTTTTCTCGTTGTAACTGTACCCCTATATATTTTTTTCTATATCAGCATATATTAACCCACACATGTATTCATCTAACCTCAGCCAAACTTGTTATGATGATGGATTACTTCATCACTGAATTACTAGCTTGTGAAATGTTTTGAAAGATTTTATATGAGGCACACATGGTGCTTGTTCATCAAAGCCTTACTGAGGTGTTATAACAGACCCCAGTGAGACTTCCTAACTCTTGCCTAACTTATAGGGAAGATACTTTTCCTAAAACACTTGCATCTGGCCACTTAACTCTATATGGAAACCAACTGGATGGATGAGCACCAAAGGGGGTTTATAAGAAGTTTTCCATTACAGTCAAACCTTTCAATATGTAAAATGTGGCTGAGAGTGGAAATGTGATTGTATAGTGATACTAGTATTCCTATAACATTACTTTCTGCATTTAAGGAATACTGACCTGTATTTCAGTATGCTGCATTGGATAAAATGCATTAGAGATGAGCGAGTATACTCGCTAAGGCACATTACTCGAGCGAGTAGTACCTTAGCCGAGTATCTCCCCGCTACTAAAGATTCGGGGGGCGGGGAGCGGCGGGGGAGAGCGGGGAGGAACGGAGGGGAGATCTCTCTCTCCCTCTCTTCCCCCCCCCCGCTTCCCCCTGCAACTCACCTATCACCCGCGGCGGCCCCCGAATCTTTAGAGACGAGCGGGGAGATATTCGGCTAAGGCACTACTCGCTCGAGTAATGTGCCTTAGCGAGTATACTCGCTCATCTCTAAAATGCATAAAGATTGGCCAATTGAGTCATTGTCTCTTTTCTATGGCTATCGACCCAACTTCCCCATGACAAAGATGGAACTTGAAGCTCATGGACATGTAATAGGGCCTCCAGCTATTGCATGTAGTTTATACTACTTCTCATATAGGGCACAGAGACCATATTGGATAAACTCCACCCCAGAGCGTAGGTGCAACTACAACCATTAGTATCCTCCTTCATGGCTTTTTTTTTTGCCTTCTTCTAGATCAACAATGTACAATATTGGGTTAACCCATATCTATATCTTTATTCTGTGTTTCATGTAGCATAGATGACAAAGACGTGTCCAGAACTTCAGTGAAACATTCCAAGATTTCTGGCACTCTCTTCATATTCCAAACTTCTCTTGCCTTATTCTGCTCTTATTAAATATATCAACCACAGATCACAATGGACTTTTCCATTCTCTGTACCTCAACCCTGAAAAAGTTTTATAAGGGACTTTTCACACAGGTGTAATATTTTAGCAGCACACAGTGGAATTTGCCATGCGGGATCAAAATCTGCATATTTAAAATTTTGGCAGAATTCTGGCATTTTCAATTTCGCATCAAAATCAGGCTTGCACGATGTTGCGGAAAGAATTCACCTGTGTGAAACGTCTCTGAAACGTTCTGTTGAGTTCATCACCTCTGATCTTGCAAATACTCACCTTAAATACATATGCTTTGGATGTCGTTGATGGCATATCTCAAGTTGGTAAACCTCTTTAAAGGGAACGTTTCATCAGAAAATGACCAATTGAATAAATCAAGTTTTGTTAAATATTTTTGAAGAATTTTTGGTGATCGTTTTAATTTTCAGTTAAAATCTATATTTTACAAAAGTCCTAAAATCCTGCAGTTTTCACCCTGACTACTAGGCTGAACAATAGTCTGACACTTCCTATTTTGTAGAGAAAACTTTTCAGCATTCGTCTCATTATCATCACAGACAGGATTACAATGGTAGGAAAAGATCTATATATGGATAACACAGGAATCGCCATTCATAATACATAAGTGTTTGGCACAGCCCAACTCCTCCCCATCCCTCAACAATGACCTCTGCACAGAGCATGCCACCATCACTCTTCCATAGAAGTTGATGGTGAACCTTAACCCCTTGAGTGGCAGGTTTCCTACCACCCTGTCGTGCCCACCAGGGCAGGTTTTTTAAAATGGTCTAATCATTGAATTTCAACTAGTTTTGCAGTTGCGTCTCAAGAGCCATAACTTTTTCATTTTTCCATTGACATGGCCATATAAGGGCTTGTTTTTTGCGGGGCAAGTTGTGATTTTTTAAACAGGGGGGAGGAAAAAAAGAAATGGGGAAAAAAGAAAAAAAGGGGCCATGTCATTAAGGGGTTAAATAATGTATTAACTTCCTTCTCTGTGTCATTATGACGCACGGATACCACATGTGTGATTGTATTTTTGATTTTTTTACAAAGTAAAGGGAGACAAGTGTTTTTTTTATTTTTTTAATAATTTTTTAACTTTTTTTTTTTTAATTTTTTTTAAATTTTTTTTTTTTTTGTCCCTTTAGGGGACTTCCACAGGGACCCATCAGGACCCCTGATCACATTCCAGGGGTCCGATGGTGACAGCCCTTTACATGCTGAAGTGACAGCCCTTTACATGCTGCAGTCACATAGACTGCCGCATGTAAAGGGTTAACACAGCAGAGATCGGAGGTTTTCTCTGATCTCTGCTGTAAGAGCTGATACCTAGCTGTCCTCTGATAGCCAAGCATTAAGCTCTCCCTGTCACAGAGACCGTCGGCTTGCTTCTGACAAGCCGATGGTCTCTATGGCAACCTGTAAACAAAGCAGGACATTGCCGACATATCGGCAATATCTTCTGCTGGTTTTTCAAAGCCCTTGCTTTGTTCTCTGTGGGTCTGTGCAGGCAGAGCACAGTGCCACAGCTTGTGGCATTGTGCTCTGCAGCTCCCATAGTGATACATAGCCCGGAAATCTTCCGGGGTATATCACTATGGGCAGTGGAGCTTGTCACCGAACTTTTCCGGGCGTGCCACTCAAGGGGTTAAAGGGAAGAGACAATGGCAAGGGAGAAAAAACAGGAGGCGCTATCTGGTGTAGTAACTTTAAAAGCACCTATCTGGTATGGTTGTGCCAAGACATGAGCACAACTTCATATGTACGCTTCAAAAACGAAACTTGACAGTTCTAGGTGATTCATGCTCAAAAAGCTGCTGGCCTTTGTTGGTTTCTGGCAGAGCTGTTCCTAAGGCCTCATTCACATGAGCAGATTTACAAATTGTGCTTGCATAATATGCAGTGAATAGAGATGATTGATTTTACGTGAGTGTAATCGCAAGAAAAAAATCTGTGACATGACCTATCTCGGTGCGCATTTGTATACTGCAAAAGCCCATTGTAATCAATGGGCCAGCGTAAATGCGACTGACATGCGAAAATGCGACAGTATTCACTGCACAATCACTGTGATTTTGTGTGTAATTTTTTTGTGTGCGCAAAAACGTGCTGCATTTGTGCACACAAGATTACAGCGGAGTGGCCAAAAAATGGACGCATAATCAATTTTTGGTCACGCAAACACACGGTGCATTTGCGCAACCAAAATGCGCTTACGGATGGAGTCTTCATCGGGATGGCTTTACATTATTAGCACATCATCTTTTGAGAACAGCGCCCCAGCTGGTTTTTGTTTATGATACTTAATGATCCTTTAGACGGGTGTTTTTGTGTGCATAAAGTTTACCTGCGCAATACACAGAGAATAGAACCCATTGATTTCAATGTGTTCGCTCTAACTTCTGTATTTTGCCCTATTTTCATGTGTATTTGCACACCAAGGCCCCTATATTAGTCTATGGGAGGTGTGCAAAAGAGCGCTCTATATTGAACATGCAAATGCATAATACGCTGCACAATTTCGTGAAAAAAAGAGCATATCTGGTCTTTAATAGGCTAAATAGCTTTTTATGTCACAGAGGAGGTTTGTTGCACACATGTGAACTGGCCATGCATGTGCAAAAGTACAGTACTATGTGCTGATACACATGCAAATCTACCTTATCAAACCTCATTCACAGTGCAAATATGTTGCACTGAAGTATGCACAACTGCGGATATGATCATCTGCAGCCACCCTTATAGAAGTCAATAGGTCAACTCCTGTCCATTGTGTGAATGGCCGATGAGGCAACTGTAAAGTATCTCTCTAAATTGTCACATCTGACTAGGATGAACCAAAACCGGTCCCCCGAACAGTTCCTGGGCTATGTTAACATGTTGGAACAAAGAACACAAACCAACATAGTTGACATGTGGAATAACAGATGGAGAGGGTAACTTTCCCTAAATGACTAGAATAAGAGACTGTGCCTGCCTATAGCGGATGTCCTGCCCTGATAAGAACACACCAGACCCACGATCCTTGTCCACTCACTGCCCCTATCTGGGACAGAAGTAAACAACTAAATAAGAAATCAACTATCACTAATAACCACAGTACTTAGATTGAGATGAGCAAGGTTAAACAGGAGACCAAGATCCAGCTCTGATTCCAACAACCATCAGATGAAGACTGAGAATAATCAGCACATGTTCACTGCCAAGACAGGAATAAAAGGCCCCCCTAATTGCTAAGCAGCTATAACAGGTAACAGAGCACTCCCATAGATACTCCCACCAGTACTAGAGAAAGAGGAGAGGAAAATCCAAAACAGCACTAGCATAAGCCAGACCTCCGTGAACGAAAACAAAAACCTACTGCAACATAAATGTTATTAACTGCAGCTCCAAAAAGATGGTCATGTAAAAAAAAAATTTGAAAAGAAAAAATCTACAGTTATTATTTTTTTAAATAGAAGTTAAATATATATATTTATATTTATACTAAATAAATCCACTATCTGGTTTTATTTAGTAAAAATATATATGTAGTAATACACTCTCTATAAGCCACAAACATAATGCACGAGCCCAGGGATTACAGCAAGAGCAAAAAGATTTTCCTGACATATTGTATAATTTTAGGACCGTTACTTTACAGCAATTAGTAAATTCAGCCCAGCTAATATGGGACATTTTGAACTGTAGTCATGTTCAGTCTTTGTGCAAAAGACCTTGACTCAGATTAAATAGCGACCTCTGAGTCCCCTTACAAGTAGGTCCCCACAAGTAGCTCTCCTGAGCACATCAATTCATTTTGGTTTCAGATGCTGAGACGTGCTATGCCTCAATCAGACCTTTCTATTAGTTTGTGTGCAGTCAACTACTTAGTGATTTGATGGCTTTGGTTAGAAGCCAATTTTCAGACGTCTTAGCTTTCATTCTTATCTCCACGTGGCAACAGTAGATCAAACGCAGTATATTAAAAATCACTCTGAAAGGAAGGCTTTAAAAAAAAAAATGTTACATAAATTGCACTTAAATAGAGCCTATCAAAATGATTAACAATGCACAGCAGCTCAGACAGAAAAAACGTATGAGCTGTGCAGCCCGCACCTCCCTCGCTATGGCAGATACTATTTCAACTCTATAGCATAATGCAATAAAGAGAGACTAAATGCTTCATTATTTATAGCAATAACTTCTGGGAGCTAGAGCTAGAGGTAATGTTAAATTTTGCACTAAATTATGAAAAAAAATGAACAGAATCTAATGATTATTCCATAATGAACCAAAAACTTATAACCCAAATCTCTGTTCACATCATGTTGGATGGAGCCATCCATAGGAGTTATTGGGATACAGTGGTAAATGTCGTCCATAGTCTTCCATGTTAAGAAAAAAAACCCATATACTCAATGGTATACCATCTTTTACTGGATGCCTCTGCATAGAATGATGTAGTCTACTATGCTATTATTGTATGTACAGCAAAAAACATAAAAAACATATTCCAACGTATAGCCTAGCAGATACCAAAAGGATCCATTGGGTGAACGCAGCCCTCTTGGTATGTTTGGACTATACGCTGAGTGCTTTTCTAACACTTTTTCGAATGTGACTGAAGCAGAGCGTTAAAGTGTAGGTTTATAGTTCCAATGTGTTTTTACCATAGGCAATGGGGACATGTGGCTAGGATACTGTATTACATCATTGTCTGATCAGTGGGGGTCTGAATAATAGGGGCCATAATGACTCAAAGAAAGACTGGGAATGTTTCTGGAATTGCAAAATATCGATATTCAAGAAAAGTATCTTCACAGGGGAGGCTCAGGAGTGGTAAGGGCTCCTACCCCTTAGCGATATGTTTTCTTGTGATGCGAGTGAAAACGCAAGCCTCGCAGCGCTAAGAAAACTCTGTGATATCGCTCATTGTTTTAAATGGGGCCGGGAGCAGCAGAGCCAGACCCATTGAAAACATAGGGAGTACATTGTGGACTTCTGCCACAGCGATGATTTTTGGGAAAGGACTTGAAATATAAGCCCTTCCCTGAAAATCATCCCTAGCTGAAAAAAAAGTTTAAAAAAAATTCTGGAAGCCGGGGATTGGAAAATCCCCACCCCAAGAAAGTGCTGGTCTGATTGGCTGAGCGCTCAGCCAATCACAGGTAGCACTCAGCCATTCATTGAATTATGAATTTTCAGGCCCTTCCCCGAAAATCATTGCAAAGTGGGTTGCCTGTAACCCACTGCTTTCAATGGGGCCGCAGTAGCACTGCCGCAGTTGTGACAGCTATGGCAGAGGATTCCTTCATCCCTGTGGTTCCCGTGGGGATGAAGGACTCCCCTGCCACAGCTGTCACAGCTGTGGCAGAAGTCCGCGATGTACTCCCTATGTCTTAATGGGGCCGGCGCTGCTGCCGTCGGCCGCATTGAGGACAATGAGCGATATTAAAACATTTTCTTTGCACTGTGAGGCTTCAGTGTAAAAATTGCAAATGAGTATGAAACCATTGAAAACCAGTGGTTTCATAATCATGCGTTTTCACTCGCTCTCGCATCGCAAAAAAACATATCGCTAGTGGGTAGGCACCTTAAGAGCTTCTTCACAGCACCATATATGCAAACACGCTCATCCCAGCGCAACATATTGAACGAGGTTGTATGGGGTACATTTGCGCATAGTACTGTACGATGACATTACTCACTTGTGCAAATGAGAATCAGCTCGTCTAAAAGAAGCCTAAGTAAAGATTGAATTGTGCCGCTGTGGTTTACCTAGCACCCCTGCCCCTTCACTCTAATGAATTGTGGGATCCCAATGTTTAGATCCTCACCAATCAGACGATTTTAAGCAGGATTCTCCAAAAGAATAAAACTTCTTTTGGTTACAAATACTTTTTCAATCCCATACATTTTGCGTATATGAGAGCTCATTTTACAGAAAATTTGGAAATTCTCCCTACCTCCTTTTCTAGACCATGACCACCCACAGGGTCTACATGATGCAGTGTCATTATCTGCCCCATCGTTTACATAAATCCACACTACTACAAAACCTAGCTAATGTACATATAGTAGATGTAGTCAGGAGGTTAGCTATGGGGGTGGAGTTAGCACCTAGGCACCTGGGATCTTATGTAAATGGAAGGTGGGGCAAAGGGCCTCTCTACCACTTTAGTCAGTGATTCTCAATCTGGGTGCCATGGAATCCTGCAGTGCCACAAAAACCCAGTAGGAGTGCTGTGATACTCCTGGCTAGGGAGTCAGAATTAGCCATATTAGGGATTAATTAGCTGCTGAGAGAAAGCCTTGCATGCAAGCTCCACCCATGATGCATAGTCTCGCTACCACTGACCAGACAACCACCTACTAAGAAATTGGAATAGATTTCTGATATAATCTATGGCAGTTACTGGTGTAAATTATACATAAACTAGTAGAAAGCCTGTCCCAGGACGGTGACTATATCTAATATATATATATATATATATATATATATATATATATATATATATATATATACACATCTTAGCCTGATGTGGTGCGGTTTGTTATCAAAACAACTCTGCCCTCATGTGGATGGATGCATTATGTAACTACCTGCTGTGCCTCACCATAGCATCTACAGGGTGGGCCATGGAAAAGTAGCCCGGCACCATACTTTATCTAAAAGAAAATCTTTGTTGCCCATTAAAACCTATCACAGTGCAGCTTTCATTTCTTATGATATAACGTCAACGCTGTACTGTGATTGATAACTATGGTCCACCTGTACATGTAGTTTCTCTTCTTTTTCTATACTGTGGATGGTCCGCATGGCTCGCCATCGGACATGCGCAGTACTGATTTTTCTTTTAAATTCATGCTTTTCCCACGTTATCACCTAGTCAGTTGTGGAAGGGCCACTGGTCGGACAGCTTCCATTGACTTGCAAAAATAGAGCATGTTACAATTTTCTTTTCGTTGTCCGTTCACGTGAGCAGACATGTGGATGCTCCATTAGTTTGAATAGGTGCGGAATGCCATGGATCATTGTTCATTTATCATTCGGTTTAAACAGCAATTGTTCAGTGCCTCTCATTCGATAGACAAGGGACTGAACGATTCTGAACGATTCTCGTTTGAACGAGCCAACAATGCATTTGCCTGTCTAAACAGGCGGCACAAGTGCAAACGAGGTAGTGGTGTCATCGCTCGCTCATTCAAACGAGAATCGTCTCATCTCAAAGACCCTGAGGCCCCCTTCACATGGATGATTTTCTGCAGCAAAGTTACATGCGTCAAAAAAAAATTGGGACTAATAGAACTAATTGTTTTCTATGGAAACCTTCAGGTAAACAATTTGTAGCTACGTTAAAAAAATTGCATGAAAAAAGATAGGACATCAGCGGCAGAATTCAGTAACTGAAATTCCCTGCTGCGGGAAAAAAAAGGTCTGACTCTTGACCTATCTTGTTGCAGAAAATCCAGTAGGAGACTATGCGAGGAGGCCGGCAAAGGCTAATTAATTCCACAGCAGCGCAGATGCCAAGGTATCCCTGCAGGGGAGAAGAAGGAATTCCCCCCCTACAAATAACAAGCCCTCATACAGCTCTGTCAACTGAAAAATAAAAATGCTCGGATCCTGAGGCTACCTACATACGGGCTAGAAACTCAGCCTGATATCGCTCTCGCAAACGTGCGTTTAGTCTGCGAATGCGAGGCAATTTTCAGGCAAAAATACCTTGCACCGCTTCCGTGAATTTCCGGTCCTTAGAGAGGAATCATCACATCGCACTCACATGCGAGAGCCAGGCGATGTATTTAAGGTACCATCGAAATCAATGGCTGAGGTGTTCTGGGGAATGTGAAAAAATAGAGCATGCCACAAAAAACATCGCTCATGTGCATGACTCCATTCAAAAGAAGTCTTATGAGTTCCGCAACGCACAAAACTCACGCGAGACTCTCGGCCTTGTGAAACCGGCCTGAATGTGATGACACACAAAAAGTCTATATTGTGCAAGAGAAGTAAAAGATAAAGTATATTTGATGTCAGAATTGTAATGACCCGTAGAATAAAGTGAACATGATATTTATACCACATGGTGAACGCCCAGGCCACTCTCACAGGAACGTTTTTTTTGTTGCACTAAACTTTCAAGTATTTCAATTGGGGCCTCTCACATTAGCATTTGTGCGCCACGTATTTTATGTGCGCAAAATCACACGCAGCATGTCCTGTCTGTGGCGTTTTAGCGGAGGGGGGAAAAAAGCTGTAATATCATCAGCTTGCTTGTCTCCGTTTTTAGGCCTCATTCAGACAAGCGTGTGTTTTGCGCACGCATAATCCACGCTTCTAATAGAACCAGTGGCTTCCTATAGAAGTGTTCATATGCGCGGAATTTGAAGCGCAAAACAGCGCGCACCTAAAAAAGATAGGACATAGGTGCGCGTCTTGTAGGAGTTTCCACTGACTCCTATGGAAGCAGGAGTTAATGGGAACTCCTACACTGCCAGTAGCTTCCCCGCTACTTACAGCAGGACATTTAAAAGGTGCTTCTGGCCAGAAGGAATAAACAGCACCAATGCTCCCAGCCATTGAATGGCTTATTAGTCTAAAGGCCCCTTTAGACACAACGATTATCACTCAAAATTCACTCAAAAGCCATCTTTTGAGCGATAATCGTTGTGTGTAACTACACTGACATCGTGCAGTTTTTGTTCTCCCGTTGCTCATCGTTGTATTTCAGCGTGCTGAAAGACAAGGATGAGCCTTATCAGGGATTCACAGCGGGATACAGCTGATACTATTGTTTCAGCTGTATCCCGCTCCATGATGACTGGCTGGGTATGAAGAACAGAGCGGTCCAGCTCTCTTCTCCATACCCGGCACTGAGCGCTTGGCTGTATAACAGCAGGGCGCTCCATGTAGAAAACAGCTGGATGCAAATGACAAGCAGAGACACCCTGCTTGTCTTCTGCATCCTCCGCTCCAAGTACTTGGCTGTATAACAGCTGGGTGCTCGGAGCGGGGGAACAGCTGGATGCAGAAGACAAGCGGAGGATGCAGAAGAAAAGCGGGGTGTCCCCGCTTGTCTTCTGCGTCCTCCGCTGGCAGCGCAAGGTGATCACTCATCTTGAGTGATCATCTTGCGCTGTAAATGACACAACAATGATTGCTCAAAAGTCGCTTGAGCAACATCTTTTGAGCAGTAATCGTTGTGTCTAAATGGGCCTTAAGGAGTTCAAGATGTGTACTATTTCCTGTGCAACCACGCAGTGTTTCATGCATCTGCTAGCGTATTTTGCATGCATTTGCCCAACTCCATGACTTCTATGAGGACTTTTGGTACGCATTTAAAATAAATCCAAAATAAAGGATTCCGTTTTGTTTTTTTGTACATGTCAAAATGCGCAGGTAAAAATAAGTTCTTTCTTAAGTGAACGAACCCATTGAAATCGAGGTGTCCTATTCACTATGTATTGTGCAAGCAATATTTTGCATATGTAAATACGGTCAAAAGATGTTAAAAATGGCGTTCTGTGCCAAATATATGGGAGATACATTAAAAATCTACAATAAAAAAAAAAGAAGACATTTCCAGGAGGGTTTTCCCCAATTTAATATGGCTGTTAGGGGGTTAAATTGGATGCTTAATAACAGTATAACATTGTATCATTTTACAGCTTTGCAACATAATCTCCTTCAGTCTAAACAATTTCCATTTCCATATATAACATAGAAGTCTATTTTCAGGTCTATCTTCCAGCTGTTTCCCCAGAACATATCCCAAGCGGCACAACTAACTTTGCATCATGGGAAATCCATTTCAGCAACACCTGCAGTGTAAAAAGTTGTTGGTTTTTCCCCCGGAGCGCCGCGCCGGCCTGACAGGTGGTGCGTTATGTCAGGTTGCATCCTGTTCTGCATATCATGAGACGGATCCCATATGTTGCTTGACTTGAATTTGTTAATCCCACACATTTGGAACAATGGGAATCGATAGCTACTTGCAACAATGTCTTCTTCACCCGGAGAACAATCCATGAGAAACACAAACCTTTGGGTTCTTTTGAAGTCCTGAGGCCGTGCCGAATAACGCTGCCTCAGTAGTTTTGATGTCAGCCTAAATGTGTCTTCAATAAAAACTAGTTGAGCGCTATCATGGAGGAGTAAATGGAGATGTTTTGTTTATCCCGCACTAGAGCCGTCTGGATGTGATTACTTTTTAATAAAACTAAGACCAGGGCTTCATCACAGCAAAGCTGAAAACAAAGACTTAAAGCTGGTACAACATACAGCTGTGTCACAAAAGAGGCCGGAAACAGAGGCTGAAGTCTCAAGCTTTCCCCCTGTTGTTGAAGTGTTTATTGGAAGATCATGAATGGGACATAGGAAACTCGGATGAAAGCGCAGGGAGAGAGAAAAAAAACATTTGACATAGAAGGACACTTTGATCTCTTGATCCAGCCACTGCTGCAGGGCAGATTTTAAAGGATTGCTAGGAATACAGAAAAGACCTCAAGCTTTCAATTATTAAAGTACAGCATTATAATACGGTGTAAGTGCTGATATGATTCCAGCCCAAATGTCGTATCTGTACTTGTAGATCTCAGGACACATGGCAGGGAGGATTGGTTTTTGCCTCTTATGTTTTAGAACACATGGTCCTGTGCATACGTTATCTTTTTGGCTGGCTGCACACAGGCCGATTTGCAGTGCCTCCAGATTCCGCAGCAAATACCTTCCGTAGCTTGCTATGGAAAAGTGGTTCTTCCTACAGCATGCTCTATTTCCAGGCGGATTCTGTGCAGACGGCTTCCCTTGAAGTCAATGAAAGCCGTCCAACCCGCGGCCCTTTCACAATCATCACTGCAGAAAGGTAGCGGGATCCGTGTCATCGCCTAGCGACGGCACAGCATAACCTGCACTTCGCATGTGCCAGGCGTGACAGCCGACACATCAACAGTACAGAATAAAGAAGAATCCGGACAGGTATGTGGTGCCACGAGCCAGGCACAGGGTCGGATTCTGCCTGGCTCGTGGCACAACATAGTTGTGTGCAGGCAGCCTATGTTTTAGGGCGGCTTCAGATGACCGTATATCGTCCGGGTTTTCACACCCAGCCGATATACGATGTCCCTCTCTGCAGGGAGAGGAGGCTGGAAAGCCATGAGCAGTGAACTGAGCTCCCGCTCCCGCTCCCGCCCCCTCTCTGCCTCCTCTCTACCCCCTCTCCACTATTTGCAATGGGAGGGGCAGGGTGGGGCAGAGCTAAGTTCCGGCCCATATACGGTCGTCTGAATAAGCCCTTAAAGAATAACTGCACTTTTTAGAAACTTCTGATATTTCAAAAGTTTTGATCAGTGGGGTCCGGGTGTTGAGATCACCGCTGATCGCTAGAACTAGGGGGCCGCCTGTTAGTTCCTCTTGTTAGATGAAGACAGACATATAGAGTTCTATACAGAGGATGTGTTTAGTTAGAGCAGTGTTTCCAAACTCCAGTCCTCATGGATCCCAGCAGGTCATGTAATCGGAATTTCCTCAGTGTTACACAGGTGATGTAATTATTGTCAGACATTACCACAGGTGTTCTTACTAAAGGATATCCTGAAAACATGACCTGCTGAGGACAGGAGTTGGGAAACCCTGCTATAGACTTTTTATGAGTTCGAATTCAACTGACAAGAGGAGCTGACAAGAAGCAGACAAGGGGCACAGTGCTTAGGTAAGTGCCTCTCAACACGGGGCACAGCACACTGAACCACACTGATTAAAACTTTTGACATGTTGCTCTGACGTCAAAAGTTTAAAATACTAAAGTTGTTCTTTAAGTTATGTTTACATCAGCATCAGAGGTTCCATTAGGAGCCCCAGTCGCTGTTTACTGCAAACAACGTGGAAGAGATAGGCTGCATTCACACAGGGCGGATTTGCGGCGGTTCTGCCACAGCTGATCCGCCCGCGGCCGCTAATCTCGGGATTAGCCAGCCATGCGGACGAGGTTTCTCATAAACCTCGTCCACACGGGACGGCTAATCCGCTGCGGTAAATCCGGTTGAAACCGCGGCTGCGGTTTCAAAAGATTGAGCATGTCTGTTTACAGTCGGTTATTTGTTTGTTTATGTCACGGCCGCGCTCTCCTCTATGGGAGAGCCGGCCGCAATGGAAAAGCATGCGGCCGGACCGCTTCAAAGCCGCCACGGCTTAAACCGCGGCGGTTCTCCCGGCGGAAATCTCGCGGTTTTTGCTGCGGCCAAACCGCGATATTTCTGACGGGAATCCGCCGTGTGTGAACCCAGCCATAGTGTAGCATAATGCATTATTTTATTCGAGAAACCGAATAGACGCCATTATAGTCGATGGGTCCGTCTGGCGCTGTTCTTTTCCATCATAAGATGAATCCGTTTGATCAATGGATTTTGGTTTTCTGTTCCCATAATAGAGCAGGAAAACAGAACCCACAACAGTAATGTGAACAAAGCTTAAAGGGAACCTGTCCCCTCCCTACAGTTTTGGTGCTGTTAGGGTAGGTGGCAGGGAGCTGGTTGATGTATTTATTTTTACTCCCCCACTCCTAGGTTTGGCACACGAAAATCTGACTTTTTTCAGATTGCTGTCTCTGCATTCTTCCATACAAGTCTACGGGACAGTGCATGTATGGCAATCTGAAAAGAGTCATCCACTGCGTGATCTTCAGAGGGGGACAGTGTGACAACCTGGGACTAGGGGAATAATAATAATAAAAAATACTGTATTTTTCGGTCTATAAGACGCACCCCCGTTTTAGAGGCAGAAAATAGGGGGAAAATATTTTGAGCTCACCCAGGGACAGTGCAGGGGATAGTGCCGGGTGACGGAGCAGAAGGAGCAGCAGAGGTCAGAAACCCCAGAGCTCTGTGACAGCGGCACTCGTGTATGGAAAGAGGAAGGGAAGAATCCGATTGGTGGGGGCGGGGGAGCAGCAGCAGTTCCCACCGGTGCTCACCACCAATCAGCGTTGCGAGTAAATGATTGTGTGTTTATTTGCTCGACTGCAAGTTTGTTTGTGCGACTGTGATTTAGTTTGCAAGGGTCAGAAACGCTCTTTTCTCCTTAGGGAGAGCAACTATATACTATAAACTAAGTGAGGAGACTCAAATGGCCACGCACGCTCCTCTGGGTAATATGCAAATAAGGGAGATGGAATAAATCCTCCACAGTGCCACCTATTGAAAGGCAGCATTCCTTCGAGTCAAAGTGGGACTTTTTATACAAGTCTTGTTACAATGACTGGGAATCAAAAGCAAAGCCAGACTCCATGTACATACAGCTGTTTCCGGGTTATTGCCCATCATCAGTGTACAGTAGGAGTCTGGCTTTTGCTAGTGAGAGGCCTGGGACAGGGGTCAGAAACGCTCTTATAGTATATAGTTGCTCTCCCTAAGGAGAAAAGAGCGTTTCTGACCCCTGTCCCAGGCCTCTATTGAACCTAATAGCTCAGGGCACACAGTGCGGAATTCCACCGCGGAATTCCGCACCGTGAAATCTCCCGTCCTCACCCGCGGCATGCTCTATTTGCCGCGGGTGTACGCGCTGACGGCTTCCATTGCAGTCAATGGAAGCCGTCCGTTCACGCTCTCTCCCGCTGTAACACAGTGGAAGATAGCGTGAAAACACTTTCCCGCCTACCTACGCCGCGTCATATGATGCAGCCGGCGCGTCACATGACACGGCCGGCTGCGTCATGTGATGCGGTGGGCGTGTCATGTGACGCGGCGGTGGGCGGGGAAGCATCATGCGGGAGCGAAAACGCCGGATCTGCTGATAAGTATGGGGTCTCTGGGGAGCGCCGTGACGGGCTTCGCCGCGGAATATTCTGCGGCGGAGCCCGTCACGCTCGTGTGCAGCCGGCCTTAGTGTTGAAATGAGTTACCCATTTGGTTTTGATTGTTTTACTTCAGAGAATATTCTCAGGGCTTAGTCACACGGGAGCATTGGCACCCGTACACAGGCGCCGATGCGCCCGTGTGACTGTGCCCTTACTGCAGGAAGAAGACGGCCGTACTTCAAGACGGATGACTCCCCGCAGCGCTGAAGAAAGAACACATGAAGTCGGTCACATCTTCTTTCTTCCGGTGCTGCAGAGAGACGTCCGTCTTGAAATACGGCAGTCTCCTACCTGCAGTAACATGGGCACCGATGCGCCCGTGTGACTAAGCCCTCAGGTGACATAAAAATCTTGATGCGGATTTGACACAAATTGGTGCAGAATTGCTGCAAATTATTCCCTTTGCATTGCAACGAGCAAGATCTGCAGCATTTCCATGGCAAATTTGTACCAAAATTTGTATCATCCATGATAAAAGTATTTTGATGCACATTTACTTGTAGTAATTAGCAAAAAAGAACCACGGCACTCACTCGACCCCACCAGAAAAGAAAACTTGGGGGTGGGAGGGGACAGAGAGAAATTCAAAAGGTTTCCTTCTCTGTAGCGAAAATATTCATGCAAAGCCAGCAACGGGGCTATGGACCTAAGCCCCTTCCACGATTCCAATACAATAGCAAAGCTGTGGCAGCATGTAATGATGCAAAAAATAGCTTCTTGATTAAAGGAGCATATTTTATTGTTTCATAGTTTTAAAAGAGGCGACATTTCGACCTACAAACAAGGTCTTTTTCAAGCCAACAAACTAGTGAAAACACGGTTCAGACTCCATACGGAACATGGAGTCTGAACCGTGTTTTCACTAGTTCATTTACTTGTAGTAGACTTTTATGCTACATATCAATCCACCCTAAGGCCTCGGTCAGACGGGCTTTTGTTCACGCGATTTGCGGATCGCATGACGGATGCGCATCCGCAAATCGCGTGACCGGGGCCGACGATTCGCCGAAAAATCTGCAGCTAGCAGCGTTTTCGGCGAAACGGGCCCGATCATCAAAGGAGCGCTGTTCGCCCATTGAATTCAATGGAGCCGGCAATACAGCCGGCTCCATTGAAAGCAATGGGCTCTCGGGGAGCGCTGGATGAATTTTCGGGAAGGGCTTAAAAATATAAGCCCTTCCCTGAAAAGCATCCTGAAATGTGTTAAAAAAAATTATACTCCCCTTTTCCCTGCAGCCGGAGTCCAGCCGCTGCCGGCCGGCAGTTCTCCTGAACTGCTCTGTGTAGTATTCAGCAGGCGGGGATTTAAAATCCCCGCCTGCTGAATGGGCTGCCTCTGATTGGTCACAGCCCTCACTAATCAGAGGCAGCTCTCACTCACCCATTCATGAATGGGTGAGTGAGTGCTGCCTCTGATTGGCTGAGAGCAGGGACCAATCAGGGGCAGCTCTCAGCTATTGAATGACAGCTGAGAGCTGCCCCTGCTCGCCGGCAGCCCATTGCTTTCAATGGAGCCGGCTGTATTACCGGCTCCATTGAATTCAATGGGCGACATCGTTCTTCTCTGCCACAGCTGTTACAGCTGTGGCAGAGGAGAACGATCTTTAGTATGTTCTCAATGGGGTCGGCGCTGCTGCCGCCGGCCCCATTGAGCGCATATATAGAACACAGCGATGCGCAGAACGCACATAGGCGTTCTATAATTGATCGCACATCCGCATAAAAAGCAGACATGTGACCGATCCCATTGGGATGCATTTGGTCTATAGATCTGCAGATCGCAAGCGCGTCTGCAGATCGGACCAAAAAACGGTCATCTGACCGAGGCCTAAGGGTGCATTCAGACGACCGGATATTGGCCGGGTATTCATGGCAGCCTATATACGGCGTCTCTCTCTGCAGGGGGAGAAGGCTGGAAGAGCCGGGAGCAGTGCTCTGAGCTCCCGCCCCCTCTTTGCCTCCTCTCCACCTCCTCTCCACCCCCCTGCACTATTTGCAATGAGAGGAGGCGGGACAGGGGTGTCGTTAAGTTCCAGGAATTAGCTCTGCCCCCATCCCTCCTCTCCTCATTGAAAATAGTGCAGAGGGGGAGGAGAGGAGGCAGAGAGGGGGCGGGAGCTCAGAGCACTGCTCCCGACTCTTCCAGCCTCCTCCCCCTGCAGAGAGAGACGCCGTATATCGGTCGGCGTGAATACCCAGCCGATATACGGTCGTCTGAATGCACCCTAAGACTAATTTCACACGGGCCAACATGTGACTTACCAACAGAAGCAAGGCATTTTTATGTCAAAACAGCCTTGCATCACTTTTTAATGGGAGATCTTACATCGGGTGCACCTAGCATGTGGTGCGATGCTGCCGCCGGCCCTACTGAAAACAATGCGTGATGCGAGAAACGCAGAAAGACAGAACCTGCTGTGATTTGTTCCCTGCATCGCATCGCGGTGCAATGCAGGAAAACATCGCTCATGTGTATGACCTTATTCAAAAGAATAGGTCCCAATTTGTGCAAATCTGTGCAAAGCCAAAAATCTCACGCGATTTTCTCGCCCATGTGAAGGCAGCCTAATTATGCATTTTTGCACAGTAGGGCTCCACACACATCAAAAGGCCTTTGAGGCAGAAGTTAAGTGCAGCTACTTATTGGCTGCAGGGTCTGGCCAATAATGTCAGCCAAGTGTTTTTGCTGTGTGGAAAAAGCCATAATAAAACATAGAAAGGTCAATATTTCTGAAATACTTTTTAAATATTAAACTTAGTTAAAGGGTTAGTCCGACAATTCAAAGTGAAAGTTATATGTTTCATGAGGCGATAAAATGTAATCTTGTAATGTAATGTTATAACTTGTTTTACAGATCTGCAGGGATATTGCTCAACCTGTGCCACAGCCCACCCCTGCCTGCTTGGTTCTTCATTGGTATCCATGCTTTGCTGTTTTACTGGTCAGACCTGCTCAGTGCCTTCATATTCTGTAATGATGACAGTTTGCACAGTTGTCAGTAACTGCAATGAGGCATTGTGGGGGATGTCGTTTTTTGCACTCCCCAGTAGCCATTTTAAATAACAATGTGGAAATCTGAAGCTGGCTGGAACGCAGCGGTGGTGCAGGTCAGCAAATAAGGTAGAAAGTTCAGTTAGATGATTTAGATGGACGTTTGGAATAATGGCAATAACTGGAAATGTTAGGAAAATTTTGCCCAGTCTCTGGAATATCCCTTTAATTCTTCAACTTCTGATTGATTACTTTATGTTAGTTTTTACACTTTGCATGGCATTGTACTGGTCAGATATCTCTTCATTTCCCAGTTAATGTTGGCTTAATCTGACAAATTCTACAGTTTTTAAGCTAATGTGCTAAAGGGTAGCTGATAGAAAAATAAGGTGTTTCATATTTAAACATAGCAGGTCCTTTGGTCTTCTCATACAGTTATTTGTGAATAAAAGGAACTAAATGGTTTTACAGGGTTGTCTCACCATAACAACCCCTCATATCTGAGCTGATCGCTATATATCCACTTCCTAAAGGTGGCTTCACAAGAGCGTGTTTTTGTGCGTACATAGGTGCGCACCTATGTACGTGCAAAAACACACGTGTATGAAGGTCCGTGTATTGCCTTCAATGGAGCCGTGGCTGCTGTCGGCGGCTCCATTAAAGGCAATAGTCTGCCGGCACCCCTGAATTTTTTTCCAGGGGAGAGCTCTACATATAAGTTCTTCCCTGAAAAACAAGAATTTTAGTGTAAAAAAAAAAATACTTACCTGTCGGCTGCTGCTGTGTCCCTGCAGGGATGAAGAACACATCTGCTGCATGTGGCAGATGTTTCCTTCATCCCCACGAGGAAAAAGAATTCCCTGCTGCATCTTCCACATCTGTGACTGATGCAGCAAAGGAATTCTTCATCCCTGTGGGTATTAAAGAATTCCCTACCACAGCTGTCACAGATGACAGCTGCGGTAGGGGATCCAGCTGCCAGCATCCTTAATTGTTCTTCAGGAAGGGCTTTAAATATAACCCTTTCCTAAAAAACAAGAAAAAACGGTGATTAAAATAATAAAAAAAGAATACTCTCCTTTCTTCAGCTGCCATGGCTCAGCCGTGTCCAGCTGGCTCTTCTCCTGCACTGCTCTCAGTAGTATTCAGCAGCTGGGGATTTAAAATCCCGGCCTGTTGAATGGCCTGCTTCTGATTGGCTGAGGACTATGACCAATCAGAGGCAGCACTCAGCTATTGAATGACAGCTGAGAGCTGCCTCTAATTGGTCCCTGTGCTCAGCCAATCAGAGGCAGCACTCACCCATTCATGAATTCATGAATGGGTGAGTGCTGTCATTCAATAGCTGAGGCAGCACTCACCCATTCATGAATTCCTGAATGGATGGGTGCTGCCTCTGATTGGCTGAGTGCAGGGACCAATTAGAGGCAGCTCTCAGCTGTCATTCATAAGTTGAGAGCTGTCTCTGATTGGTCACAGTGCTCAGACAATCAGAAGCAGCCCATTTAGCAGGCGGGAATTTTAGTTCCCACTAAGGCAGTTAATATACTTAGCAGCTACTTTATTCATAAGAGATCCGATCAGTTTCCACATTGTATGGGTAATATGTTACAGTGTCTAGCTGAATACTGCAGCCAGCCCGGAAGTCACTGTCTCAAAAGCCACAAATATAATCTCCCATATAGGAATGAATATATTCCTATATGGGAGATTATATTTGTGGCTTTTGAGTCTTTTTCACATGATATGAAGAGCCTAATTCTATATTTATACTTGTGTAATGGTTTCTGCTTGTAACCAGAATGCATTGCCGGATCTAGCATACAACGGATGGCACTGGTGCCCCACAGACCTCCAATGGCTTATAATGGAGTCGGTTGGTTTCAGTCATGGTTTTTATTGTTTTGTTGGGAAAAATAGCTCACTGTCCATTTCTTTCTTTTAAAATTATCGGTCATTTAGTAGGGGAGAAGAATCAAAAAAATATTTTTGCAAATACTAGGTTTTTCTTAGCTTCCACCATCGTTGACCTGTTGATATAACAGGTCCTTGCCAGGCCTATGGCTATGACTGGGAACAGGAGAGTGGTGTTATTATATGTGCTCAAATATAACCATCATAAACAAAACCCGTTATCCTTGCAGTAAACAGAAAATCTTCTTACCTTTTTCGAGTTTGTCTGCATTAATGTATAGATCGTTTGCTCGAGGCAAAAAACTCTCCTTGGTCTGTTAAAGGGGTGCAGACTGGTAGGTCCTCCTCCGGAATTGAGTCGGCAGCCGATATTAGTTTGTAATATTCATCCTCTCCATCTAATAGTTTGATTTGACTAAATGAGAGAAAAGGATAAAACAAGTAATAGAAAATTAAATAATCAGTTCCTGAGCAGAGATTTCAAGATTTCTCTGCATAATTCCTTAAAACAACCTAAAGAGTTGCTTTGGTTGGAAAAATTTCCTCTATGAACTTCTAATAGTTGTCCTTCGTAGATATTGGTGGGTTGTACAAGACTAGAAAAAAAGTTGTTTTTTTTTAGGAACATTGCTCCTCTTGTCCATGGGCTTTCGTCAGTCCTTTTTAAAAGAATGGGGCAGCGCTGCAGTACCCGTCACAGTTCCTGGATAAGAGTAATGCTGGTTGAGGAAAAAAGCCGAGCCTTTGTTTCCAATCCTCCACAACCGCTTTTAAGATGTAACATGAACAATAACAGAGTAGAATAGATTTAGTTACAACATTTCCAAGTGCCAAGTGGATGAACCATAAAGACACAATATGAACAGACTTGGGTGTAATACAGGCTACCTATGGTACATGCAGAAATGTATGTTCAGAGTTCTTCTTTGTATCCATGTAGTCTGATGGATTATGGGAGATGATTTCCTTTTGTGATTGGTAGTAAAGACTTTCTGACAGTCTGCCTATGCTGCAGATCAGATTACACGCTAAACTATCATATGTGCATTTACCTTCAGGTGGCTTTACATGGGACAATTATTATCCAAAAAAATCACTCGATGGTGCCAATGCTCCGTGTTAACATGGCCACCGACCATGTGACGAGCGAGAATTCATTCCCTATTCCCTGCATATCAGTTCACCTAAAAATAGTCGCTCGTTGATTCACTACTGTCTGGTGTAAATAGTCAATTATTGTTTTTTAAGACTAGCCAACACCTTTGCAGGGAAGTGTGAGCTTGTTCAGTGTCCATCTTGCACCAAATGTTGACCGGCTTCCTCCATTTTTTTGAACATTTTACCCTGCCAGTGAATGCTCATTGCATCCCAAAACACATTGATACATGTGAGTGATCCTCGACCGAACAGTCCCCACTGGTCTCAGTGCCGAACACAGAGTGTTCTTTCGAAGACCAGTGGGGACTGTTCGGTCGAGGATCACTCACATGTATTAACCCTTTCCAATCCAATTTCTATTGGATTGTTTGATCATCGACAGAAGATGTAGCAAGTGTTCATTTGAATACCGCTTGCACGTACAATATTTATCTGCATTCAGTGGACTCAGCAACCAATAAGTGTGTGTTGGAAAGAGGTCAATATTTTAAATACATGCCTGCCAAAGAACCTCAAGCGCTCTAACTAGTCAGTGAACAATATTACAGCCTATGGAAATGCTCAATGCACAACATTAGCTCTGGGGTGAAGCACATAAACAGTTGTTTGCGTGCTTTTGTGACTACTTTGAGCAACTATTTGGACAATAAGGCCACGCTTAATCTTTCATTGTTAATTACACCGAATATGAATACATTTTATCAGGATTTCACTCCGATTCAAGACATTCTGGGCAGCAGATCTGATCCTTCAGTTGTACACTATGTTGGACAGCTCCCTATGGTTTTGAGCTTTATCATTGACTTTTTATCCTCAACCCACATATTAAACAGCATCAAATTACCTCCACGTTTGCTAGTATAAAGGGAAATAGCAAAATTAGACTGGGCATAATCTTTGTGAGCCCCAAAGAACAAGAAATTATATGTACTTTAATCTCCGTTGAGATGAATGAGAGTATCGGAAACAGTCAAGTGAACTTGTCTCCAATGGCTTCCTCCAAGACAGTCAATGGGAGTGATGGCTCATAAATGTAGAACAATTGGGCTTTAATGGACCCCTTTAACATAGCAATTTTAAAACCAATTACTGGTTGATATAGGGGCAATGTCACAATAACATAATGGAAATCCCTGTTTAATCAGTCCAGTAAAATTCCATCAATCCAGCACCAACATATAAGATTTTACTGAAGAATTAATATAAATCAGCCGGATAAAAAAAAAGTCATATTCCAGTTTTGCACAGCAACTATCTAGATTACTTTTATATGGATTTTTAGTAATGAAAAGTGAGCCTGCTTAAAATTTATTTCCAGCGGCTATTTACACTCCTGCCATAAATTATGTCTAACTTGTAAAGAAAATGAGCTCATTCTGAGAGCTCTGGCCAGGTAAAGCTGCTGCTTCCTTCGCGGCTACAGTATTTGTGCAGCTTTATGAATGGCACAACCAATCCTTAGATAAAAAATGATAATTGCATAATATAAGACTAACAGAAACAGCGCCGCTCTTGTCCATGGGCTATGTCCAGAATTGTAGCTCAGGTCCATCCAAGTGAACGAAGTAGAACTGCAATGCTGATACAAACTGTGACTGGTGTGGCACTGGTTCTCAAAAAAAAAGACCTTTTTATTTCTAATCCTTGACAACCCCCTTAACGCCTTAAGGGTGCAGCCCCCTTTTTTTATTTTCGTTTTCAGTTTTTCCTACCCACTTTCAAAAAATCATAACTTTTTTACTTCTGCATTGACGTAGTTGTCTGAGGGCTTGTTTCTTGCAGGATGATGTATTTTTGAATGCTACTATTTAATGTACCATATATACAATAATGTACAATATACTAAAAAAAAGTTTTAAAATATGTAAATAAAGTGAAATGGAGAAAAAAATTGAACTTTCCCCATCTTTTGGGGGGGTTCGGAAAAGAGGACATGATGACTTTATTCTATGGGTCAGTACGATTACAACAATACCAAATTTATAGAGTGTTTTTTGCTGCCATAACTTTTTTTAGTTTTCCGTCGACCTAGTTGTGTAAGGGATCGTTTTTTTGCGGGACGTCCTGTAATTTCTATTGGTACCATTTTCAGGAGATATGACCTTTTGAACACTTTTTATTACATTGCCTCTTGGAGATGAGATGACCAAAAAAACTCAATTCTGGCACTTTGAAGGCTAGATAAAGTGTTACTATGATAGGTCAGTATTTGAACAGATGCAGTGGTATGAAATATATTTTTATAAATGTAGGACTTTTTTTCTAATAATTAATAAAACATTCTTAAACTCATTTTTACATTGTTTTTAGTTAACATAGGAGACTTGAACTTGCGATCGTTTGATCACTCCTGCACTATGATGTAATACTATGGTATCACATTATACCGCCATCTGACAGGCAGCCTATCAAGCCATGCAATAGGTGAGGCTTGATGGGCAATCAGCTAAGGCAGCACTGGACGCCTTAAGAAGGCAACATGGCAGCCAAACGGTGCCTCGCAGTCTCATCGAGGCAGGGGGTTTCGGTGCCCCGCATAGCTGATAGGGGGATTTAAATGCCGCTGTCAGAACTGATACTGGCATTTACAGGGTTAACAGCTGCGATCAGCGTTCATACTGTTGCCAGCCGGTGTCAGCTGTGAGATTCTATTCTACTGTATATTTTTACACATGAAACAAAGTAATTTGTGCTTTTTTTTAAAAAAAAAAGAATTTATTGGTGAGTGCCGCTTTTTCACGGCTCCACTTTGAAGTCTATTGCTGAGTGCTTGAAATGAATGGAGTGCTGTTACACATGTGCAACCTCTGCTCCGTTCATGCGGGCACCTTCAGACACCGCATTCTCCTGATAGGCAGGGGTCCCAGCGGGCAGAGCCCATCCATCAATCAGAAAGCTAACCCTACCAGTGATAGGCGATAGTTTCATATCTTGGCACTGCCCCTTTAAGTAGTTAAAATTCTAGTCTGTCTTGTCTGGTAGACAAATAGTACAGCGGGCATCGCAGCTCCCTCAGGGGTTGTTCTACAAATGTGTAACACTTCAGAATGGGCAACACCCTGAGCAGCAGCTAAGCTTACCCACACAGATGAGAGACCATAGACATGTGACAGCTTGTGGACACAATCTCCCCCAACCTGAACAAAGTTTCCCTTTAGTCTGGATGCAGCTTGTTTGAGTTGCTAAGTGTGCAGTAGAGATTCCGCATCCACTTCATCCTCAGGCTGTATTCACGCAGGCGAATGCAATATTGGTCAGTGAAAAATGGACTATCATGCGGTGCCCATATAGTATCATGCATTAAAAAAAAAACAGCCACACTCACAAGCACTTGCATGACATGGGAGTATGAGCTGGTTTTTTAATACTCCCATAGAAAATAATAGGCGATTCTTCGACAAGGACAGCACAAAGATAGAGCATGCAGCGAGTTTTCAAACTTTGTCCGAGTGAAAAATCCTATATGTATTAAGCCATTCTAATGGATCGGTTCTTTTTCCATGTGTGTTCTGACAATCTTGGACTTGGACAGAACTCATGCGTGAAAATGGCCCCTGGGGAATGCAGCCTCAGTGCATGAAAACGTACCATGTTCAATGCTTACATATGTGTGTTTTTGGTGCATATGTGTGTTTTCTATGTCTGTGTTGCATCCTTGCTCACTGCATTTTTTACATGTGCAAAAAAAAAATCAAGAAGGCGCAAGTGATGCCAGTTTTGTCACTATCCACAGAAAGCAGGGTGTGCAAGAAAAAAATTCTGTAAATTTGAATGCTAAAGCGTATTCACTGTGTTTTTTAAAGCGTATATAGACCCTAATGGGCAGACATGGACCAAAATTGGACTTGTTGCCATTTTCTTTTACGTGCAGCATTAGTCCGTGTAAAAAAGCACATGTCTGAATACATCAATTTAATTCAATGGGTCCGTATACTGTCCTTAAAAATATGGACTCAGTACGGACAAAAAATACGCCTGTGTGAATAGGCCCTTACTGAATCAGTACTTACTGTAAAGTCACCTCCGCTCCATATGTACACAGCTCACTTTTATAGGTGGGGGACTCGGCATGTGTTAGTAATAGTCAGACACACATCCAGGGGCCGATATTAAACAATTTCAATGTTTAAAAATCTCCCGTTTTACAAAAGGACGTCTGTTTACAGTCGTAAAAAATGAGCATAGATATTTACCCAAGTTTCCTCGGCTTCCGCTTGCTCCCTTGATATTCTAGAGTTCCCTGCGGGAAGGACCAAGAACACGCTTTCAGAAGCTAAGCAGGGAGTCGTTAATTTTTAATTCAAAGTGATTTTGTGTTGAATGCAAGCAGATGCTGATAATATCACAAGTCAAAGCATAATTTTTTTGATCAAAGGGTTCAAGTGAGCCTGATGAAGCATGCATGTTGGTTTTCTTTGATAAACCACATCAATTATTCACCGTGAAAGGAGACATCCTGATATGAAAGCAACAGATAAAGGGCATAGGCACATGTTCAGCCAGCACAGTGCTAAGAGAGGGGATGGAGAGATGGGCTGGTACAATGGAGGAAGGAGGGAAAGGTTGAAAACATATTAAAGGAGCAAGCAGCAATCCTCAACACATCAAGAAATCAAGAGAACTCCGCGTTCACTCAATTAAATGAAAGGGCTTCATAAGCATCCTAGGATACCCAACGACTGGGGGGAAGCAACGCATTTTACAAAACATTGCAATAATATTATCAGGAGTTTAATAAAAATTTGGAAAAATTCACATTTTAGAATTTATTTACACGTTTGTGGGGTGATACACTCTTTGGCTTATTACTGCCGTCTAAAATGATATCCCATTAATGTCTCTTTATACTAGTGACTACTGAAAAATAATTCACTTCGAGGAAAGCTAAAATTCAGTTAGACCACAGTGCTGGATGTCCCTCTCACTCCCATAGGATGGTTAGATAATGGTGGAAGGGACTTGTTATTTTTATATTAATTTAGTTAT
The DNA here is from genome assembly GCF_035609145.1 of Eleutherodactylus coqui. NCBI lineage: Eukaryota > Metazoa > Chordata > Amphibia > Anura > Eleutherodactylidae > Eleutherodactylus > Eleutherodactylus coqui. Next base: position 76,902,779 of record NC_089844.1, read on the forward strand.
TACCCCCCAGCAAGCTGGGTACTTGTATTATTGACTTCAGAAGGATGGAAGGCTGAGTCAACCTTGAGCCAGCAACCTGAACATGTGGGGATTGAGCTTGCAACCTTCAGGTTGTGGGCGAGAGTTTAGAAATGCTTTATGCTGCCTTTACACTCTGCCCCACACAAGAGTGGACTATAGGTAAAAGTTGGCTGAGCCAGAGTTGAACTAGTATGTATGGGGGCAGCCTAGCTGTCGGGAAGGGGGGAACTATAGATTACACATATTGCATTCAACATGCTCAATTATGTTGCTCAGGGGGCTTTTGTCAGAGTTGTCTGGCAGTGACTTCCCCTCTTCCCATTAAAATGAAGAAGCACGCTTAAACATGCCTATATATAGTGGGGGGTTGCAAAAAAATAATTGTCAAACAACAAATATCTGATGTGGATGCCCAGCTTTACCCAGTCCCTTACTTTATATGCAGCATTTGTAGTTATTGGGCTTATCCAAGAGGGAAGAGTTCTGTATACACATAAAAGAAGCCATACTCATCTACCCCAACACTTGTTCACTCGGCTCTTTTCCTCTGCTGGGTCCAAGCTTCACCATTATATTATTGCCTCTACACCCTTACACTCACGTTCAGTTGGTTGTAGTACAGGCTGTCCTCGGGGCTGTTCAATGTTTTGGGCTGCTGACAACGTCTTCTTGTTGTTCTTAACTGTTTTTCAAAAATATGTTCTGAGCCTGTGAAGAGGGAAGGAATTGCCAAGTTATTTCACAAAATGCTAACAATATAAGGTTCTGTTCACCTCACATTAGAGACTTGCATTTGGCGTATATGCTGGGATCTATTCCCAATGTATACATTAAACATAGGGATAAGAGATGAGCGAGTATACTCGCTAAGGCTAACTACTCGAGCGAGTAGTGCCTTAGCCGAGTATCCTCCCGCTCATCTCTAAAGGTTCAGGGGCCGGTGCAGGTGACAGGTGAGTTGTGCCGGTGAGCAGGTGGGAGAGGGGTGGAGAGAGGGAGAGAGAGATCTCCCCTTCGTTCCTCCCCGCTCTCCCCCGCTGCCCCACGAATCTTTAGAGACGAGCGGGAGGATACTCGGGTAAGGCACTACTTGCTCGAGTAGTTAGCCTTAGCGAGTATACTCGCTCATCTCTAATAGGGATCTAACATAACCCATTGAGCTCCATTCACCTGATGGAGGCCTAGGGTCTTGTTTGGCCTTGTATATGTAATTTTTTCTGGATATGTAGAAATAATCACACTTATTTATATGCATATTATGCAGCACTTCACATTACTTGATATTGGGTTCTATTCCCATTGGTGCTCACAACCTGTATATTTTTGGAATGGGGAGAAAACTAGAGTGAAAGACACCCATGCAAACACAGGGAGAACATACAAACTCTATGCAGATGTTGTCCTTGGTGGCATTTGAACCCAGGACCCAAGCACTGCAAGGCAAAATTTGTAACTACTGAGCCACCACACCATCCCAAAAATAATTGTTGATGCTTTTCTATGTCGAAACATCTCACAAGAAAGTGTATGCATGGTGTACATATTTTTTAGCACTAGAGTCTATAGGACATGTATGTCTTTTTGAAGCAAAACCTTTCAATGGGCAATCCTCCCCAAGTATACGTCTGACAGAAGGCTGTGAGCAGAGCCCAAGTATGCAAGTATTCTAGCTAACTATTTACACTGTTGAATATTTTACCTCCATTTATAAAAACAATACAGAATTTTGTCAGAATTTTATCAGTCACTATTAGCTCCGCCCACTGGACTGTTCAGCTCAGGATGTGCAGAGATATAAATGAATAAAATACAAGTTATACTTATCCCCCCCCCCGTCCCCATAAAACTATATATCAATCTGTTCAGCTTCTCCTGCTCTATAACATGTTGACTGACGTTTGGACAACATGTTCAAGCTAACAGGTTCCCTTCAGGGGGCTGATTCATATTGTATTCAATGGGGGGAATTTTGGCTGCTTACAAACCCAGTTGGTTGCCTTTAAAAGTGTCCAACACAGTTCTGATTACAACTCTGGGTTACAATGCAGGACAAGCCTTATGGGTACAGAGGACAAGTCTCCTGTTATCATTGAAGGAGAACCACTGGCACTGATGAAATGGGCAATATAGAGCTTGTACCTCCAATCCCAATCCTGAGGAAAATAAGCTGTACAGGATGCAGTTTCATTCCTTAATTTTTAAATTGCAACAAAAAAGTAATTGAACCCTTTAGTATTACCTAGATTTGTGTGGTCTGATTGTTATATCTAAGTCACTATTCTAGATAAAAAGAATCAAACTAAACTAGATTGCGCAATGCTATAGGGAATTTTGGACAATTGCTCACTGCAAATTTGTTTCAGTTCATCAATGTTTCTGGGATGCCTTGTATGCACAGCCCTCTTCAGGTCAACCACAGCATCGCAATAGTGTTAAAGGGGTTGTCCCGCGCCGAAACGGGTTTTTTTTTTTTTCAACCCCCCCCCCGTTCGGCGCGAGACAACCCCGATGCAGGGACGTACAGACAGCTTACCGGAGCGCTTACCTTGATCCCCGCGCTCCGGTGACTTCTATACTTACCTGTGAAGATGGCCGCCGGGAACCTCTTGCTTCGTGGACCGCAGCTCTTCTGTGCGGTCCACTGCCGATTCCAGCCTCCTGATTGGCTGGAATCGGCACGTGACGGGGCGGAGCTACACGGAGCCGCTCTCTGTCACGAGCGGCTCCATAGAAGAACACAGAAGACCCGGACTGCGCAAGCGCGGCTAATTTGGCCATCGGAGGCCAAAAATTAGTCGGCTCCATGGAGACGAGGACGCTAACAACGGAGCAGGTAAGTAAAAAACTTTTTATAACTTCTGTATGGCTCATAATTAATGCACAATGTATATTACAAAGTGCATTATTATGGCCATACAGAAGTGTATAGACCCACTTGCTGCCTCGGGACAACCCCTTTAAGGTTAAGGCTCAAAGAGCCATTCCAACATACAAGGCTTCTTCTTTTTCAACTATTTTTGGTTGATTAACTTGTTCACTTTGGATCATTGTCTTGTTGCATCTGTCTGAGGCTATGTATTACTGTCATTACATTCTCTTGTAAAATGTTTTGATATACCTCAGAATTCATTCTTCCCTCAATGTGGAACATCCAGAGTTTTCTGTAATGGTGCATTTACACACAAAGCTGATCGCTCAAAAGATGGCTTTTGAGCAATCATTTCGCATAAACTACTAATTGGTACCAATGCCTATTAGTACCAATTAGTAGCTGTGTGAGCTGCCGGGAGCTATATTCAGAGAACAGCGGGTGGTCTATTCTCTGAATACATTCCCTTCATTCTACTGTGGGGCTGACAGCTGAGACAATGTTATCAGTGCTCCCTGGGCAGAACACAGCTTGCGGTCCTTTTTATCAGCTGTTCTGCCGAATGATGGATTTCATGCCAAACTGAAATTCATCGCTTGGCAGCAAAGTGAAAGATGGGCACATTTACATGCAGGCTTTTGAGCGATAATTTCCTTCTTTTAAGATGGAAAAATAAGGAGAAGGAAAAAGAAGAAGAAAAAGGGGGAAAAAAAGAACACGAAGGAAGAAAATACGGAAAAATAATTTTTTCCTTTTTCCTCCTTTTTTCCTTCTTTTGCTGCATTAGCTTTGCCTTAAAGACAGCTCAAAGTACTTAGGTGACCTATGATTGTTATAGAGGGCATTTATGGCTTCTAGACAGTGCTATATACTAGTTTCAGAAGTACCGCTGAAGTTCCAGATCAGTTTAAACTCATTTGGACCATACTGAACTTTTTGCTGAAATTCGGTCAGTCAGCAAAACTGTAGCAGTTTCAGGCACTAAAGTGGAACCTCAGGTGTAGCAGCCGCAGGTCTGGAGAGTAGTCAGGAAAGAGCCTGGAGTCAACAATGCGAGGTCTTTGTTTGCAGTACAGATGGATTATGCGGGTAGCGTAGTAATAAGGGAAGCCAGAAGTTAGCAATGGGAGGTCTTGTAGGAGTAGTAAAAGAGCAGACAGAAGTGGAGCTTGACCAATGCTGTGGAGCAGAATAATCATGCACTGGTGCAGTGGCAGGGTCAGGCTTTTATAATGAGCCTTATAAGAAACAGAGGTGGGATCAGGACCATAAGGCAGGAACTAGATAACTGGAATCATGGAACAAGGCTGAGAGTCATGCAAGGGAACTGTCCACAGGCTGGATGCCTCAGCAGTGAGAGCTTCCGACTGGAGTGCAGGAGGTCCCCAGTTTTATTCCTGACACAAACTTTTAAAAAGTTTGCTCATCACTACTCCTGATAGACCTCACCCCTCCCATATGAAGAATCTAGGATTTTTATAAGAAATGCAGGACATTTCTGGACTTTAAAGGAATAAAACTCTTGTTTGACCATTATTATTTGTAATGAATTTCATGATCCTCCACGATAAACCATATCATTTTTAGCTGGAAGATTAGACACTTATGCGTTACTAAAGCATTTAACTTTCAGATAAAAGGTGCAAACAGTGATATTAAGATGAAAGAGACTGTGGAAAAGCATCTATAATATCATTAACATCCAATTACGAAGATAAGAACTTTCATTCAGTACAGATACGATAGTGTCAGTGTACCTATCAAATTAGGTTTATGTGCTACAATTTCATATGAGATCCAGGATGCGTAATTATTTTTACTGGTACCTAGCCAGACTGTATATACTGTGATGCCTTAGTCACACGGGCGTTTTTTTGCCGCGATTTGCGGATCGCATGACGGATGCGCATCTGCAAATCGCGTGACCGGGGCCAAAAAAAATCGCCCGAAAAATCTGCTCCTAGCCGTGTTTCAATAGAAATGGGCCGGAGCTGTCCAGCGCATTGAATTCAATGGAGCCGGCAATACAGCCGGCACCATTGAAAGCAATGGGCTGCGGGCGATCGCATGATGAATTTTCGGGAAGGGCTTAAAAATATAAGCCCTTGCCGGAAATTCATCCAGAAATGTGTAAAAAAAAAAAAAAAAAAAAAAAAATACTCACCTGGTCCCGGCAGACGGAGTTCAGCGCGGCCAGCCGGCAGTTCTCCTGAACTGCTCTGAGTAGTATTTAGCAGTCGGGGATTTAAAATCCCCGCCTGCTGAATGAGCTGCCTCTGATTGGTCACAGCCTCACCAATCAGAGGCAGCTCTCACTCCCACCCATTCATGAATGGGTGAGTGAGTGCTGCCTCTGATTGGCTCAGCGCAGGGACCAATCAGAGGCAGCACTCACTCACCCACTCATGAATTCATGAATGGGTGTGAGTGAGAGCTGCCTCTGATTGGTGAGGCTGTGACCAATCAGAGGCAGCTCATTCAGCAGGCGGGGATTTTAAATCCCCGGCTGCTGAATACTACTCAGAGCAGTTCAGGAGAACTGCCGGACGGCCGCGGCTGAACTCCGTCTGCCGGGACCAGTGGAGTATATATATATATTTTTTTGTTACAGCTGTGGCAGAGGAGAATGATTTGCCTACTATATGTTCTCGATGGGGTCGGCGCTGCTGCCGCCGGCCCCGTTGAGCGCATATAGAGAAGAGAACAGGAATCGCAGATCGCAGATAGGTGCGATCTGCGATTTCTGTTCTATAATTTATCGGATGAGCGCATAAAAAGCGCTCATGTGTCCGATACCATTGCAAAGCAATGGTTTTATAAAATCGCCGGACGCATGCGCATGCGCAAATCGCGCAAAAAAACGCCCGTTTGACTGAGCCCTGAAAGTGAGCCAATGCAATTATATCACATGAGAACATGGAGCTCTATGGAAATATAAGAGTGCTGCCAACATTTACTCCAATTTCCAATGAAAATTCCATACAGGATTATTTCCTTTGGCTGCTAGAAAATGTAATTGTGGCTGTTGAAGCCAAGAACCACTGGACATGACAAGTTCTACATTCCACCATACGGCACAAGCTGCCTATTTCTAGTCTATGATTTTTGCTTTCTCACAGTTAATGATATGAAGATGTTGATACTTGTCGAAAATATATGCTGATTGCATTTCCTTCTGAGAGATTTGGCATGATGACAGCAATAGAACATTCAGAAGCATCTCTTGTAGTCTCTAGGCTTCAAGGCAAAATCTGTAATACTCCCCCCAACCCCCTTATTTGGATTTTATAATACCGTGTTCCCCCAAAAATAAGACTGTCTTATATTAATTTTTGCCCAAATAGAGGCACAGGGTCTTATTTTTGGGGGGTGTCTTATTATTACCTAGCAGGCACTGTCCGGGTCCCTCCTACTGCTCTCCGGCATTCCAGCAGGCTTGCTTGCAGTTCTCAGCACTGACAGAACATCGCTTGCTGGCAACGGGGTTTGTAAACCCCGCCTCCAGCATGCGACTGCTCTGATTGGTTCTCGAGCACCGCGGCTCAGCCAATAACAGCTAGCGCTCAATCACAGCCATTCAATGTAGCTAGGGATTATTTTCAGGGTAGAGCTTACTTTTGGGGAAACATGGTACTATATCCTCTCATGTGGCAGAAAAAACATAGGGCCAACATAAGTGTGAGTTCTTAGATACCATCTCTGCACCTCATATACATATGCACCTGAAAATGCACACAGTGATGTCCCTGCACAGTGCAAGGATGATGGAAAGTTTAACTTCAGTGTGATAACTTTTTGCGACAGGTAATCTTACCTGCAGCCATTGAAGAGCTATTGAAATGGCAAACTGTGGCATATAACTTTTACTTAACACGTTAAATCTCAAGTTACATTTTGCTATATCTGTATACCCTGCACTTCTATCCTACCTATATAAATGGGATTGCCACCCTGACAAGGTTCCCTCACAGCAATTTAACTGCCTTCACCCTGATGCATCCAATAGTGGGTACATTTATGAAGGCGGCACATAATAGATAAATTCATATAAATCCTAATCAACCATGATACTGTAATACAAAGTCCCCTGAATAACAACTCCACAAAACCTATAACAGTCCCTGCTTTATCCTATTCACAAGGGAGCTGGAAACATGCAAGAACCTATGAGTGTTGGTCACAGCTGTATACCAAGCCTTCCTTCCACAAGGCTGTAATGCCCTGTCCATATTATATGATTTATGTGAATTTACCAATTTACTGCTACCTTCATAAATTTACCCACTATAGGGAATGTTCAGGTTTGGCAAATTTGCTGCAGCAGAAAAATCTGCACGATTGGTTGTGGGATTTGATGCAAATTTTAACACAAACCCACGCAGATTCCATTTCTTCAACTGAAGGGGTGAAGTTTGCTGTGGATCTGGACCAAATCCGCAGCAATTTCTCCCCAAGTGAACACACCCATACGATGCATCAGGGTTAAGGCAGTTAGGTTATTGTGTTGAACCATCCTTTTCATGGTGACTAATTTAGTTATATGGGTAGGCTATGAGTGCAGGGTATAATAGGGTGAGAAAAATGGTGCAAATTTATTAATAATGTCTAAAATAGGTGGTAAAACGTTGACTAGACAGTAGAGATGAGCGAACGCGTTCGTCCGAGCTTGATATTCGTGCGAATATTAGGGTGTTCGGGATGTTCGTTATTCGTGACGAACACCATGCGGTGTTCTGGTTACTTTCACTTCCTTCCCTGAGACGTTAGCGCGCTTTTCTGGCCAATTGAAAGACAGGGAAGGCATTACAACTTCCCCCTGCAACGTTTAAGCCCTATACCACCCCCCTGCTGTGAGTGGCTGGCGAGATCAGGTGTTCGCCTAATATAAAAGTCGGCCCCTCCCGCGGCTCGCCTCAGATGCGGTGTGAGTTAGATGAGGGACAGTGCTGTTTATACCGGAGCTGCTGTAGGGAAAGAATTGGTAGTTAGTGTAGGCTTCAAGACCCCCCAAAGGTCCTTATTAGGGCCACTGATAGCTGTGTGTTGGCTGCTGTTAGCAGTGGGATTTTTTTTTTCTCAAAATCGCCTCTGCAGACCGTTGCACCTGGCATTAGGGACAGAAGTGCTGCATAGGCAGGGAGAGTGTTAGGAGTGAGTGTAGCCTTCAAGAACCTCAACGGTCCTTTCTAGGGCCATATTTATCCGTGTGCAGTACTGTCCAGGCTGCTGTTGGCTGTGCTGCATTTTTTTTGGGCTTCTCAAAATCGCCTCTGCAGAGCATTCCACCCTCCATTGATACTGCAGGGAAAGAATTGTATAGGCAGGGCCACAACACAGTTATTATTCATAGAATATACGCAGTGCTGCCTGTTGGTGGGAAAAAACTGAAAACAAATCTATTTGTCCAGCCTCTGTCCGTCCTTACGGGCGGTGGACACGTGTGAGCTGCGTGAAAAACATTGCTAAATTATACGCACCCAGCTACGCTTTACTGCTGGCTTCGCCATTTGCTTTCCTTAATTGGGAAAAAAAATACCTGCTCTCCAAGAGTTATAATAACTCTGCTACCCTCACGTTCTGTGACACATAAGCAGGGACACAGCACAGTTATTAAACTTCTCAGGTTCATTGAATATACGCAGTGCTGCCTGTTGGTGGGAAAAAACTGAAAAGAAATCTATTTGTCCAGCCTCTGTCCGTCCTTACGCCTGTGGAGACGTGTGAGCTGCGTGAAAAACATTGCTAAATCATACGCACCCAGCTACGCTTTACTGCTGGCTTCGCCATTTGCTTTCCTTAATTGGGAAAAAAAATACCTGCTCTCCAAGAGTTATAATAACTCTGCTACCCTCACGTTCTGTGACACATAAGCAGGGACACAGCACAGTTATTACACTTCTCAGGTTCATTGAATATACGCAGTGCTGCCTGTTGGTGGGAAAAAACTGAAAACAAATCTATTTGTCCAGCCTGTGTCCGTCCTTACGCCTGTGGAGACGTGTGAGCTGCGTGAAAAACATTGCTAAATCATACGCACCCAGCTACGCTTTACTGCTGGCTTCGCCATTTGCTTTCCTTAATTGGGAAAAAAAATACCTGCTCTCCAAGAGTTATAATAACTCTGCTACCCTCACGTTCTGTGACACATAAGCAGGGACACAGCACAGTTATTAAACTTCTCAGGTTCATAGAATATACGCAGTGCTGCCTGTTGGTGGGAAAAAACTGAAAACAAATCTATTTGTCCAGCCTCTGTCCGTCCTTACGGGCGGTGGACACGTGTGAGCTGCGTGAAAAACATTGCTAAATCATACGCAGCCAGCTACGCTTTACTGCTGGGTTCGCCATTTGCTTTCCTTAATTGGGAAAAAAAATACCTGCTCTCCAAGAGTTATAATAACTCTGCTACCCTCACGTTCTGTGACACATAAGCAGGGACACAGCACAGTTATTAAACTTCTCAGGTTCATAGAATATACGCAGTGCTGCCTGTTGGTGGGAAAAAACTGAAAACAAATCTATTTGTCCAGCCTCTGTCCGTCCTTACGGGCGGTGGACACGTGTGAGCTGCGTGAAAAACATTGCTAAATCATACGCAGCCAGCTACGCTTTACTGCTGGGTTCGCCATTTGCTTTCCTTAATTGGGAAAAAAAATACCTGCTCTCCAAGAGTTATAATAACTCTGCTACCCTCACGTTCTGTGACACATAAGCAGGGACACAGCACAGTTATTAAACTTCTCAGGTTCATTGAATATACGCAGTGCTGCCTGTTGGTGGGAAAAAACTGAAAACAAATCTATTTGTCCAGCCTCTGTCCGTCCTTACGGGCGGTGGACACGTGTGAGCTGCGTGAAAAACATTGCTAAATCATACGCAGCCAGCTACGCTTTACTGCTGGGTTCGCCATTTGCTTTCCTTAATTGGGAAAAAAAATACCTGCTCTCCAAGAGTTATAATAACTCTGCTACCCTCACGTTCTGTGACACATAAGCAGGGACACAGCACAGTTATTAAACTTCTCAGGTTCATTGAATATACGCAGTGCTGCCTGTTGGTGGGAAAAAACTGAAAACAAATCTATTTGTCCAGCCTGTGTCCGTCCTTACGCCTGTGGAGACGTGTGAGCTGCGTGAAAAACATTGCTAAATCATACGCACCCAGCTACGCTTTACTGCTGGCTTCGCCATTTGCTTTCCTTAATTGGGAAAAAAAAATACCTGCTCTGCCACAGTTAATAACTCTGCTACCCTCACGTTCTGTGACACATAAGCAGGGACACAGCACAGTTATTAAACTTAGATAATTCATTCACTAGAGGCAGTGGGGCCTTTCGTTTTCCAAAAAGGGCAAAAATTATATTTGGCCTGCAGTCTTGCGCCAATTTATTTCCTGCCTGGGAAATCTAATCACTGGTAATACAGCATGCTGAGGGGTAGGGGTAAGCCTAGAGGACGTGGACGTGGACGTGGCCGAGGACGCGGAGGGCCAAGTGAGGGTGTGGGCACAGGCCAAGCTCCTGATCCAGGTGTGTCGCAGCTGTCTGCTGCGCGATTAGGAGAGAGGCACGTTTCTGGCGTCCCCACATTCATCGCCCAATTAATGGGTCCACGCGGGAGACGGTTATTAGAAAATGAGCAGTGTGAGCAGGTCCTGTCCTGGATGGCAGAAAGTGCTTCGAGCAACCTATCGTCTACCCGCAGTTCTGCGCCGTCCACTGCTGCCAATCCGAATCCTCTGTCTGCTGCTCCTCCTTCCTCCCAGCCTCCTCACTCCACTACAATGACACCTGCTCAGGAGCGGGAACACTCCCAGGAACTGTTCTCGGGCCCCTGCTTAGATTGGGCAGCAGCGGTTCCTCTCCCACCAGAGGAGTTTATCGTCACTGATGCCCAACCATTCGAAAGTTCCCGGGGTCCGGGGGAAGAGGCTGGGGACTTCCGCCAACTGTCTCAACAACTTTCTGTGGGTGAGGAGGACGATGACGATCAGACACAGTTGTCTTGCAGTGAGGTAGTAGTAAGGGCAGTAAGTCCCAGGGAGCAGCGCACAGAGGATTCGGAGGAAGAGCAGCAGGACGATGAGGTGACTGACCCCACCTGGTGTGCAACGCTTACTCAGGAGGACAGGTCTTCAGAGGGGGAGTCAAGGGCATCAGCAGGGCAGGTTGCAAGAGGCAGTGCGGTGGCCAGGGGTAGAGGCAGGGCCAGACCGAATAATCCACCAAGTGTTTCCCAAAGCGCCCCCTCGCGCCATGCCACCCTGCGGAGGCCGAGGTGCTCTAAGGTCTGGCAGTTTTTCACAGAGACGCCTGACGACCGACGAACAGTGGTGTGCAACCTTTGTCGCGCAAAGCTCAGCCGGGGAGCCAACACCAACAGCCTCACCACCACCACCATGCGCAGACATATGATGGCCAAGCACCCCGCAAGGTGGGACGAAGGCCGTTCACCGCCTCCGGTTTGCACCCCTGCCTCTCCCCCTGTGCCCCAACCTGCCACTGAGATGCAACCCCCCTCTCAGGACACAGGCACTACCGCCTCATGGCCTGCACCCACACCCTCATCTCCGCTGTCCTCGGCCCCATCCAGCAGTGTAGTTCAGCGCACCGTTCAGCCGTCGCTTGCGCAAGTGTTCGAGCGCAAGCGCAAGTACGCCGCCACGCACCCGCACGCTCAAACGTTAACCGTCCGCATCGCAAAATTCATCAGCCTTGAGATGCTGCCGTATAGGGTTGTGGAAACGGAGTCCTTCAAAAGTATCATGGAGGCGGCGGCCCCGCGCTACTCAGTTCCCAGTCGCCACTACTTTTCCCGATGTGCCGTCCCAGCCCTGCACGACCACGTCTCCCGCAACATTGTGCGCGCCCTCACCAACGCGGTTACTGCCACGGTCCACTTAACTACGGACACGTGGACAAGCACAGGCGGGCAGGGCCACTACATCTCCCTGACGGCACATTGGGTGAATTTAGTGGAGGCTGGGACAGAGTCAGAGCCTGGGACCGCTCACGTCCTACCCACCCCCAGAATTGCGGGCCCCAGCTCGGTGCTGGTATCTGCGGAGGTGTATGCTTCCTCCACTAAAGCACCCTCCTCCTCCTCCTCCTCCTCTGTCTCACAATCTAGATGTGTTAGCAGCAGCATGTCGCCAGCAGTCGGTGTCGCGCGGTGTGGCAGCACAGCGGTGGGCAAGCGTCAGCAGGCCGTGCTGAAACTACTCAGCTTAGGCGATAAGAGGCACACGGCCCACGAACTGCTGCAGGGTCTGACACAGCAGACCGACCGCTGGCTTGCGCCGCTGAGCCTCCAACCGGGCATGGTCGTGTGTGACAACGGCCGTAACCTGGTGGCGGCTCTGCAGCTCGGCAGCCTCACGCACGTGCCATGCCTGGCCCACGTCTTTAATTTGGTGGTTCAGCGGTTTCTGAAAAGCTACCCACGCTTGTCAGACCTGCTCGTAAAGGCGCGCCGGCTCTGCGCACATTTCCGCAAGTCCCACACGGACGCTGCCACCCTGCGCACCCTGCAACATCACTTTAAGCTGCCAGTGCACCGACTGCTGTGCGACGTGCCCACACGGTGGAACTCTACGCTCCACATGTTGGCCAGGCTCTATGAACAGCGTAGAGCTATAGTCGAATACCAACTCCAACATGGGCGGCGCAGTGGGAGTCAGCCTCCTCAATTCCTTTCAGAAGAGTGGGCCTGGTTGGCAGACATCTGCCATGTCCTTGGTAATTTTGAGGAGTCTACCCAGGTGGTGAGCGGCGATGCTACAATCATTAGCGTCACCATTCCTCTGCTATGCATCTTGAGAAATTCCCTGCAAACCATAAAGGCAGCTGCTTTGCGCTCGGAAACGGGGGCGGGGGAAGACAGTATGCCGCTGGATAGTCAGGGCACCCTCCTGTCTATTTCTCAGCGCGTACAGGAGGAGGAGGAGGAGCATGAGGAGGATGAGGAGGAGGGGGAAGAGACAGCTTGGGCCGCTGCTGACGGTACACCGGCTGATTGCCTGTCATCCTTTCAGCGTGTATGGCCTGAGGAGGAGGAGGAGGAGGAGGAGGAGGAGGATCCTGAAAGTGATCTTCCTAGTGAAGACAGCCATGTGTTGCGTACAGGTACCCTGGCACACATGGCTGACTTCATGTTAGGATGCCTTTCTCGTGACCCTCGCGTTGCACGCATTCTGGCCACGACGGATTACTGGGTGTACACACTGCTCGATCCACGGTATAAGGAGAACCTGCCCACTCTGATTCCCGAAGAGGAAAGGGGTTCGAGAGTGTTGCTATACCACAGGACCCTTGCGGACAAGCTGATGGTAAAATTCCCAGCCGACAGCGCTAGTGGCAGAAGGCGCAGTTCCGAGGGCCATGTTGCAGGGGATGTGCGTAGATCGAGCAGCATGTACATCCCAGGCAGTGCAACAGTCTTTAAGGGCCTGGCCAGCTTTATGGCTCCCCACCAAGACTGTGTCACCGCTCCCCAGTCACGGCTGAGTCGGCGGGAGCACTGCAAAAGGATGGTGAGGGAGTACGTAGCGGATCGCACGACCATCCTTGGTGACGCCTCTGCCCCCTACAACTACTGGGTGTCGAAGCTGGACACGTGGCCTGAACTAGCCCTGTATGCCCTTGAGGTGCTTGCTTGTCCTGCGGCTAGCGTGTTGTCGGAGAGGGTGTTTAGTGCGGCTGGGGGAATCATCACAGATAAGCGTAGCCGCTTGTCAACCGACAGTGCCGACAGGCTAACACTCATCAAGATGAACAAAGGCTGGATTTCCCCAGACTTCTGTTCTCCACCAGCGGACAGCAGCGATACGTAAGCAATACGTAGGCTGCACCCGCGGATGGAAGCTACGTTCTCTCTCACCATCCAAAACGGGGACATTTCTGCTTCATCAATCTGTGTCTAATATTCCTCCTCCTCCTCCTCCTGCTCCTCCTCGTGAAACCTCACGTAATCACGCTGAACGGGCAATTTTTCTTAGGGCCACAAGGCTCACTCAAATAATTTTTCTGAACAATTTTTATAAGTTTCAATGCGCTTAAAAGCATTAGAACTTTAACTTGAACCAATTTTTCGTTACACTGGGCTGCCTCCAGGCCTAGTTACCACTTAAGCCACATTAACCAAAGCGATTAATGGGTTTCACCTGCCCTCTTGGCTGGCCATGGCCAATTTTTGGGATGTACATTAGTACTGTTGATACAGCAATTTTTGTGGGCCCTCGCCTACAGTGTAATCAAATTAATTTTTAGCCCACCTGCATTACAGCTGACGTTACCTCAGCTGTGTTGGGCAATGCAATGGGATATTTTTATGTACCGCCGGTGGGTTCCAGGGAGCCACCCATGCTGTAGGTGCACACTGAGTTTTTAATACTTCTGTACACTTCTAAAGAACCCGTCTGACTGGGGCATGCAGTGTGGGCCGAAGCCCACCTGTATTACGCACGACATTACTACCTCAGCTGTGTTGGGCAATGCAATGGGATATTTCTATGTACCGCCGGTGGCTTCCTGGCACCCACCCAGGCAGTGGGTCCACAGGGAGTTAAACCTACATGTGTCCACTTGTAAAGAACCCCAGTCTGACTGGGGCATGCAGTGTGGGCCGAAGCCCACCTGCATTACGCACGACATTACTACCTCAGCTGTGTTGGGCAATGCAATGGGATATTTTTGTGTACCGCCGGTGGGTTCCAGGGAGCCACCCATGCTGTAGGTGCACACTGAGTTTTTAATACTTCTGTACACTTCTAAAGAACCCGTCTGACTGGGGCATGCAGTGTGGGCCGAAGCCCACCTGTATTACGCACGACATTACTACCTCAGCTGTGTTGGGCAATGCAATGGGATATTTCTATGTACCGCCGGTGGCTTCCTGGCACCCACCCAGGCAGTGGGTCCACAGGGAGTTAAACCTACATGTGTCCACTTGTAAAGAACCCCAGTCTGACTGGGGCATGCAGTGTGGGCCGAAACCCACCTGCATTAACCCTTTCCAGTCCACTGTGTGACCTGTGAAGACATTAGGGTTTAAGGCTGTACAGCTCCGTTGTTGGTAGACGTCCGTCGGGGTTCTCTTACTGTATATTGCCAGCCTCTCTGCTGTCGGAGCCTATCCTACGTGTCAGCTCATGCAGTACTGGCTTTAGCCAGCATATAGCGCCGTTGTATAACAGCAGAAAAAGAGTAAGCCCCCTAGGAAAACCATATACAAATTGGATTGGAAAGGGTTAAGCACAACATTACTACCTCAGCTGTGTTGGGCAATGCAATGGGATATTTCTATGTACCGCCGGTGGCTTCCTGGCACCCACCCATGCTGTAGGTGCACACGGAGTTTTTACTACATCTGTACACTTATAAAGAACCCCAGTCAGACTGGGGCATGCAGTGTGGGCCGAAGCCCACCTGCATTAAGCACGACATTACTACCTCAGCTGTGTTGGGCAATGCAATGGGATATTTCTGTGTACCGCCGGTGGGTTCCAGGGAGCCACCCATGCTGTGGGTCGACAGGGACTTCACAATAGGGAGTTGTACCTGCCTGTGTCTATGAATTAAAAAGCCCGGTCTGACTGGGGCATGCAGACACCTTGACAGAATGAATAGTGTGTGGCACATAGGTTCCCCATTGCTATGCCCACGTGTGCAGCTCCTGATGGCGGTGGCACAGGATTCTATTTCTCATTGCTTCTGTACAGCATTGTGGGCTATCGCTCCGCCACTTTTAAAGAGGGTCGCTGCCTAGCCGTGCCAACCTCTGCAGTGTGTGCCTGCGGTCCCTCGTCATGGCAGACGCAATTCTAAATAGACATGAGCGTGGTGTGGCATGAGGGCAGCTGAAGGCTGCGCAGGGACACTTTGGTGTGCGCTGTGGGGGGGAGGGGGGGCGGTTGGGCAGCATGTAACCCAGGAGAAGTGTCAGTGGAGTGTCATGCAGGCAGTGATTGTGCTTTGTTGGAGGTAGTGTGGTGCTTAGCAAAGGTATGCCATGCTAATGAGGGCTTTTCAGAAGTAAAAGTTGTTGGGAGGGGGGGGGCCCACTCTTGCCGGTATTGTGGCTTAATAGTGGGACCTGTGAACTTGAGATGCAGCCCAACATGTAGCCCCTCGCCTGCCCTATCCGTCACTGTGTCATTCCCATCACTTTCCTGAATTGCCCAGATTTTCACACATGAAAACCTTAGCGAGCATCGGCGAAATACAAAAATGTTCTGGTCGCCCATTGACTTCAATGGGGTTCGTTGTTCGAAACGAACCCTCGAGCATCACGGGAAGTTCGTTACGAATAACGAACACCCGAACATTTTGGTGTTCGCTCATCTCTACTAGACAGTCTTAAAATGCACCAGCTTTTCAGTCCTGGATGGTAAACCTGTCGAATTTTAATACTGTCGAATATAAGCGAACCACAGGCAGAATGAACCAGGGACAGGTATGCACAGCGCTTTTATGTATGTGTTATTCTGAAATGCTGTAACGTTTCAGAATAAGCACAACTTGAAGTCTAACTCAAAGCTGATCTCTGAGTCCCGGGGCTAAGCCACATCAGCCTCTCTTTGCCCACAGCATCACCTATAAAAAGGCAGGGAAAGGAGCGGTCACTCTGCAGCTGTGGCAAGGAGAGGCTGGTGTGAGAGGCTATAGGAAGGAGAGGGTGGTACAAGAGGCTGCGGCAAGGATAGGCTGGTGAAAGAGGCTGTGGCAAGGAGAGGCTGGTGCAACCCAACTCGGTGACTCGAAGCTCAGCTGTGAGTAAGACTTCAAAGTGTGCTTATTCTGAAATGCTGCAGCATTTACGAATAAAACATACTGGGGGCACTGTGCATAGCTGTCCTGGGTTCATGCTGCCTGTGGTTCGGGCAGCATCAACCTGATGACAGAATCCCTTTAAAAATGAACAAATATGTTGAATAAGAAATAAAAGAAAGCATTTTTGCCCTTCCAGAATATTCAGTTTCCATTATAGCCATCCTCATTTGAATCTCCTGTCTGTAGAATCTGTGAGTTTCTTGATTTGCTTATGTTCACTTTTACCAGAAGTGGCCACCAAGTCCTCCCAAGTTGGTATTGCTTTACCCCACTGTAAGGTACTTGCAAAAAGTTGGGGTTTCATTTATATGAGGAGAGGGGTAAGACCATTATTCTTGATCTCTAAAAATGTTTGGGGCCACGATGCAGTGCTTGGACACATGCTAATGAAATGTTGTCCCATATAAATATCATGTTCTTCCTCAATGCTAAGAACGTCTTGAATCACTGTCTGAAAAAGTGTCAGTAGTTTCGAAATTTGATTTTCAGGCCAACTGACTTCCGAATAGTTTCAACTAGTTTATTCATTATTAGTGACAGCCCACACAATTACCTTTCCTCTTTTTCCTGCTGCTTGACTTGAGCTGTGTCCATCAATGATCCAGGAAAAAGCCACCTGTCTAGTCCATCAATTCTCGTATCATATTTCTATAAAACCCTTGAAAAATTAGTTCTATGGTTTCTCTTGGTCCATTTCTAACATTTTAGCTGAATTTTAATAAGAAGACAAGTTCCAAGTTTCCTGGCTTTCATCTAAAGGTGTCCATATGTTGCAGGTGGGTGGTTGTGTTATGGCGCAGCGGTGATAGACATGGGTGGAGGCAACACTTATAACATATACAGTCAAACCTCTAGTTTCATTGCTTTCTAGTTTCATTGATTTTTCAAGCCAGAATTTCACCTCTAGTTTCATTGGCTGCTTCTAGTTTCATTGGTGGCCGCCGACCCACGTGGCCTCGCTGCTGATGCAGCCCACGTGATCTCCGGTTCAGTGTCTCATCCTCCTGATGCTGAAAAGCTACCCACCCTTCCCCAGCGTCGCTGTGCGCGCTAGCAAAACAGTACTGTAGTGTAATGTAAGTGGTCATGTTTAACTTAGGACAGATAACACAGTGATGTCACCTGCAGTCCTAAGTAACACCACAGATAACACACAGTGATAATGCTGAGGACAGATAATGATGTCACCTGCAGTTATGTAGCACCACAGAGAACACAGTGATAACGTTGAGGACAGATAATGATATCACCTGCAGTTCAATGTGACGACACAGAGAACACAGTGATAACACTGAGGACAGATGATGTAGTAGATGTGACCTGCAGTCCTATGTAACAACACAGATAAAACACAGTAACATGTTCAATAACATCTTAAATATTCATTTATTCTTTACAGCAGTCTTTTATATTCATTTGTTATTGTTTTTGGTATTAAAAACCAAACTTATTCTCCATTTAATGTGGTTTGGTGTGTTTTTTTGAAACGTCTAGAACAAATTAATTGGATTTACATTGATTCCTATTGAAATAATTGCCTCGAGCTTCATTAGTTTCAAGTTTAGCTGATTGCTTTCGGATGGATTACCAATGAAACTAGAGGTTTGACTATCCACATGTCCAAATCAAGGGTACATCTCTGTAAGACAAGGCACTTAGATTTTCTATTAAAAGTAATCACTATTCTTGTATTACTCCATACTCATAGCTGTATTCTGCATTACATTTTCAAAGATCCATGGCATGACAACCTCGCAGCCTCAAGCACTGTAGATGCCAAAGTACATCACCAATTTAGGAGTCCAGCGTCACTGTGGATTCAATGTAACAAGGTGTGAAATACATCTCTCAAACTCTTGTCTCATGTAACCTTTTGCTGGTGGATAACGCCACTATTTATAATGTCTTGTCCCCATCACATCGTCATTCATGTACCAACCCCAATACACAATGTTTCACTTATCACATATTAATGAGGTCAGAAATGCTATCTTTTCTCCTTAGGGAGAGCACGTAGAGGGTGAGTGAGGAGACTCAAAAGGCCTCTGGGTAATATTTAAATAAGGGAGATAGAATATTGCCTCCACAATGCCATCTATTGGAAGGCAGCATTCTTTCAAGCCAACGTCAGACTCTTTATACAAGCCTTGTAACAATGACTGGGAATTAAAAGCAAGGTCAGACTCCATGCCCCATGATAAACATCAAACTCAATTTCGTGATAAAGTGTCACAATTCCCAACTTCCTACAGTCCCTTGGGGAGGTAATCCCCCAGTCCATACTCATCCCTCAGTGTGCGCACACTTGGTAGTCATTGGATAGGTTTAAGGTGTCTTGCAGCTTGCTCTGCCCTCGTCCTGGATCCATTGCACTGTCAGCATGTTCTTTACGAACAGAGTCACCTGCAGAAAGGGAGACTCCCTCTCCTTCAATGCAGTATGTCTTTGTTTTCAGCCCCCAGGTCACCAGGGCTCTTTCTCTCTGGCAGCTTGCAGCTTTGTCTCCTGGTCCTCAGGCCCTTTCCTAATTCATCAGGGCTCTTTTGTTGAAATCATTTGGCCCCAGCATGGGTACTGCTGCGTTTGCAGCCAGTTGCCTCTACCACTTTTACTGGCCTGGCTACTCAGTCCCCTGCTGCTGTGTTTTTTCAGGCTCCAAAGATGAGGCCCTGCCTACATATCATGCAGCTGGCCGCATCATCTGTCGGCAGGGCCTAGGCGGGACTTTTGTTCTAGTCATGCCACCACTGACATTCTGTAGGAGACAGAGCCTCTTCTTCCTGAATGCTCAACAGTTCTCATTTCTGATGCTTCTATGCGCCTTTGATGCGCTCCAGCACTCTGCTGCTGTCCAGACAAGGGAGCAGATACTGCAACTGGTGCTGACAAGCACACCTTCACTCCCTGTCCCCTTCCCAGCCAGGTCCAGAGCCAGAAGGACAGGGCGTAGCAGTGTGACTCTCAGACTGCATCTAACAGCGGCTGCAAGCACCGTTCTGTAAGGGGAAGCATTGTCAGTACTACCCATTTGCACATACGCCAGCAATAGCCGTGAGGCCAAGCACTCATACAGCCAATAGTTATTTCTCTTGACTCTCCCAAACACAGCCAAGTGTTCATCTGCTTTCATGGGCAGAGGGAGGTGAGCTGTTACCAGACACCTTTGGCAGTGATGTATCTTCAAGGAAAGCAAAAAATTGGGGTTTTAAAATTCAATGCATCCTCTTCTTCCTCAGCATTATCTGTTGCGGAGAGTTGGAAGGAACCAAATAACTTGGCCCTAATTAGAGATGAGCGAGTATACTCGCTAAAGGCAATTGCTCGAGCGAGCATTGCCTTTAGCGAGTACCTGCCCGCTCGAGACTGAAGGTTCGGGTGCTGGCGGTGGGCAGGGAGCTGCGGGGGAGAGCGGGGAGGAACGGAGGGGAGATCTCTCTCTCCCTCTCTCCCCCCCGCTCCCTCCTGCTGACTGCCGCTACTCACCGCTCCCCCGCGCCGGCACTCGAACCTTCTGTCTTGAGCGGGCAGGTACTCGCTAAAGGCAATGCTCACTCGAGCAATTGCCTTTAGCGAGTATACTCGCTCATCTCTAGCCCTAATGTTTATGGGGGCCATAAGTACTTGACACCAGTAAGGTTGCAGTTCCAAAAGATGGAGCAGGGAACTATAATAGTAGTGGTGAGGGAATAACGAGGGTTTCAAAGGGCAACTATATTAACAAGTCGGGCCCCTTCTTTTACCCATAGAGATCTTCTTTACTCCTTAGATTAGATAGGTTCTATTAGCGATAACTTACAGTACACTAATTTTATACTTTTAGACTTTCCCTGAACACCTTCCATGTTTTCCTTTATAAATTAGATGATAGCCCATGTTAATTATATTTTGATATCATATTAATATTCTTATTTATCCATAGCATGCAATTTGGATTATGTTCTCATTACTTTTGATCTTCATTCCTTAAATTACATTAAGCAGCAGAGCCGTCCTATTCAAAGTTTTATATTACGTATGATTACTGCTGGAGGCTAAATCATATTGGAGGCAGCGCTAAATTCCATCATAACATTGAAACAAGTTCATTAGCAACATTTTGATACAGCCAAACAGCCAAGGGCTATTAGAGCTCATCTTCTGACCGTATTTTCACCATGACCCATAATGATCAGCTTCTCACTGTATTTTGATAAAGATCACTTTTGATAACATCATTGCAAGGCTTAATAGTCATGTCTGAGCCACTAAATTAGATATGTGGCTAGTTGACTTACATGATCTGTCATATTACCATATGTCTGACGTTGACACAAGCAAAATGCATTGATTAAGCTAAATGTGAATCATTCTTATGTGCAGTCTAACATTGTGAATTGAACATGGTTGCCAATATACTGGATGCCTGGCTAAGGTCTGTAGAGGAAGCATAACCAAGAGAGCAGTCACAGTCAGGCCTCAGAATAGGAGAATCTTGTCAGGAAGTGGACCCACTTTGCCACACACACCGATTTGACTTAGGGCTAAATCTGATGGCAGTACTTGAAGAACCCCAATTTTCATCCTTTTCCCCTCCAATTGGGATTTGGTCTTCGCTATTGGAACCCCAAGCTGTTATTTGTTGAAGTAGTCTCAGTGGTGGGGCAGCAGATGTTACACAAGGCCAAGGTGGGGTACCAGAGTTTATAGACGGAGGTGAAACCGGTAGACGAGATAAGGTCTGGGCAGGTAGCATAGACTTCAATATGGAGATCAGGCAAGATGTCAGGACTGGCGAATCAGGTTCAGTATGGTAAAGAATCTGCGTCAGGCAGCAAGCAGTAAGAGTAGTTAAACAATGTAGCCAAGGTCAGGAGCGGAGAAGTCGGGATAGTAAGGAACAGGCCGGAGTCAAATAAGGCCAGCTTCATACGAGTGTATGTGTATTCGTGCGTATTGGCATATTTTATTGTACTTTTTGTGCCCGAAAAGCATGGTCATTTGCACGTGGCACTGTTTGAAATGACTAATTAGTCTTAATGAGTTCCAGATATGTTATTTTGCCATCAGAATTACGCAGTGTTTCATGCATGTCCTTGCGTACCCCCATTGACTTTCATGGAGACCTTTGGTGCGCTAATATTTAGAAACATAGACCTTGTTCAATTTTTTTATGGCACAACTGAAATTTGCATGCAAAATACAGAAATGTGAACAAACCCATTAAAATAAATGGGTTCTATTCTCTGCGTATTTCCGTCCTTATGGCTCCTTTTACA
Source organism: Eleutherodactylus coqui (assembly GCF_035609145.1). Taxonomy (NCBI): domain Eukaryota; kingdom Metazoa; phylum Chordata; class Amphibia; order Anura; family Eleutherodactylidae; genus Eleutherodactylus; species Eleutherodactylus coqui. The sequence continues at coordinate 76,924,752 of NC_089844.1, forward strand.
TGGGCTTTTGCGGATACCTCAGTGCGACACACGTGTACTGTAAACAAGTCTCTTTTGCACGTACATCTGTGTATTTTACTGTAGTTTTTCAACACAGAAGGCATGTTTTTTTTTGCACGGGACACAACCACACCCCCATTTAAATGGCTATTTAGCCTAGCATATTGCATAGCATATTGCGCATCTCCTTGCATATTGTGTGCACACTTGTGCACCCCCCATAGACTTCTATGTGAAGAGCTGAGCATTTACACTCAACGAGAAGCCAGTGATCCAGCAATGAGTTTTAAGCTGGTTGAAAGTGAGCAACAAACGACTTTCAAATGAATAGCGCACAATGGCTGTGCATTTAGACATGATGATTATCATGCAAATTTGTTTATTTGAACACATTTTGCGCGATAATTATCCTGTGTAATTTGCCCTTTATTGTGATCAAGCGAAAGACCAAGACCTGGTTGCTTGGGGAAGTGAGCTTGTCTTCCTGCATGGAAGCAGGGGAAACTGGAAGCTGCAGAAGTGGTGACGATAGTTTGTAAGCCCTGATGGAGGGCTGGTGTGGCACTGGGAAATAGGTTGCCTACCAGAGAGGGAGCGAATCATGTAATGGAAAGTGGTTCACCGCTTTGTCAAGCAAGGTCTAGAACGTGTGTCTCAGGGCGAATACTAAGTTGATAAAGTGATCATTAGTAGTCTGGGGCTGTGGAAGAGGTGGACCTATGTGAGCATTGTATAGTCTGCTACTGACGTAGAGAGGAATGAGGAGTGCTGTCTGGGTTAGTGGCTGGCTCTGGAGGGTCTACTGGGGCTGTGAGCAGCCTAGTTGGGGAAACAGTAGTAGGTTAGGGAGGTGTGCTCAAATCCAGGGCCTGGTTCATTCGGGAGGACTGCAGAGGATCTCTGATGTTGTGGAGCTGGCAGATTGATACAGTGAGGTCTGGTTGCCCTACATGCATGACATGTGACTTAGAAGTTTGGTTATTCTGCAACAATGATAATTTAGTGCCGCCTTGGGTGTACCATCAAGGAGAAAGAGGTCAACCCCTCAGGTATGTGCAGCAGTCAATGTCCCATTATATGAACTCCCGGGACAGACCTCTCTACCCCATTCTATAGTATAGAACTTGAGTGCTCCTTCTCAGTAGAGCTCACCATAGACATGCATACAAGTAACTTTTACGCCTGTTCAGCTGGGCAACCATGCATGTTTTTTTCAAAAAAAGGAAGGAAGATCTTAGGGAGCACAATAGGACAGGATGAAATGCAATGGGAGAAGTCAGGGGATCATTCGCCAGGCTCCACATAGAGCAGATTGTTAGAGAAACGCATTACAATCGGTGGGCAGCAGGGGCGTAACTATAGGGGATGCAGGGGATGCGGTTGCACCCGGGTCCAGGAGCCTTAGGGGGCCCATCAGCCCTCTCCTCTCCATATAGGGAGCCTAGTACTATGCATAAAGCATTTTACTTGGGGGCCCGGTTCAGACTTTGTATCGGGGACCATAAGCTTCAAATTACGCCTCTGGTGGGCAGGAATATGTGGGGATTTAGGTCACACACTGTTGGTCTTTGGCTAAAGTTATAGCAACCCATAGGCTCAGTAATTCAGTTGCTGCTAAAAGTAACATATGCATGAACACAGAAAGTTAAATTTCTATAAAAAAAAAAATCGCCCCAAAAAGTTTTATTGAGTTCCTATCCTGCTAAGCACAGCAAAAGTCAACTTCTAGGCTACACCTGGTAGTAGTAAAATACTTTCCATTTCAACTTATGTATTTTAGTCCTTAGGATTATTATTGAAGATTGAAAATATCATTTACCTGTGCTTTTGCGAGGTCCCAGGATATTACAATGCTGTCTACCGCTGTCCGTGTGAATGTTGTCTGCATTCTGCATGTTTATGACATTGTAATCCTATGAAACAGAAATAGATTTATTGATAGAGATATTTTTTTACAGAATTCCTAACTGAATTCTTACACCATTAAAAGTTGTGACATCAAAAGTTAAAAAAAGAAAATCACCCCAAATTGTCCAAAAATATATTAAACATAAAAAACTTGATTTATACAATAGATAAATTTCTGATGACTCATTCCTTTACATTGGCCACAGATGTAGAAATTTATATTAAAATGGGTTTTATGATCCGATTAGCTCTAAAGACACATAATTATGTAAGTGGCTGATGGGGTCACCGTTACTAGTTGGGGGCAGTATTGGGCCCTATTCTTTTTTGTAACGCTGCGTTTTTTGTTAACGCGATTGTCAATGGGACTTTCTAATGTTAAAAAAGCAACGCAATGTACCAAAAACACAAGTGTGTGGGAGGCTTCTTTCCCACGAGCGTATATCAGCTGCTGTTTTCACGGCCGGCCGATATATGCTACGTTGGGAGAGCTAAAACTGGTGAACGGGCGCACAAATCAAGAGTTTGTGCACCCGTTCAGATGGCATGGGCCCCGGCACATATATGCCAAGACTACCTTGCGGTCGCCCCTATTCCCTCCCTCCCCATTGCAGGCTCACCTGTCCTCTCCTCTCTGCTCATTCTTTACAATGGTAGCGGCGGAACGGGGGCGGAGCTAAGCACCACTCCTTCCATTGATGGCTATGGACAAGGGCCAGGAGCTTAGCTCCATCCACGTCCCACCCCTTGTCCACAGCCAGCAATGGGAGGAGGCGGGATGGGGTGTTGCTTAGCCCCACCCCCGTCCCACCCCCTTCCATTGCAGAGAGCCAACGGGGAGAAGAGGACAGGTGAGCCTGCACGGGAGGAGAAGAGCAGAGGGAGGCAGTTTAGCAGTCATGGACTCCCATAGGAGCTCATGCAGCGGCCAACGTATTTCGTCCCAAAAGATAGTTCCAGGACTATCTTTTGGGCCCGACGTAAAAATGCCCGGTGCTATACTGGGCTGGCTGGCTGCTTTTACGTCTCAGGAATATGGCTATGTGATCTGATGCATTGGAATCCAATGCATTAGATTACAGCGTATATCAACCAGCAGTGAAAATGGCCGGCTGATCTACGCTCATGGGAAAGAAGCCTAAATAGGAAACCACTGACATGGAAAAGTACTTGGGGCTTTTAGTTAACTGTAAGCTTAACTGGAGCAACCAGTCAGGCAGCTGCTGCAAAGGCAAATTGGATCATGAGGTCCATCAAAAGAGGTCTAGGGGCACATGATAAGGGTATTGTTCTTCCTCTTTACAAGTCACTGGTCAGACCACAGATAGAATATTGTGTATAGTTTTGGGCACCTGCACTCAAGAAGGATATATCAGAGCTTGGTTGGATACAAAACGGGGCAACTAAATTAATAAATGGAATGGCTGGACTACAAGACCATGAGAGGTTATCAAAATTGGGATTATTTAAAATACTACTGAGGGGCGACCTAATAACTATATATAAATATATCAGGGGACAATACAGAGACCTCTCCCATCATCTATATATACCCAGGACTGAGATTGTAAAAAGCGGACGCCCTCTACGTCTAAAGGAAAGAAGGTTTCTACACCGAAATAGAAGGGGGTTCTCTACTGAAAGAGCAGTGAGACTATGGAACTCTCTGCCTGAGGACGTGGTAATGGCAAACTATTTTGATCAGCACTGGCTTATTTTTTTTTACATAGGTCAAGGATTGATACATGCTCTTTCTTTCCTGAACATTAGGGATTGCTATATAAAGGTAGGTACTAACCACTCTATACTAGGAACACCCCATAGGAAATGCAGTTTTGGAGATGCTATGACCCAGTTATCAATCCATTTTTCCTGCTCCCAACACAGCAACTTGAAGAACTGAATGCTCACTTGTGACCTTATATAACCAACCCCTTGACAGGTCCCATTATAACAAGATAATCAAGGTTATTCACTTCACCTGTCAGTAGTCTTAATGTCACGGCCGATCGGTAAACTGCCCGCTCTAAGTGCTATGGAAATTCTGTAGAATTTAAAATCCATTGCAGAATATAATAAGAAGCCAGTGGATGAATTCCCATACAGAAGCCGACTTCCTGTGGGTGCACTGTACTAAGTGCACAATGTTCTTTGACAATTTTGTTCCCCAGTTGGTGGTTTCATAAATTATATTGTTTAAAGAGAGGATCTAGGGTATTCCGATACAACTTACATTTATGAATTTTATGGAAAGGATGAATATCTACATCTGTATAAGATAAAATATTATCAGAACTGATTCTAAAGCCTTCTCTTGCCTAACATTCAAGCTTATTAGCGTTAAATAAGCCATAGAGAAAGTTATTAGAGTGTGCAGCAATCGGAATGAAAAAATAAATAACTTTTATTATATTACCATGTATAGGTAGGTCTGCTAATTTCTGTAATTTCATGGATGGAAACCAATTGAAGAGATTACATTAAAAGATAACAATCTAAATTGCGTGTACTGAGTTACCAAGCTGAAATACTAAGATGTACTATGCTTGTGGGAAGGAGGAGGTTATGCAAGTTTAGAGGATGTTCAGATCTGCTGCAGCTAAGACACAGACTACTACGACTAAAGTAGGCATCAATGTTATTTCATCATTTTATACAACATTTATGAAAGTGCAACAATTCCTCTCTTTTCAGAATTGACTTTTAGAGGACGTGCAAACTTACAGTGGGGCCCCGATATACCATAACCATCTTACTCTGCCCTTCCTTTATCTACAGTTATCACTAAAGGCCCATTTACATGCAACGATTATCGCTCAAAATTTGTGCAAACGAGCAAAAGTGAGCAATAATCGCTACATGTAAATGCTAAACCATTGTGCAGTACGGTATTCCTTCACTTGTCACTTATCTCTGAGTTTCAGCTTACATAAAAATGGTCAATAGTTTGTTTGCTTTTTGGTTCGTTTAAATGACATTTGTTAAGTCGTTTGAAAGACTAAAAGACTTGAGGGAGTGGGGTAATTGTTTGCTGTTCTAAACACAATAACTACAGGTTTACTCATAAGGCGGAGGACTATGGCTTTTCTTCACACTAATTAAAAACCTGCAGGCCAAAGACTCTGTGCATAAACACACGCTCACCTGAGCAAACAACATATAAAGTGTTTACTTTAGCTAATGATGGAAATGGAGAGGATTTCAAATGATTATCTGTATGTTTAAATGCTCAGCATTGTATGCAAAAAAGTCGTTACTTTGTTTAGTCCTTCGTTCAAACGACAATCGTTGTGTGTAAATGGGGCTTTACTACAGAGTGGGCCACAGTAAAGTAGCCCACCTCCATCAATACTGAAGCCAGAAGAAGGAGCAAGTGTATTGTTTTACTAAAGCTTTATTGATTTACCCACATGTTACAACAGATGCTGGAAGTGGTTCCCATTCACTTCTATGCACTTCTGGGTATGTTGCATTATATTGGCTGATACTGCCTGCAGCTCTTCAACGGTGATGCTGCTGATAGTGTGTGTAACATTTTCCTTGAGTTCATCCAGGGTCTGCGGATTATTGGCATAGACTTTCAGCTTTAAATTTCCCCACAGATAAAAATCACATGTCGACAAATCTGGTGGTGGCTTTAACCCTTTGCTCACAGTTGTCTCTTCTATAAACCGTTCATAAACCCCCACCAGTGAATTGCGGAAGGTTGGGCATATTGCCACATCTTGTTGAATATAGAAAAATCATTCTTTCTTCTGGTATTAGTTGATGGTGAAACTGTCCAGACATTTCCAGCTAAACCGCAATATTCACAGTTGATTCATAGAAAATTGGGCCCACTATTTGTGTTTTTGACATTGCACACCAAACACCAATTTTCTGGTCGAATCAGGTGGGGATTTTCAATAGACCAGTACCTCGTATTCTCTGAATTCACGTGACCTGATGAATGAAATTGCACTTTGTCCATCATAAAGTTCAGCAATGGGTCCAAGAGTCCTCTAGCAAGCATAGTCAGCAACCACGTATAGTAATTTACGTCTTTAGCTTTATAGAGCTCTTTCAGTTCCTGCACATTTTATTCAGTATATTTTAGGTTCATAGATTTCAGCCCTTGCCAACAAGTCGCTCAAGATACAACATCTTGCTGGGAGAGTCTCCAAGTTGATTTTGGGGGGGTATTTTCAATCTGCTGCTGAATGTCACAGATGACGTTGGACATCCATGGAGGCCTTGGCTTCTTCAAGTTTGTGACTGACCCAGTTTGGCATCATTTCTGAACCAGGATCAGAATAAAATGTTTAGCAGGTAATTTTGTACCTGTTTCCGCTTTGCACATAGCCCACATTAACTATTCACTTATGCAGGAAGAACACCATGGAGCTGATTCATAAATTTGTCTTAACTAAAATCTGTCTTAGTTGCCCATAGCAACCAATCACAGTGCAGCTTTCATTTCTTATACTGCCAAGGAAAAATAAAAGGGCAATGGTCTCCTCTAAAGTGCGTGGTGCTGGGCTCGGAGCATTATAAAGCGAAAGTGTTATAGTTATTACAAAAAGTATGTTCTTCCCAGGTTATTCTAAGACCTGAGGGGGGAACAAACAAGGCCTCTATGGTTTCCATAGGTTAACAAATTGAGCGTGTATTCTCAATTTTCAGTTCACTAGTTCCTCCTCCTCAAATCTGTGAATTTCATCCACTTTTTTGGTCTAGGTAGTAATTAGAGGTGATTCTTTATTTCTCCATCTTAGAGGAATAAAAAATATTGTTACTTGAATCAATGGAGTGGGTAGGTTAGTTTTCCTGGGGATGTAGATAGGGTTGGGAGCCACAGCAGCACTGACCCGGGTTAGTTGGATAGAGTTAACAGAATTTTTGAATGTACTTTGCAATCTATCTCCAGAAGAGACTGATTCTCACACACAACCAAAAGATATGTTTCTGAGAAACTGTCTCTTTTTCGCAGTGCCAATAAAGGTCTAAATCTGATAATCCGACTGATTAAAAAAAGGGGGTGTCCTGTACCACATAATCAATAATTTGTATAAGTGTCTCTGAATACAAACAAACCCTGAGCTAGAGATTATTTCTGCTTCTGAAAATTTCCTGTCCAATTCTCACTCCCACTTCCTAATGAATGCAGGTGCTCTAGAAGCATTCAAAGTAATAATGTGATTGTAAAACAGAGACATCACCTTCTGTGGGATACTATCTTTGTCCATAGGTTTACCCAAAAACGTCGGGTCTTGGGCACCTGGGAAACTAACCACAAAAGCTTTGCACAATGTATTAAAATATTAAAGTCAGCTAAATGCAAAAAATTAAATGATTCTTCAATTTCTAGTGAAAGCAGATGCATGTGAGACCTCTTTCCTAAGTTGGATCAAATGGTTAAGATATTAAAATTGGAAAATCTATTGCAGAATGACTGACAATGGTCTCCAGGCGATCTCTGCAGACAAGGGATGAGACAAAATGGCATCCGAGGTGATGGGTTAGATATTAGCCCATGTAAAGAATTTAGTTCCCAGAAGGCCGTTATAACTGCTCTGGTAACACAATTGTAAATGTTCCTAATTATAATACGTTTGGATGTCTGAAAGACCAAAGCTTCCAAAGACTTTGCCCAATATTAATTTATTGTACTTTATTCTAGGTGTCCTCTGTGGCACGTTGGGGTCACTCGTCTACAGGATTGCCGTCCTTTCTGTCCGGAATGGGCGTCACACGTATAGTAATGGCTGAGGAGACTTGGATTCTTTTTAAACATTCTGGAACCTGCCAGCATTTATTTCATATACAGCAAGTTTCATTACATCAACAAAGTTCATTTGTCCATACCCCACCAAGGTGACAGTCAAAGTTTGTCCTTCTTGTCAGACTTGAGGCCTCCACTGGTCCACACTGGACCTCAGACCTGCAGACCTTTCAGGTCTGCTGAGCTGTCAACCTACTCCTGAGTGTGGCAGGAACTGACACTTTTATGTTTCTTTCTGCCAGACCTATAAGTGTTAACTCTTGTCTCTGCAACTTAAAGGCCTGCCTACAGCCCTTTGCAGGCAATCCTGTGTACTGCAGCACCACATACCCTCACAGATTCTGATAAAGGCCATAGGGCTTATCACAGCTATTACCCCTCCGGGGCCAAAACTCTAAGCTTGGGATCTCTTCATTTAACTGGCACTTTTCTAGCTGCCACCTCCTCTTTCTCTGCAACTTCTTTTACATAGTTTGCTTTACCTGCAACTTCTGAGGCTTCTTTTCCAGTCTTTGCTTCTTTAGTGGCTTTCTCAGCTTCAGCAGCCTGACCTTCTGCCTACTCTTTGGTCTCTTGTACTTCAGAGGGTTGCTAAGTAGAGATGAGCGAACGCGTTCGTCCGAGCTTGATATTCGTGCGAATATTAGGGTGTTCGGGATGTTCGTTATTCGTAACGAACACCATGCGGTGTTCTGGTTACTTTCACTTCCTTCCCTGAGACGTTAGCGCGCTTTTCTGGCCAATTGAAAGACAGGGAAGGCATTACAACTTCCCCCTGCAACGTTTAAGCCCTATACCACCCCCCTGCTGTGAGTGGCTGGCGAGATCAGGTGTTCGCCTAATATAAAAGTCGGCCCCTCCCGCGGCTCGCCTCAGATGCGGTGTGAGTTAGATGAGGGACAGTGCTGTTTATACCGGAGCTGCTGTAGGGAAAGAATTGGTAGTTAGTGTAGGCTTCAAGACCCCCCAAAGGTCCTTATTAGGGCCACTGATAGCTGTGTGTTGGCTGCTGTTAGCAGTGGGATTTTTTTTTTCCTCAAAATCGCCTCTGCAGACCGTTGCACCTGGCATTAGGGACAGAAGTGCTGCATAGGCAGGGAGAGTGTTAGGAGTGAGTGTAGCCTTCAAGAACCTCAACGGTCCTTTCTAGGGCCATATTCATCCGTGTGCAGTACTGTCCAGGCTGCTGTTAGCTGTGCTGCATTTTTTTTGGGCTTCTCAAAATCGCCTCTGCAGAGCATTCCACCCTCCATTGATACTGCAGGGAAAGAATTGTATAGGCAGGGCCACAACACAGTTATTATTCATAGAATATACGCAGTGCTGCCTGTTGGTGGGAAAAAACTGAAAACAAATCTATTTGTCCAGCCTCTGTCCGTCCTAACGCCTGTGGACACGTGTGAGCTGCGTGAAAAACATTGCTAAATCATACGCACCCAGCTACGCTTTACTGCTGGCTTCGCCATTTGCTTTCCTTAATTGGGAAAAAAATACCTGCTCTGCCAGAGTTATAATAACTCTGCTACCCTCACGTTCTGTGACACATAAGCAGGGACACAGCACAGTTATTAAACTTCTCATGTTCATTGAATATACGCAGTGCTGCCTGTTGGTGGGAAAAAACTGAAAACAAATCTATTTGTCCAGCCTCTGTCCGTCCTTACGGGCGGTGGACACGTGTGAGCTGCGTGAAAAACATTGCTAAATCATACGCACCCAGCTACGCTTTACTGCTGGCTTCGCCATTTGCTTTCCTTAATTGGGAAAAAAAATACCTGCTCTGCCAGAGTTATAATAACTCTGCTACCCTCACGTTCTGTGACACATAAGCAGGGACACAGCACAGTTATTAAACTTCTCATGTTCATTGAATATACGCAGTGCTGCCTGTTGGTGGGAAAAAACTGAAAACAAATCTATTTGTCCAGCCTCTGTCCGTCCTTACGCCTGTGGAGACGTGTGAGCTGCGTGAAAAACATTGCTAAATCATACGCACCCAGCTACGCTTTACTGCTGGCTTCGCCATTTGCTTTCCTTAATTGGGAAAAAAAATACCTGCTCTGCCAGAGTTATAATAACTCTGCTACCCTCACGTTCTGTGACACATAAGCAGGGACACAGCACAGTTATTAAACTTAGATAATTCATTCACTAGAGGCAGTGGGGCCTTTCGTTTTCCAAAAAGGGCAAAAATTATATTTGGCCTGCAGTCTTGCGCCAATTTATTTCCTGCCTGTGAAATCAAATCACTGGTAATACAGCATGCTGAGGGGTAGGGGTAGGCCTAGAGGACGTGGACGCGGCCGAGGACGCGGAGGGCCAAGTCAGGGTGTGGGCACAGGCCAAGCTCCTGATCCAGGTGTGTCGCAGCCGACTGCTGCGCGATTAGGAGAGAGGCACGTTTCTGGCGTCCCCACATTCATCGCCCAATTAATGGGTCCACGCGGGAGACGGTTATTAGAAAATGAGCAGTGTGAGCAGGTCCTGTCCTGGATGGCAGAAAGTGCTTCGAGCAACCTATCGTCTACCCGCAGTTCTGCGCCGTCCACTGCTGCCAATCCGAATCCTCTGTCTGCTGCTCCTCCTTCCTCCCAGCCTCCTCACTCCACTACAATAACACCTGCTCAGGAGCGGGAGCACTCCCAGGAACTGTTCTCGGGCCCCTGCTTAGATTGGGCAGCAGCGGTTCCTCTCCCACCAGAGGAGTTTATCGTCACTGATGCCCAACCATTCGAAAGTTCCCGGGGTCCGGGGGAAGAGGCTGGGGACTTCCGCCAACTGTCTCAACAACTTTCTGTGGGTCAGGAGGACGATGACGATCAGACACAGTTGTCTTGCAGTGAGGTAGTAGTAAGGGCAGTAAGTCCCAGGGAGCAGCGCACAGAGGATTCGGAGGAAGAGCAGCAGGACGATGAGGTGACTGACCCCACCTGGTGTGCAACGCTTACTCAGGAGGACAGGTCTTCAGAGGGGGAGTCAAGGGCATCAGCAGGGCAGGTTGCAAGAGGCAGTGCGGTGTCCAGGGCCAGGGGTAGAGGCAGGGCCAGACCGAATAATCCACCAAGTGTTTCCCAAAGCGCCCCCTCGCGCCATGCCACCCTGCGGAGGCCGAGGTGCTCTAAGGTCTGGCAGTTTTTCACAGAGACGCCTGACGACCGACGAACAGTGGTGTGCAACCTTTGTCGCGCAAAGCTCAGCCGGGGAGCCAACACCAACAGCCTCACCACCACCACCATGCGCAGACATATGATGGCCAAGCACCCCGCAAGGTGGGACAAAGGCCGTTCACCGCCTCCGGTTTGCACCCCTGCCTCTCCCCCTGTGCCCCAACCTGCCACTGAGATGCAACCCCCCTCTCAGGACACAGGCACTACCGCCTCATGGCCTGCACCCACACCCTCATCTCCGCTGTCCTCGGCCCCATCCAGCAGTGTAGTTCAGCGCACCGTTCAGCCGTCGCTTGCGCAAGTGTTCGAGCGCAAGCGCAAGTACGCCGCCACGCACCCGCACGCTCAAACGTTAACCGTCCGCATCGCAAAATTCATCAGCCTTGAGATGCTGCCGTATAGGGTTGTGGAAACGGAGTCCTTCAAAAGTATCATGGAGGCGGCGGCCCCGCGCTACTCAGTTCCCAGTCGCCACTACTTTTCCCGATGTGCCGTCCCAGCCCTGCACGACCACGTCTCCCGCAACATTGTGCGCGCCCTCACCAACGCGGTTACTGCCACGGTCCACTTAACTACGGACACGTGGACAAGCACAGGCGGGCAGGGCCACTACATCTCCCTGACGGCACATTGGGTGAATTTAGTGGAGGCTGGGACAGAGTCAGAGCCTGGGACCGCTCACGTCCTACCCACCCCCAGAATTGCGGGCCCCAGCTCGGTGCTGGTATCTGCGGAGGTGTATGCTTCCTCCACTAAAGCACCCTCCTCCTCCTCTGTCTCACAATCAAGATGTGTTAGCAGCAGCATGTCGCCAGCAGTCGGTGTCGCGCGGTGTGGCAGCACAGCGGTGGGCAAGCGTCAGCAGGCCGTGCTGAAACTACTCAGCTTAGGCGATAAGAGGCACACGGCCCACGAACTGCTGCAGGGTCTGACACAGCAGACCGACCGCTGGCTTGCGCCGCTGAGCCTCCAACCGGGCATGGTCGTGTGTGACAACGGCCGTAACCTGGTGGCGGCTCTGCAGCTCGGCAGCCTCACGCACGTGCCATGCCTGGCCCACGTCTTTAATTTGGTGGTTCAGCGCTTTCTGAAAAGCTACCCACGCTTGTCAGACCTGCTCGTAAAGGCGCGCCGGCTCTGCGCACATTTCCGCAAGTCCCACACGGACGCTGCCACCCTGCGCACCCTGCAACATCACTTTAAGCTGCCAGTGCACCGACTGCTGTGCGACGTGCCCACACGGTGGAACTCTACGCTCCACATGTTGGCCAGGCTCTATGAACAGCGTAGAGCTATAGTCGAATACCAACTCCAACATGGGCGGCGCAGTGGGAGTCAGCCTCCTCAATTCCTTTCAGAAGAGTGGGCCTGGTTGGCAGACATCTGCCATGTCCTTGGTAATTTTGAGGAGTCTACCCAGGTGGTGAGCGGCGATGCTACAATCATTAGCGTCACCATTCCTCTGCTATGCATCTTGAGAAATTCCCTGCAAACCATAAAGGCAGCTGCTTTGCGCTCGGAAACGGGGGCGGGGGAAGACAGTATGCCGCTGGATAGTCAGGGCACCCTCCTGTCTATTTCTCAGCGCGTACAGGAGGAGGAGGAGGAGCATGAGGAGGATGAGGAGGAGGGGGAAGAGACAGCTTGGGCCGCTGCTGACGGTACACCGGCTGATTGCCTGTCATCCTTTCAGCGTGTATGGCCTGAGGAGGAGGAGGAGGAGGAGGAGGAGGATCCTGATAGTGATCTTCCTAGTGAAGACAGCCATGTGTTGCGTACAGGTACCCTGGCACACATGGCTGACTTCATGTTAGGATGCCTTTCTCGTGACCCTCGCGTTGCACGCATTCTGGCCACGACGGATTACTGGGTGTACACACTGCTCGATCCACGGTATAAGGAGAACCTGCCCACTCTGATTCCCGAAGAGGAAAGGGGTTCGAGAGTGTTGCTATACCACAGGACCCTTGCGGACAAGCTGATGGTAAAATTCCCAGCCGACAGCGCTAGTGGCAGAAGGCGCAGTTCCGAGGGCCATGTTGCAGGGGATGTGCGTAGATCGAGCAGCATGTACATCCCAGGCACTGCAACAGTCTTTAAGGGCCTGGCCAGCTTTATGGCTCCCCACCAAGACTGTGTCACCGCTCCCCAGTCACGGCTGAGTCGGCGGGAGCACTGCAAAAGGATGGTGAGGGAGTACGTAGCAGATCGCACGACCATCCTTGGTGACGCCTCTGCCCCCTACAACTACTGGGTGTCGAAGCTGGACACGTGGCCTGAACTAGCCCTGTATGCCCTTGAGGTGCTTGCTTGTCCTGCGGCTAGCGTCTTGTCGGAAAGGGTGTTTAGTGCAGCTGGGGGAATCATCACAGATAAGCGTAGCCGCTTGTCAACCGACAGTGCCGACAGGCTAACACTCATCAAGATGAACAAAGGCTGGATTTCCCCAGACTTCTGTTCTCCACCAGCGGACAGCAGCGATACCTAAGCAATACGTAGGCTGCACCCGCGGATGGAAGCTACGTTCTCTCTCACCATCCAAAACGGGGACATTTCTGCTTCATCAATCTGTGTCTAATATTCCTCCTCCTCCTCCTCCTGCTCCTCCTCCTGAAACCTCACGTAATCACGCTGAACGGGCAATTTTTCTTAGGGCCACAAGGCTCACTCAAATAATTTTTCAGAACAATTTTTATAAGTTTCAATTAGCTTAAAAGCGTTGGAACTTTAACTTGAACCAATTTTTCGTTACACTGGGCTGCCTCCAGGCCTAGTTACCACTTAAGCCACATTAACCAAAGCGATTCACCTGCCATCTTGGTTGGGCATGGCCAATTTTTACTGAGGTACATTAGTACTGTTGGTACACCAATTTTTTGGGGCCCTCACCTACAGTGTAATCATAGTAATTTCTATGTTCTTCGCCTGCACTCATGGTACAGAAAGGTGTGTGGGGTTGGCCTACACTTTAGCTACATAAATGTCACTTGTGCCTTGGCTATACTAAGGCTACTGAAATGGAACTAAGACTGCGCTCCCGCTATACTGCTGCTTCAGAATTGTTACTGGGGCCTGTCTTGAGTGCTACTATTGCTTACATGGAACGAAGACTGCGCTCCCGCTATACTGCTGCTTCAGAATTGTTACTGGGGCCTGTCTTGAGTGCTACTATTGCTTACATGGAACGAAGACTGCGCTCCCGCTATACTGCTGCTTCAGAATTGTTACTGGGGCCTGTCTTGAGTGCTACTATTGCTTACATGGAACGAAGACTGCGCTCCCGCTATACTGCTGCTTCAGAATTGTTACTGGGGCCTGTCTTGAGTGCTACTATTGCTTACATGGAACGAAGACTGCGCTCCCGCTATACTGCTGCTTCAGAATTGTTACTGGGGCCTGTCTTGAGTGCTACTATTGCTTACATGGAACGAAGACTGCGCTCCCGCTATACTGCTGCTTCAGAATTGTTACTGGGGCCTGTCTTGAGTGCTACTATTGCTTACATGGAACGAAGACTGCGCTCCCGCTATACTGCTGCTTCAGAATTGTTACTGGGGCCTGTCTTGAGTGCTACTATTGCTTACATGGAACGAAGACTGCGCTCCCGCTATACTGCTGCTTCAGAATTGTTACTGGGGCCTGTCTTGAGTGCTACTATTGCTTACATGGAACGAAGACTGCGCTCCCGCTATACTGCTGCTTCAGAATTGTTACTGGGGCCTGTCTTGAGTGCTACTATTGCTTACATGGAACGGACACGTGGAGAGGACACGTAGTGCCTCAAAAACATCCCCCTCCTCCTCCAACAGGGAAAACATTGTTGGCAAATGCCTTTGCATTGGTTCGTCTGGTGGCAGTCCAAGAATTTCACCTTTACCGACACTACAAGAGAGCCCCCCCACCATCCCCCCGCCACGGCCCACTTAATCCTGGCCACATTCCGAAAACCAACAAAATACAACCGTGGTACTAGGTCCGCAGTCACCACCACATTACCACCAACGCGGTTACTGTTAAGGTGCATATAACCACGGACACGTGGAGAGGACACGTAGTGCCTCAAAAACATCCCCCTCCTCCTCCAACAGGGAAAACATTGTTGGCAAATGCCTTTGCATTGGTTCGTCTGGTGGCAGTCCAAGAATTTCACCTTTACCGACACTACAAGAGAGCCCCCCCACCATCCCCCCGCCACGGCCCACTTAATCCTGGCCACATTCCGAAAACCAACAAAATACAACCGTGGTACTAGGTCCGCAGTCACCACCACATTACCACCAACGCGGTTACTGTTAAGGTGCATATAACCACGGACACGTGGAGAGGACACGTAGTGCCTCAAAAACATCCCCCTCCTCCTCCAACAGGGAAAACATTGTTGGCAAATGCCTTTGCATTGGTTCGTCTGGTGGCAGTCCAAGAATTTCACCTTTACCGACACTACAAGAGAGCCCCCCCACCATCCCCCCGCCACGGCCCACTTAATCCTGGCCACATTCCGAAAACCAACAAAATACAACCGTGGTACTAGGTCTGCAGTCACCACCACATTACCACCAACGCGGTTACTGTTAAGGTGCATATAACCACGGACACGTGGAGAGGACACGTAGTGCCTCAAAAACATCCCCCTCCTCCTCCAACAGGGAAAACATTGTTGGCAAATGCCTTTGCATTGGTTCGTCTGGTGGCAGTCCAAGAATTTCACCTTTACCGACACTACAAGAGAGCCCCCCCACCATCCCCCCGCCACGGCCCACTTAATCCTGGCCACATTCCGAAAACCAACAAAATACAACCGTGGTACTAGGTCCGCAGTCACCACCACATTACCACCAACGCGGTTACTGTTAAGGTGCATATAACCAGTCTGACTGGGGCATGCAGACACCTTGACAGAATGAATAGTGTGTGGCACATAGGTTCCCCATTGCTATGCCCACGTGTGCAGCTCCTGATGGCGGTGGCACAGGATTGTATTTCTCATTGCTTCTGTACAGCATTGTGGGCTATCGCCCCGCCCCTATTAAAGAGGGTCGCTACCTAGCCGTGCCAACCCTGTGCAGTGTGTGCCTGCGGTCCCTCGTCGTGGCAGACGCACTTCTAAATAGACATGAGGGTGGTGTGGCATGAGGGCAGCTGAAGGCTGCGCAGGGACAGTTTGGTGTGCGCTGTGGGGGGGAGGGGGTGCGGTTGGGCAGCATGTAACTCAGGAGAAGTGGCAGTGGAGTGTCATGCAGGCAGTGATTGTGCTTTGTTGGAGGTAGTGTGGTGCTTAGCAAAGGTATGCCATGCTAATGAGCGCTTTTCAGAAGTAAAAGTTGTTGGGAGGGGGGGGGGGCCCACTCTTGCCGCTATTGTGGCTTAATAGTGGGACCTGTGAACTTAGGATGCAGCCCAACATGTAGCCCCTCGCCTGCCCTATCCGTCACTGTGTCATTCCCATCACTTTCCTGAATTGCCCAGATTTTCACACATGAAAACCTTAGCGAGCATCGGCGAAATACAAAAATGTTCTGGTCGCCCATTGACTTCAATGGGGTTCGTTGTTCGAAACGAACCCTCGAGCATCACGGGAAGTTCGTTACGAATAACGAACACCCGAACATTTTGGTGTTCGCTCATCTCTATTGCTAAGCCCTCACCTTCTCACTGTCTTTACTATTGTTTACAGAGACGATTTCTTCCCTCAAGACTTTCTCAGTTTTCTCAAACTGTTCTCCTATAGTGCCCAGGTCACCTTCTAAGCACAATCTGGCATACGTTACTGCTTGTTTCCCATTTTTTAAATTCTTCAACAAGTTCTTCTTTTCTTTCACTTGCTGTCTGAACTGGGTCCTAAACCTTTCTAGTCTCCGAATCTTCCTTTCAGCAACACAACTATTCGATTTTCAGTGTTTCATCTTTACGCATACATTCTTGGCAAACTTTTGAAACACTGCCTTTTCTTCTAGGTAACACCACTTTCAGGGGGCGTGTCAGGGTTAGCACTTCGGTCTTTTCCTCATGAGTCCTTTCTTTAAATACAAACTGGGACCGTGCTTCAGCCCAATTGGTGACCTTTGCTTCCTCTTTTTCCAAAGCATTCTGAAGACTCTCTACTAGATCTCTCATTTGCCTGTCTTCTTCTCTAAGTTTCAGGATTGCTTAAATCTGTAAGTTAAATTGAACCAAATCTGTCTTTTTGCCAGAGCAACTTCAAGTCTGTTGTGTTCATGTCATTCTGTGTACTGCAGCACCACACCCCCCTTTCGACAAAAAAGAAATAAACAGCGACCCGACTTGCCTAAAAAACCCAAGAGATACAGAAATTTTGGGAGGACAAAAGTTTTTATGAAATTTTGCCCAAGAGACATATGGAAGAGATAATGATTGCAATTGATTATGAATTTTTGCACTTTAGTGTAATTAGTATTATAAAGTTGAGAGCAGCCTTTCGTCATTTGGACATCTAAGTAAGGTAAGTTATTTGTTTGTTTTGCCACTTAAAAGGAACCTGAGTACAAATTTTCCTAATTGAGGAAGAGAGGGTCAGCGGGAGTGGGGGGATTCTGCGAGATAGAGACATTCAAAGCTTGTGATTTACTATAGTTGAGTTTAAGATGTGAGAGCCTTCCAAACTTTTCAAAAGTTTCTAAAATGTATGGCAATGCTTAAGATGGGCTGGTTACTAATATAAGCAGATCCCCTGCAAAGATAGCATTTTGATGTAACTGGTCTCCAAAGCTGTGTAATAGCTTAGAGCAAGGTTTCCATTACTAAAACACACTTTTCTGTGTGGCATAATGGCATAAGCAAGGGGGAGGGGGAGGGAGTAGTGACTGATACTGTTATAGAGACATACGTCAGGCATTGTTCTAATCTGTGTCTCCCACCTTTTTATGTCATTGAGGGTCTGTCTCTATGTGAAAGGTCTTTGTGAATGTCTTAAAGATATAATAGTTCCCAGTCTCTCGAAAGGTTCTGATTAGAGATGAGCGAGCACCAAAATGCTCGGGTGCTCGTTATTCGGGACGAACTTTTCGCGATGCTCGAGGGTTTGTTTCGAGTAACGAACCCCATTGAAGTCAATGGGCGACCCGAGCATTTTTGTATTTCGCCGATGCTCGCTAAGGTTTCCTTCTGTGAAAATCTGGGCAATTCAAGAAAGTGATGGGAACGACACAGCAACGGATAGGGCAGGCGAGGGGCTACATGTTGGGCTGCATCTCAAGTTCACAGGTCCCACTATTAAGCCACAATAGCGGCAAGAGTGGGGCCCCCCCCCTCCCAAAAACTTTTACTTCTGAAAAGCCCTCATTAGCATGGCATACCTTAGCTAAGCACCACACTACCTCCAACAAAGCACAATCACTGCCTGCATGACACTCCACTGCCACTTCTCCTGGGTTACATGCTGCCCAACCGCCCCCCCTCCCCACCACAGCGCACACCAAAGTGTCCCTGCGCAGCCTTCAGCTGCCCTCATGCCTCACCACCCTCATGTCTATTTAGAAGTGCGTCTGCCATGAGGAGGAACCGCAGGCACACACTGCAGAGGTTGGCACGGCTAGGCAGCGACCCTCTTTAAAAGGGGCGGGGCGATAGCCCACAATGCTGTACAGAAGCAATGAGAAATAGAATCCTGTGCCACCGCCATCAGGAGCTGCACACGTGGGCATAGCAATGGGGAACCTATGTGTCACACACTATTCATTCTGTCAAGGTGTCTCTGCATGCCCCAGTCAGACCGGGCTTTTTAATTCATAGACACAGGCAGGTACAACTCCCTATTGTGAAGTCCCTGTCGACCGACAGCATGGGTGGCTTCCTGGAACCCACCGGCGGTACATAAAAATATCCCATTGCAGTGCCCAACACAGCTGAGGTAGTAATGTCGTGCTTAATGCAGGTGGGCTTCGGCCCACACTGCATGCCCCAGTCAGACTGGGGTTCTTTACAAGTGGACAGATGTAGGTTAAACTCCGTGTGCACCTACAGCATGGGTGGCTCCCTGGAACCCACCGGCGGTACATAGAAATATCCCATTGCATTGCCCAACACAGCGGATGTAACGTCAGCTGTAATGCAGGTGGGCTAAAAATTCATTTGATTACACTGTAGGCGAGGGCCCACAAAAATTGCTGTATCAACAGTACTAATGTACATCCAAAAAATTGGCCATGGCCAACCAAGAGGGCAGGTGAAACCCATTAATCGCTTTGGTTAATGTGGCTTAAGTGGTAACTAGGCCTGGAGGCAGCCCAGTTTAACGGAAAATTGGTTCAAGTTAAAGTTTCAACGCTTTTAAGAGCATTGAAACATATAAAAATTGTTTAGAAAAATTATATGAGTGAGCCTTGTGGCCCTAAGAAAAATTGCCCGTTCAGCGTGATTACGTGAGGTTTCAGGAGGAGGAGCAGGAGGAGGAGGAGGAATATTAGACACAGATTGATGAAGCAGAAATGTCCCCGTTTTGGATGGTGAGAGAGAACGTAGCTTCCATCCGCGGGTGCAGCCTACGTATTGCTTACGTATCGCTACTGTCCACTGGTGGAGAAGAGAAGTCTGGGGAAATCCAGGCTTTGTTCATCTTGATGAGTGTAAGCCTGTCGGCACTGTCGGTTGACAGGTGGGTACGCTTATCCGTGATGATTCCCCCAGCCACACTAAACACACTCTCTGACAAGACGCTAGCCGCAGGACAAGCAAGCACCTCCAGGGCATACAGCGCGAGTTCAGGCCACGTGTCCAGCTTCGACACCCAGTAGTTGTAGGGGGCAGAGGCGTCACGGAGGACGGTCGTGCGATCGGCTACGTACTCCCTCACCATCCTTTTACAGTGCTCCCGCTGACTCAGCCTTGACTGGGGAGCGGTGACACAGTCTTGCTGGGGAGCCATAAAGCTGGCAAAGGCCTTGGAGAATGTTCCCCTGCCTGCGCTGTACATGCTGCCTGATCTCTGCGCCTCCCCTGCTACCTGGCCCTCGGAACTGTGCCTTCTGCCACTAGCGCTGTCGGATGGGAAGTTTACCATCAGTTTGTCCACCAGCGCCCTGTGGTATAGCATCATTCTCGAACCCCTTTCCTCTTCGGGAATGAGAGTGCAAAGGCTCTCCTTATACCGTGGGTCGAGCAGTGTGTACACCCAGTAATCCGTAGTGGCCAGAATGCGTGTAACGCGAGGGTCACGAGAAAGGCATCCTAACATGAAGTCAGCCATGTGTGCCAGGGTACCTGTACGCAACACATGGCTGTCCTCACTAGGAAGATCACTTTCAGGATCCTCCTCCTCTTCCTCCTCCTCAGGCCATACACACTGAAAGGATGACAGCCCAGCAGCATGTGTACCCTCACCAGTGGGCCAAGCTGTCTCTTCCCCCTCCTCCTCATCCTCCTCATGCTCCTCCTCCTCCTCCTCCTCAACGCGCTGAGATATAGACAGGCGGGTGCTCTGACTATCCAGCGACATACTGTCTTCCCCCGGCTCTGTTTCCGAGCGCAAAGCGTCTGCCTTTATGCTTTGCAGGGAACTTCTCAAGATGCATAGCAGAGGAATGGTGACGCTAATGATTGCAGCATCGCCGCTCACCACCTGGGTAGACTCCTCAAATTTTCCAAGGACCTGGCAGATGGCTGCCAACCAGGGCCACTCTTCTGTAAATAATTGAGGAGGCTGACTCCCACTGCGCCGCGCAAGTTGGAGTTGGTATTCCACTATAGCTCTACGCTGCTCATAGAGTCTGGCCAACATGTGGAGCGTAGAGTTCCACTGTGTGGGCACGTCGCACAGCAGTCGGTGCACTGGCAGATTAAACCTATGTTGCAGTGTCCGCAGGGTGGCAGCGTGCGTGTGGGATTTGCGGAAATGTGTGTAGAGCTGGCGCACCTTTCCGAGCAGGTCTGACAAGTGGGGGTAGCTTTTCAGAAAGCGCTGAACCACCAAATTAAACACATGGGCCAGGCATGGCACGTGCGTGAGGCTGCCGAGCTGCAGAGCCGCCACCAGCTTACGGCCGTTGTCACACACGACCATGCCCGGTTGGAGGCTCAGCGGCGCAAGCCAGTGGTCGGTCTGCTCTGTCAGACCCTGCAGCAGTTCGTGGGCCGTGTGCCTCTTCTCTCCTAAGCTGAGTAGTTTCAGCACGGCCTGCTGACGCTTGCCCACCGCTGTGCTGCCACGCCGCGTGACACCGACTGCTGGCGACATGCTGCTGACACATCTTGATTGCGAGACAGAGGTTGCGTTGGAGGAGGAGGAGGAGGAAGGTGCTTTAGTGGAGGAAGCATACACCACCGCAGATACCACCACCGAGCTGTGGCCCGCAATTCTGGGGGTGGGTAGGACGTGAGCGGTCCCAGGCTCTGACTCTGTCCCAGCCTCCACTAAATTCATCCAATGTGCCGTCAGGGAGATATAGTGGCCCTGCCCGCCTGTGCTTGTCCACGTGTCCGTTGTTAAGTGGACCTTGGGAGTAATCGCGTTGGTGAGGGCGCGTACAATGTTGCGGGAGACGTGGTCGTGCAGGGCTGGGACGGCACATCGGGAAAAGTAGTGGCGACTGGGAACCGAGTAGCGCGGGGCAGCCGCCGCCATCATGCTTTTGAAAGCCTCTGTTTCCACAAGCCTATACGGCAGCATCTCTAGGCTGATCAATTTTGCAATGTGCACGTTTAACGCTTGAGCGTGCGGGTGCGTGGCGTTGTACTCGCGCTTGCGCTCAAACTGTGGCACTAGCGACGTCTGGACGCTGCGCTGAGAGACATTGCTGGATGGGGCCGAGGACAGCGGAGGTGAGGGTGTGGGTGCAGGCCAGGAGACGGTAGTGCCTGTGTCCTCAGAGGGGGGTTGGATCTCAGTGGCAGGTTGGGGCACAGGGGGAGAGGCAGTGGTGCAAACCGGAGGCGGTGAACGGGCATCGTCCCACCTTGTGGGGTGCTTGGCCATCATATGCCTGCGCATGCTGTTGGTGGTGCCTCCCCAGCTGATCGTGGCGCGACAAAAGTTGCACACCACTGTTCGTCGGTCGTCAGGCGTCTCTGTGAAAAACTGCCACACCGTAGAGCACCTTGACCTGTGCAGGGTGGCATGGCGCGAGGGGGCGCTTTGGGAAACAGTTGGTGGATTATTCAGTCTGGCCCTGCCTCTACCCCTGGCCACCGCACTGGCTCGGCCTGTGCCCACACCCTCACTTGGCCCTCCGCGTCCTCGGCCGCGTCCACGTCCTCTAGGCCTACCTCTACCCCTCAGCATGCTGTATTACCAGTGATTTGATTTCCCAGGCAGGAAATAAATTGGCGCAAGCCTGCAGGCCAAATATAATTTTTTCGCTTTTTTGCAAAGGGAAGGCCCCACTGCGTATATTCAATGAACAATACGTTTAATAACTGTGGTGTGGCCCTGAAAAAGTGTAACACAACTTTAGTGTAGCAGAGTTATTAACAGAGCAGGTATTTGCCAGTCAGGAAAGACAATGGCGCAAGCCTGCAGTAAACCGTAGCTGGTTGCGTCTGATTTTTGTACGTTGTCCACGCAGCACACACGTACACGGAGACCTTAGGACTGACACAGGCAGGCCAAATATAATTTCTTTTCCTTTTTTGCAAAGGGAAGGACCCACTGCGTATATTCAATGAACAATAACTGTGTTGTGGCCCTGCCTACACAATTCTGTCCCTGTAGTATCAATGGAGGGTGCAATGCTCTGCACAGACGATTTTTAGAAAAAAAAAAAATGCAACACTGCTAACAGCAGCCAGCACAGTACTGCACACGCTTAAATTTGGCCCTAGAAAGGACCGTTGAGGTTCTTGAAGGCTACACTCACTCCTAACACTCTCCCTGCCTATGCACCACTTCTGTCCCTATTGCCGGGTGCAATGCTCTGCACTGCCGATTTTGAGGAAAAAAAAAACAAAACACTGCTAGCAGCAGCCTGCACACAGGTAGATGTGGCCCTAAGAAGGACCTTTGGGGTTCTTGAAGCCTACACTGACTCCTAACGCTCTCCCTACAGCAGCACCAGCACGATAGTACTTTCCCCCAGCTAACTCACAAGGCATGTGTGGCGAGCCGCGGGAGGGGCCGACTTTTATACTCGGGTGACATCTGATCTTCCCAGCCACTCACTGCAGGGGGGTGGTATAGGGCTTTAACGTCACAGGGGGAAGTTGTAATGCCTTCCCTGTCTTTCAATTGGCCAGAAAAGCGCGCTAACGTCTCAGAGAGGAAACTGAAAGTAACCAGAACACCGCGTGGTGCTCGTTACGAGTAACGAGCATCCCGAACACCCTAATATTCGCACGAATATCAAGCTCGGACGAGTACGTTCGCTCATCTCTAGTTCTGATCCATCAGAATAATTGTATTAGACAGAGCAGCCCACCCAAAGTCAGTTGAATCTGTAGAGTGGCTAGTTCAGCCCAGCTCAAAAACAAAAAGGGCTGGCACAAGGCTTATGATATAATGACTGCCATGCTTAAGTTGGTGACAGGACTATTTAGATATACTAGATTGACCCAATGTTCGCTACGCAAACATAAAATGTTTCAAGAGTAGTGGATGTGAACTTCTAAACCTGCTTGGTTAGGTGATTATTTAGAGTGTCACTATGTATTTGGAGCGGATATCTAATATAAAAAGGCCTACAGGTCTTTCTCTGTTTGTCTGTCTCTGTAATTGTCTGTCTCTCTGTTTGTTTGTCTCTCTCTGTCTCTCTATCTGCCTCTTTTGTTGTCTGTCTCTCTCTGTGTCTGTTTATCTCTTTCTCTCTCTCTCTCACTCTCTTTCTGTCTAGGTATCGCTCTGTCTCTCTGTCTGTCTGTCGCTTTCATTCTCTTTCTGTCTCTCTGTCTGTCTGTTCCTCTCTGTCTATCTCTCGCTCTGTATCATTCTCGCTTTCTGTCTCTATCGCTCTCTCTGGGTTTTTCTATTGCTCTCTCGTTCTGTCTATCGCTCTCGTTCTGTCTGTTTATCGCTCTGTCTCTTTCTCTCTCTCTATTGCTATCTCTTTCTATTTGTCCCTCTATCGCTCTCTCTGTCTCTCTACGCTCTCTCTGTCTCTCTATCGTTCTCTCTGTCTTTTTATTGCTCTCTATTGCTCTCTCTGTTTCTTTATCACTCTCCTTCTGTCTGTTTCTCTATCACTCTCTCTCTCTTTGTTTCTCTATTGCTCTCTTTCTATCTGTCTCTCAATTACTCTCTTTATCTGTCTGTCTCTCTATCACTCTGTCTGTCTCTCTATTGCTTTCTCTCTGTATCACTATTTTTCTCTCTCTTTCTGTCTATCGTTCTCTCTCTCTGTCTCTCTATTGCTTTCTCTCTGTGTTTCTATCACTCTTTCTCTCACTGTTTCTCTATCGCTCTCTCACTGTCTCTCTATTGCTCCCTTTCTGTGTTTGTCTCTTTATCATTGTGTCTCTCTCTCTCTATCGCTCTTTTTCTCACTGTCTTTCTCTCTCTCTCTGTCGTTGTCTCTCTCTATAGCTAGCTCTCTCTCTCTATCGCTCTCTCTCTATCAATCTCTCACTGTATCTCTATTGCTCTCTCTGTTTTTCTCTCTATTGCTATATCTCTCTATCGCTCTTGGTTGGGCAGTGTATGGTGCAGCTTAGCAGTGTATGCTGTGTTGCTTAGCACCACTTCACTCATTCCAGCGCATGCCTGAAGCACAGCAGCGCCACCCATAGACTTAATATTGTAACTTTCAACCCGCCTGACAGTTCCTGAATGTATTAAACTCACACATAATGATGTTACGACACCGGTGAGCATGTGTGACATCTAATGTTACAGCAAAGGGGTCAAATTGTGGTGCAAGAAAAAGCATGTAGGCTTATTTATATTAGATTAAAGCTTACAGATGCAGCAAATTTTAACTTGGCTTTTTCAATGGCTTTTGATATGTTGAGGGTCAATTCAAACTTTACTAACACTGTGATTTACGGGTTTGTTTCAAGCAATTTTTATAGATGACCTATCCTCGAGATTAGTCATCAAGAGTTGATTGGCTGTTTGAGACCCTGGACAATCAGCTTTTTAGTCGCCCGCTGTCACCGACAAAACACACAGAGTACAGAGCGAAAGCAGATTGCTCTGAGCCTTTGTGTAGTTGCCAATGCTAGTAATTGCAGGCAAAGCTCTCATTCATTTTAATGGGAGCTGTGCCTGTAATTACGGTGTGGACCCCTATACAGGCGTCGGAGCTATCTGCTTCTACTTCATACTCTGTTTTGGTAGTTCTAGCGGGAGCCAGAATAATTGATCGGTTAGCATTCTCGGCAGCAGATCCCTACTAATCAACTATTGATGCCCTATCCTAAAAATAGACCATCAATACCAATTGCCTGGAAATCCCCGTTAACACGTTAAGTGTCAAATTAACACTTACTACATCTGTTAATCCTCTTTAAAATAGCAAATTTCAGATTTTACTGCAATAAAACCAATACACTATTCCAACTTTTAAGCATACAGTATACTTTTTCAGTATAGTTAGGCTTTAATGCTAAAATACCACTAAAGTACTCAGTTGTTGTATACAAACATTAATTTATAACATACATTTTCATAATAAAAACATACCAAAATCCTGCAAAATAAGGATATTTGATCATCTTGAAAATAAAACCATGCCATACCATTAATCTTACTACTATACCAGTAAGCCAATGCCACTAGCCTCGGTGCAAAATAGCAGGCATCCGGTGATAATGCGAACATTGCTGTAGGGACTAAAGTATAATCATGAAGTTGGAGTGTGGAGTGGGAAATATGCAGTAAAAGTTTGATAACTCCACTTACGCCACCGAGAAGAACCCAAGACTTATAGGAAATAGTTAATAAGTAACTGATACGATTGGGAATTTTTGAGAGCTAGCTCCTTTAAAACCATTTTTAGAGACTAGAAATCTCAGGGCACATTATGCGCTCCCCCCCTCGTGTTTCATTTGTATCAGCAAAAAGCTATAGGAAGGTATTAATCTGCTTAACATTTCTAAGTACATCATCCAGCGGATTTTGATTTTTTTTTTATCTTACATATGCTCTACAGAGTTACTGGCAAAAAAACTGTACATTTTCTTCATTTCATCCTTTCAACATCAAATGGTAAGCAGCAAAAATTGGATCAAACTTCAAAGCTTGTACTGTGCTCCAAGTCACAGAAAGACTCCTCCATTTCACATATTGAATTCGAGCAGGATATCAAAGTGCTACCAAAGAACCTGAGGTCTTTACTAAAATAGAGGCTGTAACATCTGTAGCTAAGCGGAGTGCACAGACACACCACCTCGGGGAGCAGCTCGCGTTTTATTCTCCGCAGCAAATTTTCAGCCTTTTGATACTCTCTTTTCACTGTACCTCCCTGTCTTTCCACACAACTCAAGTTCTTAGCAAGCGGGGCTTTTGTCTAAGAGACTTCAAAACACAACTAACGGTTTCATGTTCACATGGTTCAGCCAAATAGCCGTGAACACAACTATGAACAGTAGACAGAGGAATGCGGAGTAACAATGCCGTGTTCAGAGCCTCCACGTAAGACTACCTTCTCCAACTGCTGGTCCAGGCTGTTTGACTCTGTGAAATGAGTAGTGTCACAATTCTCTTGCCTGGGAGAACAGAAATGAGATAAAGTTATTTAGTAGCGAGGAAATACAATTACTCCATACATTCACTTTTTACCAAAGTAAGGGTACATGCACGCAAATGTTTTTTTCATCCGATCTAAGTTAGGGTACATGCACAGAGATGTTTTTTCCGTCCGATTTGTGGATAGAAATACCGTGTTTTCCCAAAAATAGGACAGTGTCTTATATTAATTTTTGTTCAAAAAGGTTTACCTTTTTTACATGTATAGCTGCCTGGACACTATTTAAATTAACTTTTTTAATTAACTGTTAGCAGGGCTTAATTTTGGAGTAGGGCTTATATTTCAAGCATCCTCAAAAAGCATGAAAAATCATTCTGCATGCTCAAAAATTCTGGAAAATCATGCTATGTCTTATTTTCAGGAAACAGGTAGGACCCATTCACTTAAATGGGTATATGCACAAGGCTTTTTCTTTTTACTCAGATGGAAAGTCTAAGTTAAAACAATCCCAACATGTCCTATTCATGAACATGTGTGAGGTCCTGCACATGGATAGAATATCTATGTGCTGTCTGATGCAAGTTGTACCCATATGTAACTTTTTAGAGTGTTTTATAAAACACTATAAAAAGTTACATGTATGCCTACCCATTGATCTAGCCCTGGCTGAGCATGATCTGAGGCACTCATAATATCTATCTATCTTATATACACACACAATGGAACTATTAGGGATGGGAATAATACCCGTTGGGCATCATTGCTCTGGTTTTGAAATTGTGGACATTAGATACTTGGCAATGATTTCAGTTGAAACTCTGATCTCTATTGACCGTGCCATCCCCCAGAGCCTTCTTTCTAGGGAAACAGAGTGTCAGGTTATATTCTTCGTAACTGTGTCCGTACACATCAGATATACAGGACTGTGCAAAAGTTTTAGGCAGGTGTTGAAAAAATGCTGCGAAGTAAAAACGCTCTCAAAAATAGAAGTGTTAAAGGAGATGTCCCGCGCCGAAACGGGTTTTTTTTTTTTTAAACCCCCCCCCCGTTCGGCGCGAGACAACCCCGATGCAGGGGTTAAAAAAACCACCCGCACAGCGCTTACCTGAATCCCGGCGGTCCGGCGTCTTCATACTCACCTGCTGAAGATGGCCGCCGGGATCCTCTGTCTTCGTGGACCGCAGCTCTTCTGTGCGGTCCACTGCCGATTCCAGCCTCCTGATTGGCTGGAATCGGCACGTGACGGGGCGGAGCTACACGGAGCCGCTCTCCGGCACGAGCGGCTCCATAGAAGACTGCTGAAGACCCGGACTGCGCAAGCGCGGCTAATTTGGCCATCGGAGGCCAAAAATTAGTCGGCACCATGGAGACGAGGACGCTAGCAACGGAGCAGGTAAGTAAAAAACTTTTTATAACTTCTGTATGGCTCATAATTAATGCACAATGTATATTACAAAGTGCATTATTATGGCCATACAGAAGTGTATAGACCCACTTGCTGCCTCGGGACAACCCCTTTAATAATTTTTTCTCAAAAAATAACAAAACGCAAAGTGAATGAACAAAAGAGAAATATAAATCCAATCGATATTTGGTGTGACCCCCTTTACCTTCAAAACAGCATCAATTCTTCTAGGCACACTTGTACACATTTTTTGGAGAAACTCAGCAGGGAGGTTGTTCCAAGCATGCCACTGGGTTCTGTCAGTTCTGAGCTGATGGCACTGCTGGATATCTTCCGATTTTGAAAGGAAGTAAGCATGATGTGTTTTTCATCTACTACACTAAGTTTCCTTGGCCGACCACTGCCTCTAACGTCCTCAAAGTTGTCTGCTTCTTTGTGCTTCTTCAAAAGAGCTTAAACAGCACATTTTGATGCCCCAGTTTGCTGTGAAATCTTTACATGGAAGAGACCTTGCTGATGCAGTCTAACCACCTTATGTCTTGTTACTGTGCTCACTCTTGCCATGGACTATGACATGTGACATGCAATTGTCTTCCACAACCTCTCCTTTGTAACAGAGTTTGGCTATTTCTCACTCAGTTTAAAGCCTCCTACACAGCTGTTTCTGTTTCAGTTAATGACAGTGTTTCACCCTAAATATGGAAATGATGATTATCATCTGTTTGGTATGATTGGTTAATCATATACCTGACTATAATCGTACAAAATCCCTGACTTTGTGCAAGTGTACCTAGAATAATTCATGCTGATTTGAAGGGAAAGGGTGGTTACATCAAATATTGATTTGATTTAGATTTTTCTTTTGTTCATTCACTTTGACAAAAATAAACTATTAACGCTTCTATTTTTGAAAGCTTTCTTACGTTGCAGCATTTCTTCCACAGCTGCCTTAAAGTTTTGCAGAGTACCGAATATTGGCCCAACTCGCCAATTTCGGCAGGATCGGTTGATCTAATGTGTGTGGAGTTGTCCTGACTTTCCCCACAGGTAGATGTCAGGATAGATAAGGACAGGGCAGTTGAAATCCAACAGCCCTATCTTTCTGTTTTGGCAAGATAAGCCACCTCTTGATATGTCTGCCAGCGGCATTTATCCCGAGCCAAGTGTGCATGTGTATCTTGGGGTTGGCAGAGATAGCTGTCAGCAGGACCATCTAGCTGACAGTTATGTAAAATTTCTGGGCAGTCTAACTCTATTATTTAACTTGAGATAAGCTCTGCCAGAGGAATCTGGTAGTTTCTTATTTTCTTGTCTTCCACCTTGAGTCAAGCCAAACATACATGTTAATAGGATAATTGTCCACTTTCCAATTTCTGACTGACAGAAGAATATTTTTTCCTTGCTGACAACAATTTATGTGTATGGTTGGAATTAGATTTCCATAGTTGAGGTGCAGCTTCAGTTTTAGATGATATAGTGGAGAATTCTCTAAAAAAAGAGTTATATAGCAAATAAGGAGCATCCCTGACAATAGCTTTTTATTAGGCAATTGCTATTCATGCTTTTTGCTAATAAACAGTTTAACCCCTTAGAGATGAGCCTATTTTGAGTCTCAAGAACCTGTTCTCTTTTCCTGCGTTTTGCCAAGTCTATGGCGGGTTTGAAAATATGCAAGGGAGAAAGGTTAATTAGAATGAGACCAAATGCACTCAGACTAATAGTCTAGGGACACCAATAGCTACCTTAGTTTTTCAAGCTGCCATGCCAAATAGTGGACGACCAACATTTCTTACAGCCAATGTCATCGTGTTAGGAGAAATTGTTCTACAGTAGGATCATTCAAAGAGCAAGCAATTATTCTGAAGAAGAGATTTAGTGAAAAAGGCTATCCACCACCTCTTATAGAATCTGCCAACCAGAGAGCATTGAACAAGATTCCACCACCAAGGGTCAGAAATATCCGAGTGATGATGGACAAATATTCCATTCATCACCAAATATAGCTCCCAACAGCAATCCATCAAGAAAATTCTAAAAAAAAAATCATTGGGGGAATATAAAAAAGCGACCCTTTTTTCCATGTTCTCCATTTAAAATGGGTTTATGTGAGGTGAATTCAGTTTGTTTGGTAACTGCATTTTTCTTCCTTTAAATTTCCTTTTTATGCTATTTTTAGCCCCTCAAGTGGACTTTAAGGTGCAATCATTTGATCGCTAGAATAGTACACCGAATTACTTATGTAGTGAATTGTACTATGCCTATGACAGCAGATTATTAGACTTTGCCTGAGACAGGATCTAATAGGCTGAGTTACATGGCGGACACAGAAGCCTTAGACTGGGTGCACACGGGGCGGAATTGCCGTGAAATTTCCATGCAGACTTTCTGTACAAAAATTCTGCCAGCAATTCTTATCCCAGTATAAAGCAGCAAAGTGGACAGGATTTTCGAAAATCTCGTCCACACGCTGCGACCAGTCCGCTGCGGCTAAGTTGCACTGAAATTGACATGCTGCGTGGATATCAAAGCCGCGGCATGTCAATAGTATTGCCGTTTCCGCAGCAGCCTCTCTCCTCTCTATGAGGAGTGATGGCCACAGCAGAATGCAGGCAGCGAAGCCGCTTCAAAACCCTACCGAACAGCGCAAGCTTTGAAGCTGCATTTCTACCGCAGAAATCTTGTGGCATTTCCGTGCCGTCATTCCGCGGGATTTCCGCGGGGTTTACACCCCATGTGAACCCAGCCTTAGTCAGGCTTCCACCTGCTACGGGAACCCATTGGTACCTTATGATTGCATTGCAAGGTACCGATGGGTGACAGAAAGAGCCCCCTACCCCTGTCATCTGCTTACATGCTGCAGTTACTATTGATTGTAGCATGTAAGGCATTGAAATGTCAGAATCTAAGGTTTCTTGATTCATAGCAGTTGTGCAGGTTTAAAGACCATTAGTGGTAAGTAAAAAGGCGTATTGGCCATCACTAAGGTGCTAAAATGGATACAAACCAGACTTTAATGCTTTACAATCAACTATTACCTTATTTTCTGATTCAAATGGGTTTATATGTAACATTGACTACACACAATTGACATTTCCTTTAGAAATATTTACTGCTGTCAAGTATTTCATATAGTAAAACCAACAGTGTAATGCTGGCCATACATATGATATAGCTGATAGCTGAGCGTGTCTTTATTTCTGAGCTGGCCATACATATGATATAGCTGATAGCTGAGCGTGTCTTTATTTCTGAGCTGGCCATACATATGATATAGCAGGTAGCTGAGCATGCCTTTATTTCTGAACTGGCCATACATATGATATAGCTGATAGCTGAGCGTGTCTTTATTTCTGAGCTGGCCATACATATGATATAGCTGATAGCTGAGCGTGTCTTTATTTCTGAGCTGGCCATACATATGATATAGCTGATAGCTGAGCGTGTCTTTATTTCTGAGCTGGCCATACATATGATATAGCAGGTAGCTGAGCATGCCTTTATTTCTGAGCTGGCCATACATATGATATAGCAGGTAGCTGAGCGTGTCTTTATTTCTGAGCTGGCCATATATATGATATAGCAGGTAGCTGAGCATGCCTTTATTTCTGAGCTGGCCATACATATGATATAGCTGATAGCTGAGCGTGTCTTTATTTCTGAGCTGGCCATACATATGATATAGCTGATAGCTGAGCGTGTCTTTATTTCTGAGCTGGCCATACATATGATATAGCTGATAGCTGAGCGTGTCTTTATTTCTGAGCTGGCCATACATATGATATAGCTGATAGCTGAGCGTGTCTTTATTTCTGAGCTGGCCATACATATGATATAGCTGATAGCTGAGCGTGTCTTTATTTCTGAGCTGGCCATACATATGATATAGCAGGTAGCTGAGCATGCCTTTATTTCTGAGCTGGCCATACATATGATATAGCAGGTAGCTGAGCGTGTCTTTATTTCTGAGCTGGCCATATATATGATATAGCAGGTAGCTGAGCATGCCTTTATTTCTGAGCTGGCCATACATATGATATAGCTGATAGCTGAGCGTGTCTTTATTTCTGAGCTGGCCATACATATGATATAGCTGATAGCTGAGCGTGTCTTTATTTCTGAGCTGGCCATACATATGATATAGCTGATAGCTGAGCGTGTCTTTATTTCTGAGCTGGCCATACATATGATATAGCTGATAGCTGAGCGTGTCTTTATTTCTGAGCTGGCCATACATATGATATAGCTGATAGCTGAGCGTGTCTTTATTTCTGAGCTGGCCATACATATGATATAGCAGGTAGCTGAGCATGCCTCTATTTCTGAGTTGGCCATACATATGATATAGCTGACGGCTGAGCATGTCTCTATTTCTGAGTTGGCCATACATATGATATAGCTGGTGGCTGAGCATGCTTCTATTTCTGAGCTGGCCATACATATAATATAGCAGGTAGCTGAGTGTGCCTTTATTTCTGAGCTGGCCATACATATGATATAGCTGATGGCTGAGCATGCCTCTATTTCTGAGCTGGCCATACATATGATATAGCTGGTAGATGAGTATGCCTTTATTTCTGAGCTGGCCATACATATGATATAGCTGGTGGCAGAGCATGCCTGTATGTCTCAGCCGGCCATACATATGATATAGCAGGTAGCTGAGTGTGCCTTTATTTCTGAGCTGGCAATACATATGATATAGCTGACGGCTGAGCATGTCTCTATTTCTGAGCTGGCCATGCATATGATATAGCTGGTGGCTGAGAATGCCTCTATTTCTGAGCTGGCCATACATATGATATAGCTGATAGCTGAGCGTGTCTTTATTTCTGAGCTGGCCATACATATGATATAGCAGGTAGCTGAGCAAGCCTTTATTTCTGAGCTGGCCATACATATGATAGAGCTGATAGCTGAGCGTGTCTTTATTTCTGAGCTGGCCATACATATGATATAGCTGGTAGATGAGCATGCCTCTATTTCTGAGTTGGCTATACATATGATATAGCTGGTGGCTGAGCATGCTTCTATTTCTCAGCTGGCCATACATATAATATAGCAGGTAGCTGAGTGTGCCTTTATTTCTGAGCTGGCCATACATATGATATAGCTGATGGCAGAGCATGCCTGTATTTCTCAGCTGGCCATACATATGATATAGCTGATGGCTGAGCATGCCTCTATTTCTGAGTTGGCCATACATATGATATAGCTGATGGCTGAGCATGTCTCTATTTCTGAGCTGGCCATGCATATGATATAGCTGGTGGCTGAGCATGCCTCTATTTCTGAGCTGGCCATACATATGATATAGCTGGTGGCAGAGCATGCCTGTATTTCTCAGCTGGCCATACATATGATATAGCAGGTAGCTGAGTGTGCCTTTATTTCTGAGCTGGCCATACATATGATATAGCTGGTAGCTGAGCATGCCTCTATTTCTGAGCTGGCCATGCATATGATATAGCTGGTGGCTGAGCATGCCTCTATTTCTGAGCTGGCCATACATATGATATAGCTGATAGCTGAGCGTGCCTTTATTTCTGAGCTGGCCATACATATGATATAGCTGAGAGCTGAGCGTGCCTTTATTTCTGAGTTGGTCATGCATATGATATAGCTGGTAGATGAGTATGCCTTTATTTCTGAGCTGGCCATGCATATGATATAGCTGGTGGCTGAGCATGTCTCTATTTCTGAGCTGGCCATACATATGATATAGCTGGTGGCAGAACATGCCTGTATTTCTCAGCTGGCCATACATATGATATAGCAGGTAGCTGAGTGTGCCTTTATTTCTGAGCTGGCCATACATATGATATAGCTGGTAGCTGAGCATGCCTCTATTTCTGAGCTGGCCATGCATATGATATAGCTGGTGGCTGAGCATGCCTCTATTTCTGAGCTGGCCATACATATGATATAGCTGATAGCTGAGCGTGCCTTTATTTCTGAGCTGGCCATACATATGATATAGCTGATAGCTGAGCGTGCCTTTATTTCTGAGTTGGTCATGCATATGATATAGCTGGTAGATGAGTATGCCTTTATTTCTGAGCTGGCCATGCATATGATATAGCTGGTGGCTGAGCATGTCTCTATTTCTGAGCTGGCCATACATATGATATAGCTGGTGGCAGAACATGCCTGTATTTCTCAGCTGGCCATACATATGATATAGCAGGTAGCTGAGTGTGCCTTTATTTCTCAGCTGGCCATACATATGATATAGCTGGTAGCTGAGCATGCCTCTATTTCTGAGTTGGCCATACATATGATATAGCTGACGGCTGAGCATGTCTCTATTTCTGAGCTGGCCATGCATATGATATAGCTGGTGGCTGAGCATGCCTCTATTTCTGAGCTGGCCATACATATGATATAGCTGATAGCTGAGCGTGCCTTTATTTCTGAGTTGGTCATGCGTATGATATAGCTGGTAGATGAGTAAGCCTTTATTTCTGAGCTGGCCATACATATGATATAGCTGGTAGCTGAGCATGCCTCTATTTCTCAGCTGGCCATACATATGATATAGCAAGTAGCTGAGTGTGCCTTTATTTCTCAGCTGGCCATACATATGATATAGCTGATGGCTGAGCATGCCTTATTTCTGAGCTAGCCATGCATATGATATAGCTGTGGGCTGAGCATGCCTTTATTTCTGAGCTGGCCATACATATGATATAGCTGTGGGCTATGCATGCCTTTATTTCTGAACTGGCCATGCATATGATATAGCTGGTAGCTGAGTGTGCCTTTATTTCCGAGCTGGCCATGCATATGATATAGCTGATAGCTGAGCGTGTCTTTATTTCTGAGCTGGCCATACATATGATATAGCAGGTAGCTGAGCATGCCTTTATTTCTGAGCTGGCCATACATATGATATAGCTGATAGCTGAGCGTGTCTTTATTTCTGAGCTGGCCATACATATGATATAGCTGATAGCTGAGCGTGTCTTTATTTCTGAGCTGGCCATACATATGATATAGCTGATAGCTGAGCGTGTCTTTATTTCTGAGCTGGCCATACATATGATATAGCTGATAGCTGAGCGTGTCTTTATTTCTGAGCTGGCCATACATATGATATAGCTGATAGCTGAGCGTGTCTTTATTTCTGAGCTGGCCATACATATGATATAGCTGATAGCTGAGCGTGTCTTTATTTCTGAGCTGGCCATACATATGATATAGCTGATAGCTGAGCGTGTCTTTATTTCTGAGCTGGCCATACATATGATATAGCTGATAGCTGAGCGTGTCTTTATTTCTGAGCTGGCCATACATATGATATAGCAGGTAGCTGAGCATGCCTTTATTTCTGAGCTGGCCATACATATGATATAGCAGGTAGCTGAGCGTGTCTTTATTTCTGAGCTGGCCATATATATGATATAGCAGGTAGCTGAGCATGCCTTTATTTCTGAGCTGGCCATACATATGATATAGCTGATAGCTGAGCGTGTCTTTATTTCTGAGCTGGCCATACATATGATATAGCTGATAGCTGAGCGTGTCTTTATTTCTGAGCTGGCCATACATATGATATAGCTGATAGCTGAGCGTGTCTTTATTTCTGAGCTGGCCATACATATGATATAGCTGATAGCTGAGCGTGTCTTTATTTCTGAGCTGGCCATACATATGATATAGCTGATAGCTGAGCGTGTCTTTATTTCTGAGCTGGCCATACATATGATATAGCAGGTAGCTGAGCATGCCTCTATTTCTGAGTTGGCCATACATATGATATAGCTGACGGCTGAGCATGTCTCTATTTCTGAGTTGGCCATACATATGATATAGCTGGTGGCTGAGCATGCTTCTATTTCTGAGCTGGCCATACATATAATATAGCAGGTAGCTGAGTGTGCCTTTATTTCTGAGCTGGCCATACATATGATATAGCTGATGGCTGAGCATGCCTCTATTTCTGAGCTGGCCATACATATGATATAGCTGGTAGATGAGTATGCCTTTATTTCTGAGCTGGCCATACATATGATATAGCTGGTGGCAGAGCATGCCTGTATGTCTCAGCCGGCCATACATATGATATAGCAGGTAGCTGAGTGTGCCTTTATTTCTGAGCTGGCAATACATATGATATAGCTGACGGCTGAGCATGTCTCTATTTCTGAGCTGGCCATGCATATGATATAGCTGGTGGCTGAGAATGCCTCTATTTCTGAGCTGGCCATACATATGATATAGCTGATAGCTGAGCGTGTCTTTATTTCTGAGCTGGCCATACATATGATATAGCAGGTAGCTGAGCAAGCCTTTATTTCTGAGCTGGCCATACATATGATAGAGCTGATAGCTGAGCGTGTCTTTATTTCTGAGCTGGCCATACATATGATATAGCTGGTAGATGAGCATGCCTCTATTTCTGAGTTGGCTATACATATGATATAGCTGGTGGCTGAGCATGCTTCTATTTCTCAGCTGGCCATACATATAATATAGCAGGTAGCTGAGTGTGCCTTTATTTCTGAGCTGGCCATACATATGATATAGCTGATGGCAGAGCATGCCTGTATTTCTCAGCTGGCCATACATATGATATAGCTGATGGCTGAGCATGCCTCTATTTCTGAGTTGGCCATACATATGATATAGCTGATGGCTGAGCATGTCTCTATTTCTGAGCTGGCCATGCATATGATATAGCTGGTGGCTGAGCATGCCTCTATTTCTGAGCTGGCCATACATATGATATAGCTGGTGGCAGAGCATGCCTGTATTTCTCAGCTGGCCATACATATGATATAGCAGGTAGCTGAGTGTGCCTTTATTTCTGAGCTGGCCATACATATGATATAGCTGGTAGCTGAGCATGCCTCTATTTCTGAGCTGGCCATGCATATGATATAGCTGGTGGCTGAGCATGCCTCTATTTCTGAGCTGGCCATACATATGATATAGCTGATAGCTGAGCGTGCCTTTATTTCTGAGCTGGCCATACATATGATATAGCTGAGAGCTGAGCGTGCCTTTATTTCTGAGTTGGTCATGCATATGATATAGCTGGTAGATGAGTATGCCTTTATTTCTGAGCTGGCCATGCATATGATATAGCTGGTGGCTGAGCATGTCTCTATTTCTGAGCTGGCCATACATATGATATAGCTGGTGGCAGAACATGCCTGTATTTCTCAGCTGGCCATACATATGATATAGCAGGTAGCTGAGTGTGCCTTTATTTCTGAGCTGGCCATACATATGATATAGCTGGTAGCTGAGCATGCCTCTATTTCTGAGCTGGCCATGCATATGATATAGCTGGTGGCTGAGCATGCCTCTATTTCTGAGCTGGCCATACATATGATATAGCTGATAGCTGAGCGTGCCTTTATTTCTGAGCTGGCCATACATATGATATAGCTGATAGCTGAGCGTGCCTTTATTTCTGAGTTGGTCATGCATATGATATAGCTGGTAGATGAGTATGCCTTTATTTCTGAGCTGGCCATGCATATGATATAGCTGGTGGCTGAGCATGTCTCTATTTCTGAGCTGGCCATACATATGATATAGCTGGTGGCAGAACATGCCTGTATTTCTCAGCTGGCCATACATATGATATAGCAGGTAGCTGAGTGTGCCTTTATTTCTCAGCTGGCCATACATATGATATAGCTGGTAGCTGAGCATGCCTCTATTTCTGAGTTGGCCATACATATGATATAGCTGACGGCTGAGCATGTCTCTATTTCTGAGCTGGCCATGCATATGATATAGCTGGTGGCTGAGCATGCCTCTATTTCTGAGCTGGCCATACATATGATATAGCTGATAGCTGAGCGTGCCTTTATTTCTGAGTTGGTCATGCGTATGATATAGCTGGTAGATGAGTAAGCCTTTATTTCTGAGCTGGCCATACATATGATATAGCTGGTAGCTGAGCATGCCTCTATTTCTCAGCTGGCCATACATATGATATAGCAAGTAGCTGAGTGTGCCTTTATTTCTCAGCTGGCCATACATATGATATAGCTGATGGCTGAGCATGCCTTATTTCTGAGCTAGCCATGCATATGATATAGCTGTGGGCTGAGCATGCCTTTATTTCTGAGCTGGCCATACATATGATAT
Organism: Eleutherodactylus coqui; assembly: GCF_035609145.1. Lineage (NCBI taxonomy): Eukaryota > Metazoa > Chordata > Amphibia > Anura > Eleutherodactylidae > Eleutherodactylus > Eleutherodactylus coqui. The sequence continues at coordinate 76,962,666 of NC_089844.1, forward strand.
AGCTGTGGGCTATGCATGCCTTTATTTCTGAACTGGCCATGCATATGATATAGCTGGTAGCTGAGTGTGCCTTTATTTCCGAGCTGGCCATGCATATGATATAGCTGTGGGCTGAGCATGCCTTTATTTCTGAGCTGGCCATACATATGATATAGCTGGTAGCTGATTGTGCCTTTATTTCTGAGCTGGCCATACATATGATACAGCTGGTGGCTGAGCATGCGTTTATTTCTGAGCTGGCCATACATATGATATAACTGGTAGCTGAGCGTGTCTTTATCTCTGAGCTGGCCATACATATGATATAGCTGATAGCTGAGCGTGTCTTTATTTCTGAGCTGGCCATACATATGATATAGCAGGTAGCTGAGCATGCCTCTATTTCTGAGTTGGCCATACATATGATATAGCTGACGGCTGAGCATGTCTCTATTTCTGAGTTGGCCATACATATGATATAGCTGGTGGCTGAGCATGCTTCTATTTCTCAGCTGGCCATACATATAATATAGCAGGTAGCTGAGTGTGCCTTTATTTCTGAGCTGGCCATACATATGATATAGCTGATGGCTGAGCATGCCTCTATTTCTGAGCTGGCCATACATATGATATAGCTGGTAGATGAGTATGCCTTTATTTCTGAGCTGGCCATACATATGATATAGCTGGTGGCAGAGCATGCCTGTATGTCTCAGCTGGCCATACATATGATATAGCAGGTAGCTGAGTGTGCCTTTATTTCTGAGCTGGCCATACATATGATATAGCTGACGGCTGAGCATGTCTCTATTTCTGAGCTGGCCATGCATATGATATAGCTGGTGGCTGAGAATGCCTCTATTTCTGAGCTGGCCATACATATGATATAGCTGATAGCTGAGCGTGTCTTTATTTCTGAGCTGGCCATACATATGATATAGCAGGTAGCTGAGCAAGCCTTTATTTCTGAGCTGGCCATACATATGATAGAGCTGATAGCTGAGCGTGTCTTTATTTCTGAGCTGGCCATACATATGATATAGCAGGTAGCTGAGCATGCCTTTATTTCTGAGCTGGCCATACATATGATATAGCTGGTAGATGAGCATGCCTCTATTTCTGAGTTGGCTATACATATGATATAGCTGGTGGCTGAGCATGCTTCTATTTCTCAGCTGGCCATACATATAATATAGCAGGTAGCTGAGTGTGCCTTTATTTCTGAGCTGGCCATACATATGATATAGCTGATGGCAGAGCATGCCTGTATTTCTCAGCTGGCCATACATATGATATAGCTGATGGCTGAGCATGCCTCTATTTCTGAGTTGGCCATACATATGATATAGCTGATGGCTGAGCATGTCTCTATTTCTGAGCTGGCCATGCATATGATATAGCTGGTGGCTGAGCATGCCTCTATTTCTGAGCTGGCCATACATATGATATAGCTGGTGGCAGAGCATGCCTGTATTTCTCAGCTGGCCATACATATGATATAGCAGGTAGCTGAGTGTGCCTTTATTTCTGAGCTGGCCATACATATGATATAGCTGGTGGCTGAGCATGCTTCTATTTCTCAACTGGCCATACATATAATATAGCAGGTAGCTGAGTGTGCCTTTATTTCTGAGCTGGCCATACATATGATATAGCTGATGGCAGAGCATGCCTGTATTTCTCAGCTGGCCATACATATGATATAGCTGATGGCTGAGCATGCCTCTATTTCTGAGTTGGCCATACATATGATATAGCTGATGGCTGAGCATGTCTCTATTTCTGAGCTGGCCATGCATATGATATAGCTGGTGGCTGAGCATGCCTCTATTTCTGAGCTGGCCATACATATGATATAGCTGGTGGCAGAGCATGCCTGTATTTCTCAGCTGGCCATACATATGATATAGCAGGTAGCTGAGTGTGCCTTTATTTCTGAGCTGGCCATACATATGATATAGCTGGTAGCTGAGCATGCCTCTATTTCTGAGCTGGCCATGCATATGATATAGCTGGTGGCTGAGCATGCCTCTATTTCTGAGCTGGCCATACATATGATATAGCTGATAGCTGAGCGTGCCTTTATTTCTGAGCTGGCCATACATATGATATAGCTGATAGCTGAGCGTGCCTTTATTTCTGAGTTGGTCATGCATATGATATAGCTGGTAGATGAGTATGCCTTTATTTCTGAGCTGGCCATGCATATGATATAGCTGGTGGCAGAGCATGTCTCTATTTCTGAGCTGGCCATACATATGATATAGCTGGTGGCAGAACATGCCTGTATTTCTCAGCTGGCCATACATATGATATAGCAGGTAGCTGAGTGTGCCTTTATTTCTCAGCTGGCCATACATATGATATAGCTGGTAGCTGAGCATGCCTCTATTTCTGAGTTGGCCATACATATGATATAGCTGACGGCTGAGCATGTCTCTATTTCTGAGCTGGCCATGCATATGATATAGCTGGTGGCTGAGCATGCCTCTATTTCTGAGCTGGCCATACATATGATATAGCTGATAGCTGAGCGTGCCTTTATTTCTGAGTTGGTCATGCGTATGATATAGCTGGTAGATGAGTAAGCCTTTATTTCTGAGCTGGCCATACATATGATATAGCTGGTAGCTGAGCATGCCTCTATTTCTCAGCTGGCCATACATATGATATAGCAAGTAGCTGAGTGTGCCTTTATTTCTCAGCTGGCCATACATATGATATAGCTGATGGCTGAGCATGCCTTATTTCTGAGCTAGCCATGCATATGATATAGCTGTGGGCTGAGCATGCCTTTATTTCTGAGCTGGCCATACATATGATATAGCTGTGGGCTATGCATGCCTTTATTTCTGAACTGGCCATGCATATGATATAGCTGGTAGCTGAGTGTGCCTTTATTTCCGAGCTGGCCATGCATATGATATAGCTGTGGGCTGAGCATGCCTTTATTTCTGAGCTGGCCATACATATGATATAGCTGGTAGCTGATTGTGCCTTTATTTCTGAGCTGGCCATACATATGATATAGCTGGTGGCTGAGCATGCGTTTATTTCTGAGCTGGCCATACATATGATATAACTGGTAGCTGAGCATGCCTTATTTCTGAGCTGGCCATACATATGATATAACTGGTAGCTGAGCATGCCTTATTTCTGAGCTGGCCATACATATGTTATAGCTGTGGGCTGAGCATGCTTTTATTTATTGGCATACGAAGAAAGTTGATAATGAATGAGAATGGGACCAAATGAAGATAGAAACTGGCAGCTGAACTTCAAGGAGAATGTTGGTTATAAAATCTAGTAATCCGAATGTTCTATGTATAAACTGATGTTCTTTGAGGTCTTCACTTACAGTTTTCTATTGCTGTGAATGGAATGTGTCCTGCCGTGAGATCCATCTGTGAGCGGAACTGGTTTGCTCTTCTTCAGTAGAGTATAATTCTTTCTGGCTACAAACCCCTTAAAAGCTGGAAAGAGAGACAAAAATGTTTATAATGGCAAAAATCCTTGGTAGTTTAAAGGTTACAAACAAACAGGGATGTTAAGGAGGGACTTTGCCGATTGTCTTTATTTAGGACTGCTGAGAACAGCCCTTCACCTGTTAGCTAGAGGCGAGAGAAGCGTCACTTGCAGCTTTTGGCTGTGGATGATCTCTGGTGGTATCTGATATAGCGTTTATTTAAGGGTTTACAAACTGTACATTTTCACCACTATCATACCAAAAAATACATGAAAAAAATGCATCTGAGTCACTGTCAACTTTTCGTGGCTTTTCTCAGTGCGACTTTTTTTTATTGCTGCTTTGGCAAATGATTTTAAGGGCTTAAACAGATGAGCGTGGTATGCCGCAATTGTGAGAGCGGGACCTCCTGTGTGCAGAACTTGGAGAATAGAACCCACTGATTTTTAATGGGTTCATTCTCACTTTTTTTTTGTGCCCACGTGAGCGAGCGGTGTCTGCATAAATACGCTCTGTATTTGTACAGGCATGAGCACTCAATACACTTGTTCACTGCAAAAATAATTGCGCAGGAGCGAGTATATTACGTTACACAAAATGCCCTGAAAGCTTCGCTGTGTGAACAGGATTTTTACAGATCCCATTCAATATAATTTCTGACTGCTGCAATAATTAACGCGGAAGCCAGACAATGGCAAAAACTGCATCTGAATATATCCTTGGGCCCTTTTAACACAGGCGAATTTGCACGTGTATTTCCACATGTAATATTTGCGTGTGCAATATGCAGAGAATGGAATCGGTTGATTTCAATACGTTCATTTAGATGCGTGTATTTTTCCTGCACATTTTGGTTGCACAAAAACACTGCAGCATGCTCTATTTTCCTGCACATTTGCGCACTCAAAGTCCCCATAGAAGTCAATGGAGATGTGCAGATGCGCACAAAATACGAGATGTAGGAGATACATTAAACACTGTGTAATCGTGCAGGAAAAAGAACTGATTCGATTAATTAGCCATTTCAATCGGTGCATATTTTTTTGCTGCGCACAAACGCACATGCCTTGTATGCGCAAACAGTACTGTAAAATACAGTGCGCACAAAAGAGCATAGTTGCATTCCACAAATACGCAGCGATCAGGGGTGCACAGATATGCATACGCTTGTGTGAAGGGGGCCTTACTCACGTGGCAAAAAAATAGGCCCCGATTGAAATGGCAAATTATTGTAATGAGTTCCAGATGTCTTCTTTTTCCTGTACAATTCCGCAGTGTTTTCTCGCATCTCCTTGTGTATTTTCTGCACATTTGCTCATCCTCATTGACTTCTATGGGAAGTTTTGGTCCACAAGTGAACAGAAAAATACAGCATGAAATAGGTGCATGTGAACGAACTCATTGAAATCAAAGGGTTCTATTCTCTGCGTATTGTGTGCGCAAACGCGCCCGTGTGAGGTCGGCCCAAACTGAGTGAGGTGAAATCAGCAGTGAAAACCTGCAGAACAAATTACTTCTTCTTCCTCGCCAGCAGTTCCAACTCAGCGCCAGAGCACAGGAGTTTGAAAAAAGAGGCGGGAAGCTAACGGCTGCCCGATCTTCCTTGCATGATGTATTCTCTACGTAGGGGGAAATCCCCACAATGAAAACGACACCACTAAACTCCTACTGAAATCAGTGGTTTCGTTTTGTCCCGTTATACAGCCATGATTATCGCGGCTGTATAAGGGGAGTAAAGCGCGCTCATGTGTTTAAGCCCTCAAACACCCGAACGTATGCATCAGTATGCTCGCCGCAATGGAGCCTATTTGCACATGAACTAGGTTTGGAGATGACCCTCAACAGGCCGATACGCACGTGTCAGCGCACATTACTGTAATTTTTGCGCTTGAATTGCCAGTTCACATGCGCGTGTGTTACTCCCTCTGCGTAGAATAGAATGGCAATTTAACGCCACATTAGGGCCAGCTGTCTTTTCATGGCTGCGTTTCACCTAGTGTTACTCCCTGACCCTTAAGTTGCCATAAACTTCTATGTTGGTTTTCTGCGCAACACGGAGAAGGATAGGGCAAGAAAGATTTGCACGCGAGAAAGATGCTTGTGAGAACAAATCCATTGAAATCAATGGCTTCGCTTTGTCCCATTTTACTGGCGTGAATTTCACATGCGCTGCAGAAAATGGTCTGAACAGAAGATCTTCTGCAGAGCTCGTTGCGAGAGTCAAAACCATTCACACGGTCGGGACTGACTGAAAAGATGCGCTGCTGAAGAGAAAGAGACGGAGGGAGTCCTCGGGTGAACCCCCCTTTATCTCTTTCTCCAGTGAAGGGAAGCTCTGCCCCAGAGATGAAAGGGGTTACATACATAGTATGTTAGGCTGAGTGAAGACAATGTCCATCTAGTTCAGCCTGTTTGATAGTTCCTAGCTGACTGCAAGACTATAATCAATAACCCCGCTGGTCACCTAATGTCTATATCCTATAATATCATAGCATTCTAGAAAGACATCTAGGCCCCTCTTAAACTCCTCTATGGATTTTGCCATCACCACGTCCTCAGGCAGAGAGTTCCACAGTCTCACTGCTCTTACAGTAAAGAACCCCCTTCTGTGCTGGTGATGAAACCTGCTTTCTTCTAGACGTAGCGAATGCCCTCTTGTTACCGTCTTAGTTCTGGGTATAAACAGATCATGGGAGAGATCCTTGCATTGTCCCCTCATGTATTTATACATAGTTATTTGATTGCCCCTTAACCGTCTTTTTTCTAGAGTAAATAGTCCCAATTTGGATAGCCTCTCTGGGTATTCCAGTCCTCCCATTCCATTTATTAATTTAGTTACCCTTCTTTGAATCCCCTCAAGCACTGTGACATCTTTCCTGAGCACCGGTGACCAGAACTGTGCGCAGTATTCCATGTGAGGCCTGACAAGTGCCTTATATAGTGGGAGGATAATGTTCTTGTCCTTCGCCCCTAGACCTCTATTAATGCACCCCAAGACTTTATTAGCCTTTGCAGCAGCTGACTGGCATTGGTTACTCCAGTTTAGTCTACAATCCACTAGCACCCCCAGGTCCTTTTCCATATCACTTTTCCCTAGCAGTACCCCATTACGTGTATATTGGTGACATCCGTTTCTCCTGCCCATGTGCATAGTCTTACATTTATCCACATTGAACTTCATTTGCCATTTTTCTGCCCAAGCCCCCAGCTTATCTCGGTCCGTTTGTAGCCGCACATTGTCCTCCGCTGTATTAATTGTCTTGTATAATTTTGTGTCATCTGCAAATATTGATATTTTTTAATAAATATATTGAACAGAATGGGGCCTAATACTTAATCCTGTGGCCCCCCGCTAGTAACGGTGGCCCAATCAGAGTATGAACCATTTATTACCACCCTCTGCTTTCTGTCCCCCCTGGGCTTCCCTTCATAGCCAAGACTCCCTTCATTTCAGCGCAATGACAGGCTTTTCCTTCAGGGGAGAATAAAGAAATCCCCAGCAGCGTGATGCAGGGGTTCCCCTGAAGGAAAGAATAAGGAGGTCCCCAGCAGCGTCATGCTGGGGTTCCCCTGCAGGGGAGAATAAGGGATTCCCCTGCTGCTGGGGAATTCCTTATTCTCCCCTGCAGGGGAAACCGGCATCGCGCTGCTGGAGACTTAATCTCACTTTGCCAGCTGCCTTGCATAGTCTCCCGTAGGAGTCTATGGAAGCTTCTGCGATTTCCTGCCAAAAGATAGGTTAAGACCTATTTTTTCACGCAGCAGGGGATTTCAGTCGCTGAATTACGCCACTGATGTCCTATCTTTTTTGTTCCGATTATTTGATGCGGCTACAAACTGTTCATCTGAATGGTTTGAATAGGAAACTATTGGTTCTATTAGTTGCGATATTTTGAAGCACGTAAACTAACCGCAGAAGATCGTCCATGTAAAGGAGGCCTCACTCCCATAGATATCAGTGGACAAGAGCTTGCACATCAGCCTATCCTTTATGAGGGTCAGGCAAGATCCGGGTCCCAGAAATTAGATGTGGGCCTGTGCCAATTTTTTTTTTTTTTGCTCCAGGGACTCCATAAACCTCAATCTTAGTAGCAGTGCTTATCATAATTGTATCCTTTTTTAATTCATTTCAGCCCCATATGGCAGTGTATATTCACTTCCTATGCCAGATTTCAACAGCACTTTGTTTTAGGAGCTTGCCAAAAGTCATTACAACTGACAAATAAGTGTTTGCTTTCAGGTTTTTTACCTTCGCTTATTTCTAGGATAGTATCCCTTTAATTGATATAGTTATAGCTCGCATTACTGGCAGCAGGCTTAATGATGGAAGCTATAGATGGTATTTCAGATTAGAACAATCATTTCCACTCTTGTTATGTAGGACAAGCTGCTTTCGGCTGTATTACGCTGTATAAATTGCTACTTACTTCCAGCTTGGAACGTACACACTTAACTCACTCAGTGTGAAATTAACAGGTTACACTGACAGAGTCGCAGGAGCGATCCGTTAGATAGGAGAATTATTTATTGTAGACAGCAGTCATATGCAGAACTTAGTTAACATTAAATGAAGAAATCAGTCAAATCCCCATTATTGCCGCTTTCGGTAAATCATCTCGGCTGGGATTACTCTCTGACTTGCATACAGTACATGAAACACAATATTTTTGGCTATGATAAACCTAATCTCTGCAGTTTGAAATTAATTATAATGTAGCACTGAAGGGCATTAACTATTACAGCAATGAATGGGTCACATATATTGCTTAAGCGAACTGGTAGATGTTGGCGATTCTTATGCAATAAGAACGAGCGGTTTGGATATTATTGATGGTCTTAGTGAGAAATCAGAGGGTAAGTATTCTGTTATCTCTTCGCAGAATTCATATTGCTCAATGTGACCGGTGAGTGCATTTTTTTTTAAAGACTGGGAAGGTGACAACCTCAGTTCTAAACCGTGGTTGTCAAAAAGAATCGCCCCTTTTCACAACTACTGTACAATTTACATGAAAATATGAGCAACTGTATAAACACTGCTCTTTTCTCGCTTATAGGCTATGGACACTTTTGGGCGGCAATTTATTATTTATTTGCCTGAATACATGTATTTTGGGCTGACAATCATTTTTGCAATAGGGTTTAATTACAAAATTTGCACCACTTGTCTTCTGCAGCTTCTATATATCCCTGTATATAGACACTGCAGTCACGTAACGAGGCCGAATTCGCTGGAAAAAGAGATGTTACATGGAATGGTCAGTGGTAATAGGAAACAGGGAAGACAAAGTCAAGTTAGTTGGACACCATTATGAAGGAAACAGCAATGGACATCAGGAAATTGAAAGCAGCCGTAGAGAATAGAGAGGCATGAAGAAGACTGGCCTGCAGGGTATCCAAGAGTCGGACGCGACTGAACGGATAGAATTGGAATAGACACTGCAGTCTAAGGGACCTTTTACACAAAACAACTGTCATTCAAATAATCATTGAATCATGTGAAAATTAATCGTTCGGTATAAACACGGCCAATGACTGGATGACGAATAATAATTTGTTTGCTTATCGTCTGTTGTTCATTTTATGCAAGCATAAAAATCACTATTCCTCATTTGCCAGTCGTTGTGCGTAAAAAGAAAAGAGTAATTCAGAGACCATTTCCAGATTCCTATGACAGACCGACAATAAACTAAACGAGCTACGGCGAAAAATTAATGACAACATTTAAACAATTATCTGCACGTGTAAAGGGAAGCAAATTGTATTGTGTAAAAGTACCCCAGTCCAATAGGGGTTCTGTCAATGAGACCGGACTGCCAGCTTGGTTTCCCTCTGCTTTCTCCTCTCCTGCAGGTTCTTATTAGCTAATTCATGACTATAACAAAGTTAACCTTTGTTTGATCATGAAGTCGCTGATAAAAAGTGCAGGAGAGGAGAGATAAAGGCTGACAACTAATGCTACTTTTACACGTGATGATTCTCATTTGCACTGCATGAGCAAACCAGCTGGTAACATTCCATATAACATACATAGTGGTCCCATAGCAGTGATAGGTGGACACAGATTGTAAGCCCCAATGGGGGCAGAACCCAATATCAGGTAAAGTGCTGGGTAATACGAGGGGCTGCTGATAAGTCTTTGGCTTTACCCAGAAAGAAACGAGATAGGAAGATGAAACTTTACATTTATTCCACATACTCTCCACTGATACCAACACACTTCTTACATCGGTATTCCAAGTTTTGTAAGCCTTGCAAAAAGAAGGATTTCGGTTGTGCCTCAAACCAGAAATGGTGTGAAATTTGGTACCCTTGAGGTGTTTCTTCAGGTTGGGAAACAGATGATAGTTGGAGGAAGCTGGATCTGGTGAATAAGGTCGGTGGTCAAGCAGCTGAAGCCTAGCTCCACCAGTTTTGCCGTGGTCGCTTGTGCAGTGTGAGCGGAGGCGTTGTCTTGCAGGAACAAGATTCCTTTGGACAGTTCGCCGCACCTTTTGGCCTTCAGAGCTGCCTTCAATTGTCCAAAAGTTCAATGTAATACCTTACATTGATAGTGGAACCATTTTGAAGGTAGTCCACTAGCAGCACACCCTCCTTATCCCAGAATACAGACGCCATCACCTTAGTGGCTGATTATTGCACCCTGAACTTCTTCTTTGGGCGAGGAGAACCACTGTGCCTCCACACTTTTGACTGCTCCTTGGTTTCAGGGTCATACAAATAAATCCAGGTCTCATCCATAGTGAGTCGATCCAGGAAGTTCTTATTAATCCGGAAACGCTGACAAATGGACCGGGAGGTTTTCACTCGCATGCTTTTCTGATCTGTTGTCAAACATTTGGGGACGCACTTTGCAGATAACTTCTTCATGTTTAAATGTTCATGGATAATGACACAAACACGTTCATGAGAAATCCCCATGATGTCTGCTATTCCTTTAGCTGAAATTCGCCGATTCTCCAGTATGAGGTTGTGCACAGCACCGACGATCTCCGGAACAACAACCTCTCTCGGTCATCCAGGACGTTCCTCATCATTGGCGCTGAAGTGGCCCGTTTTAAATTTGGCATCCCAGTTCTTAACTGTAGAATATGAGGGGCATTGATCCCCCAATGTCTGCGACATATCACCATGAGTATCTTTCGCTGACTTTTCTTGCAGAAACAAGACTTTTATCACTCCTCTGCTCTCATTTGCGGTGAATATCACCTTAGACTCCACCATTTTGTTTTTCCGCGTGCCTAGATAACTGTTGCCATAAGCTACAAACACAATTTTGAAAACATATATTAGACACATAAGGCTTTCATGTGATGTAACATTCGTTACCATAGAAACAGAAAAAGAACATAAAGCCAAAGACTTATCAGCAGCCCCTTGTATGCATGCACTATGTAAACAACATCCTAAACAGTTGCCCTCTTCACCAACACAGGTCAATTGACCACATAAACATGTTGGCCAAGTGCCCAACAGAAAGTGCCCCAATGCACAGTGCCAGCTAGAGTGGTCCCTGATAAAAAAAAGTGCCTGCTAGAGAGGACCCTAATGCACAATACTAGCTAAAGAGTTCCCCCAAATGTAGTGTCAGCCAGAGATGACACTATGCTGAAAGGTACCCAAATACACAGTGCAAGTCACGGCATTCCTCAATACACAGTACCAGCCAAAGAATACTCTCATAAACACTCGCTTTGAGGTGAGTACCTTCACATAAAGCACCCCCAAGTGCCCCACACACAGTGGCTGCCAGAAATTGCTCGCATAAGCACTGCCTGCCAGATAATGCTTCCCAAAGGCAACTTCAGATATTGAGTGCCTATAGTGTTAGCCACAGTGCTCTTATACGTAGTACCAGCCAGAAAGTAACCAATACGTACTTTCAGTTGAATAATGCCCCCAAAATAGTGTCCTAATGCAAAAAAAAGTTTTCCTAACAATTCAGCTGGTTTAGTTGATTATTTCTGATTTGTACCATAGGCATAACAATACAATGTATTCAAACTAATGGAGCAAAAGGAAAACTGCTTTATGCTTTCCTGAGCAGAAACACATGCCTCAGCACTCATACCGCTCACATACATTAAGGTCTTATTCACATGGGCTACAAAATCACACAACTTTGTAGCACTACGCAACGCATGTATGTGAAGCCCATGTTTTCCAATGGGATCTCTCAGGCTACAAAACATCACCCATGTCAAGGAACCCATTGGAAACCATCAGATTCACATACATGCGTTTTTGTAGCGCTACAAAGTCGCGCAATTTTGTAGCCTATGTGAATAAGGCCTTAATATCAGAATAAACCGCACAACTGTTTATACTAATCACATAAAAATGCAAGGTTCTAAGTACATATTTTGATCAAAACATGTGGGCCCATCTGCCATGTCCGGCTGAACCTTATTGGATAGTTTACTAACTCTGAAAGACACCTCTCTTTGGGCAAAAGACCTGCAATGGACTCAAGCAAAGCTGGATACCTGGCTATATACTTTCATTAAGACACTGGGGACAAAAGTGCATGGCAGCCACTCCTCCACCAATGCAATGCATACAAAAAACAAAAAGCAGAATTTCCAAAAAAATAAATTAAATGTGATGGTGAACTAAAGTGCTGAGGCATGTGTTTGTGTTTCTGTAATTGTTGCAGCCATGAATTACGTGCACCTTCACATTTAATTTATTTGGCCCAAAGAGAAGTGTCTTTTAGAGTTAGGAACCTGTCCAATAAGGTTTACCTGGACGTGGTGGATGAGCTCACGTGTTTTGATGAAATTATGCGCTTAGAGCCTTTTTATGTTCGAATAAAGAACAGTTGTGCAGTTGTATTCAGATATTAAATGTGTATGAGTGCTGAGGCTTGTGTTCCTGTTACTGTATTTGTTCCAGCCATGGCGTACAAGCACCTTAACATTTAAATTTTTTTGTTGGAAGTGCTTTATTCCTACGGAAATTGACATACAACAGCCAGAAAAACATGCAAAGTTAGAAGAACTATATAAGGTTTTAATGCATCTTACAGATGTTTCATTTGGGCGCAATTGGTGACAGGGCAGATGTCAGGTCGGTAGTCCAGTTCTGCCCACACACATATTGGCATATCCTCTGTTATTGATTCCACTGCAGTGGAGATGTGTTGTTTTAGGTCGTTACTAGAGAAGAGCGAGCGTACTCGCTAAGGTAAACTACTTGAGCGAGTAGTGCCTTATGCGAGTACCTGCCCGCTCGTCTTTAAAGATTCGGGTGCCGGCGGGGGAGAGCGGTGAGTTACAGGAGTGAGCAGGGGGGAGCAAGGGGAGAGAGTAAGAGAGAGATCTCCCCCCGTTCCTCCCCGCTCTCCCCCGCCGCTCCCCGCCCCCCCGCTGGCACCCGAATCTTCAGAGACGAGCTGGCAGGTACTCGCATAAGGCACTACTTGCTCGAGTAGTTTGCCTTAGCGAGTACGCTCCCTCATCGCTAGTCGTTTCGTATCACCAGCGACGTCCACATAGAACATCAGTCAGCTGCATTAAAAACATGAAGAGTTCTTCTATGTATTCACGTTATTCTGGCTGTTGTAGGGCAACCCATGTATCAATAAATTAAATTTATTTTTTCACTATTTTTTAAAAATCACCCTGTAGTGTTCAAAAAGGTCAAAAAGTGGATGTGTTCTATAAAAATAGTTACACTTATGGCAAATAGAGTGAATAAAGGACAGTTACAACTTTCTCCATATTGCCTACACAATAAATAACTAAATCCCCCCCAAAAATATTTGACATGTGCATTGCCTTTGTCATTTCCTAAGTTGTCACCAAACTATTTCCCTACCACATGGTATTGCTTTAGGTGATGTTTCAGCAGGTGTGTAGGTGGGCTTTCGCTATGGAAATACTATTGCATCCGAGCAGCATCCGCTGTCAACGTCTATTCAGTGAAATTCCATCTGACAGCACAGCACATCAGATATCACTATTTGTATGTATATTTCCATACCCATAGGGAATGTAACTTCAACTAGATTATTTTTTCAAGCCTTTCTTGTCTCCTCCACTTGATCAATGGGCTGTGCAGTACATAAGCCCACTGAGATCTCTCGACCACCAGCTCATGTATTTGAAAGGCGTCTGTTTATTTTTAAAATGCAAATTCTCATACCCCCAAAGACTCCGCCGAAAAAAAAGAACAATCTCTTAAGTTAAGAGATTTCCATCAGGGGGCTGCTTTCCTGTTTTATACCAGACTAAGATCAATCGCTGTCAGAACCACTTAGATAATATTGTACAATGAGGCTGAGACTCTCTTAAATGAAATAAGATCTGGGCAGACATTTTTTTTTTCATCATACTTTGCTAAAATGATAAAATCACTGTAAAAAAATAAAAACGAGCTTTGAAATAATGACTGCTAGTTGGACCGCTGCTTGGAGAATTGCCACAGATAACAATTAAGAGTGCCCCCCAACACTAACCTCCCCGCCTCAGCAGCAGATTCCGGTGAAGAGGAGGCCCAATAAGGTTAATACCCCTACTTTGATCTCTGTCAAGGCGTACTAGCAAGAATTAATTTACATTTCAGATGAAAAAAGTTGACAGCATGAAAAGGCATCTTGTTCCCGGTATCTGAATGTGCTGCAATAGATTGGGAATTCTAAAAAGGAAGTTCTAAGGAAGCTAACAGGATAAGCCCCCACTGCTGATTTTACTGGGAAAGAGATGAAAGGGAAACAAATTTCAATATAAGCGGGGCTGCAGAAACATGTAAGCCAAATGTTTTCTGAATTCTCAGAATGGTCCTGGATGTGCATGGTGCTCGGTCTTGTCATCGTCATTTGCAATGAGAGCAAAAATGGAAATAATAAAAACGAAACTTTTAAGTTGTAAAATTCCAATTTTACGTCTGTTTTACACCCAGCACAATTCTTCCGGCGATGGGACATATTTAGATACTGCAGGGTAAGGTTTCTTATGTATTTCATTTTGGTTTCATTAAAGCAACGCTCTGGTTTCAGGATAAAATTCGGTCCCAGGACTGGAGTGGGAGAGAGGTACATTACCAGCAGATGTTCTTCTCTGTCATCCCTCCGATCCACCGATCCCGTGTCCAATTTTTGGTCATCCAAGATGGTCAATGCAATGTTCAGACTACCTAATTCCCCACATTGCATTGGTAGTGTTAAACTACCAATACACTATAGCTGCTTTATGATTGGCCAGAGTAGCTCATGTGATCAGCCTATCAGAGAGCAGTGTGCACTAGATGGGTAGAAAATTGCTGCAGCCATCTTGAACAGCTAAATATGGAGACTGTTGGTGGGTTGAAGAGAAGGCAGAGAAGAACAACTGCTGGTAATATATCCTCCACCCCCTGCGGTCCTAGGACTTAATTTTTGTTCTGAAACTGGAGGGTCGCTTTAATTAGATTTAAAGGAAAATTGTCACCAAGGCAAACCCTGGACAGGTATGTACAGTGTATCCATGTATGTTTTATTCTGAAACGCTGCGGTGTTCCAGAATAAGCATAATTTGATTAAGGACTTGGAATAGAGCTGGAATGGAGGTATAAGTCAAAAGGGCAGTGCCAGCCTTCCCCCGTCCACATCATGCAGACTGATGGCTCTCTTTCTTTTTGTGTATTGGAAAAGAGCTGCCAGCCTACATGATGCGGGTGGGGAGAGGCAGGCTTCTACTATAGAGACCAAGAAGTGACAACAAGGAAGCTGCATATAGAGCCTTATGTGTAAACTGCATTGCTATCTTGCCTTGTCTAGGCCTCCAGCAGTATTCAAAGCTAAAGCTACCTTTACACGAGACGACTGTCGGGCGCAGAAGTGCTTATATAGGAGCAATAGTCCTTCAAGATCCGATATGCAAGATCCAAGCAGGATCCAATACAATGACAGAGGCTCTCAGTGCATCGAGTTGTAAGAAATAGTAGAGTATACCCTGAGAGCCCCTGCCAGTATATCGAGTCTGGCAGCAAGTGAGCGCGCTGTGAAGGGAAGAAGCTGTCTGCAAAATAGAACGGCTTCCCTTTACAGTGCTCAGGGATGATGACAGCATATGAGTGGGGAGGACAGTAAAGCACGCAGGGGTGGTCGGACACAGGGGGCACAGTGTTAGTAAAAATAAAGTATACATAACAGAGTTTTTTTCATGCACTATGCTAAACGACAGAACATATGTCAGCAGCTGTACTGTAGAGAATCCTGCAGACACAGATGGATTTCTCAGCATAGCAGAAGAGGGTTTTTTTTAAAGAAAAATGTACAGAATAGGCTGATAAAACATGTTGTAAAAATGCTTAGAATTGCCTATTTGGTACAGTAAAGAAAAGTACAGTTATTCTTTAACCCCTTCATGACACAGGATGTAAGTTGATCTCCTGACTGTCTGGTGCTTAAGATAACAGGATGTCTTGTGCATTGCACGGGCTCAAATTCAGAGCCCATAGCTTATACAGCTGGCCTCCCGCTGCACCAGCTGGGATCGGGGAGAACACAGAGCCCTATTAAGCCCTTAATTGCCGCAATCAATGTTGAAAACAGCAAAGGGCCCGATGCATATACGCTGAGGCCGCAGTGCCGTGGGGCCTGGGGAGGCATTTCCCCTTCCCTCCCCATCGCCGGCTCACCTCCTCTCCTCTTCCCTCCGGCTGTTTGCAATGAGAGGAGGCGGAGTGGGGGTGGAGCTACGCTCCTGCCCCCTCCCATTGCAAACAGTCGCAAGAGGTGGAGAAAAGAGAAGGGGGAGGGAGTTTAGCTAAACTCCCTCCCACCTCTCTTCTCCAGCAGCTAGCACAGAATCCCACAGGAATCTATGCAGCTGCTGGCGGCGGCGTGACAGCGCCAGGTCGGGCGCTTTTTTCACTGTGGAAATACGCCCCTGTGCACTGATGCATTGTAAGCCAATTCATCAGAAGGGCAGCGTATATCGTCCGGGTGTGAAAACCCAGCCGATATACGCCCGCGTGAAAAAGCCCTAAACTACGTAGGATGCATTACACGCAAACTTAAAGTTTACATAACAGAACATTTAAGATACATTAGAAACTCTAATTTAAGCAGTTCTGGAGCAGCAAAGCATTTTATTGAAATACACCAAGGAGACACTAGTAGTTTTTCTTTTTATGGTATAGAGAAGGTCATCAATGCTAGAAAAACTAAAATTAGTCAGGAACTAGTTCTAAGAAGGGAAGCTTTAATTTAGGAACAAGAGTACCCAAATGATTACATTTAAGAACTGATTTGTTATATATCTATTGAGGTTATATTCGTTAATGTTCGTTTAAGCGCTGTGGAATATGTTGGCGCTATACAAATAAAAATTATTATTATTAGATATGACACATGTCAATCTACATATAACATACATGCATATTAGTGTGGAGATATTTTTGTTATATTCTTTTTTATTACTTGGATAATGTTGGTGTATGCCTCTATTTGCTTCCTTAGATTTGTCTGTATGAATTTATTCAATGAGCATAGTATCCGCATTAGAGATGATACTAAAAACAATTAAAAACATCTGATGACATGAAATCCCTATGCAGAGACTAGCTAACCATAGCAAATAGCAGCAGAATCTTAAGCCTTTTATAGCCACCATGGAAATCATTTCCCACTTAAATTCGTGTTGCATGCTGATTAGTGATGAGCGAGCATATTCACTAAGGGCAATTGCTCAAGCGAGCATTGCCCTTAGCGAGTACCTGCCCGCTCGAGAGAAAAGGTTCGGGTGCCGGTGCGGGGGAGCGGTGAGTAGCGGCAGTCAGCAGGTGGGAGCAGGGGGGAGAGAGGGAGAGAGAGAGATCTCCCCTCCGTTCCTCCCCGCTCTCCCCCGCAGCTCCCTGCCCGCCGGCACCTGAACCTTTTGTCTCGAGCGGGCAGGTACTCACTAAGGCCTTAGTCAGACGGGCATTTTTTTGCGTGATTTGCGCATGCGCATGCGTCTGGCGATTTTTTAAAACCATTGCTTTGTAATGGTATCGGACACATGAGCGCTTTTTATGCGCTCGTCCGATAAATTATAGAACAGAAATCGCAGATCGCACCTATCTGCGATCTGCGATTCCTGTTCTCTTCACTATATGCGCTCAATGGGGCCGGCGGCAGCAGGGCCGACCCCATTGAGAACATATAGAAGACAAATCATCAGAACGATGTTTGCCCATTGAATTCAATGGAGCCGGCAATACAGCCGACTCCATTGAAAGCAATGGGCTGCCGGCGTGCGCTGAGCCAATCAGGGGGCAGGTCTGACTCACACCCCCTTCACACCCACTGCAGGCCGGCCGCGGGGAACTCCGACTGCCGGGAGCAGGTGAGTATGTATATATTTTTTATTTTAACACTTTTCTGGATGAATTGCAGGGAAGGGCTTATATATTTAAGCCCTTCCCGACAATTCATCCCACACTCGCCCGCAGCGCATTGCTTTCAATGGAGTCGGCTGTATTGCCGGCTCCGTTGAATGCAATGCGCTGGACAGCTCCAGCCCGTTTCTAATGAAACGCGACTGGGAGCAGATTTTCGGGCGATTTTCGGGCATCGGTCACGCGATTTGCGGATGCGCATCCGTCATGCGATCCGCAAATCGCACGAAAAAACGCCCGTCTGACTAAGGCCTAAGGGCGATGCTCGCTCGAGCAATTGCCCTTATCGAGTATGCCCGCTCATCACTAATCAGCATGCAACACGAATTTAAGTGGGAAATGGTTTCCATGGTGGCTACAAAAGGCTTAAGATTCTGCTGCTCTTTGCTATGGTTAGCTAGTCTCTGCATAGGGATTTCATGTTATCAGATGTTTTTAATTGTTTTTAATCACATGCATATGCTTTTAAATAGATTACTACTTACATGTCAGAGGTGATCAAGACCCATTCTGTTTTAATCTGGTGTATTGTGGTACTATTTGATAATAAAGGCAAAGTATACTTCACCAGAAGCCGTCTCTCCCTTTCCATTATTTTCAACAAGCTTCTTTTCACCTGTTCTCCAAGCGACAATATTGAAGCATACATTGTCGGTTAATAAAGGTAAGAGTTCAACTACAGTCATGGACTGGAATCCATCTCTCAATGCCAAGCAACAGGGCCGAAGCCTAGGCAAGGCCTGTGACAGAATATTTGCTTGCAGATTTCCTGGACACCATGCCTGCTCCGCTCCCGATACTGCTCTGACTACTCAGCTGTTTAGTGACTTTGCCCAACAGAAGCCCTCTGTCCCTTTACCCTCTGTCTGACCATTTCACCTACAGAGTATTAGCAAACTATCAGGACAGGAGAGGTGAGAGATGTACTGGATGTTGTTAATATATTTGGTTTCCCTAAGTCTTTACTAGAAGTTATTTATCTATGTTAGTGTTGTGTATACATCTATCCCCGCTGTGTACATGGCGCACTGTTTTACATGAACATTCCTCCACAGCCACCCAACAAAAGCATTTCATTGCCTTTTAAGATACTGTCATTTACAGTACTTTGCTTTGGGCAAAACTCAAGCGCTGCTTCCGATATACATAAATCCATTTCCTTAACAAGAAAAACTCATGGTAACATTCTGGTTCTCAGGCAATAAATGATAATATGTAAATGAAGCCTTCTGCTCAGTGACTCATACACTGCATTAAATATTCCTGAGAACGCTCCCGCTGTGAGAAGAAACCATGCAACCAAATAATACAGTACTGAATACACGAAGAGGTGAACCATACAGTATATGTCTGTTAATTCAAGCCATTGTGAAATGACTTTGACTGCACTCTGATAATGTCAAACATTGTGTAAAGCAATGCATTTTGTGTATTATTCCAACTCTAGAATTCAGGACATACTATACATTATCATAGGACAGAGGTTGTCTTGATGAGACGACCCATATAAATGGCATCTGTCACCAGGAAAGTCATCTTCACATCTTGTTATTTCACATATGATTCAGTAAAAATGAACTAGAATACACAATTGCAACCACCCCTTCCCACTGCAGGGCGTAAGTTTACGTCCTGGCAGCCTGGTACTTCCCGCAACAGGACGTAAACTTACGTCCTGGAGATAGCGCGGGATCATATGTGATCCCGCGCTATCCCGCAGCGGGAGCCGGCTGTCAGTCACAGCTGGCGTCCCGCTGCAACAGCGGGGGGTCATCGGAGATGCGCCCCTGCTGTTAACCCCTTCCCTGCCGCGATCTAAGTAGATCGCGGCAGGGAAAGAGTTCACAGAGGGAGCGCGGCTCCCTCTGTGTCTCCGGCCGGAACTCGCGATGTCATCGCGAGAGCCCGGCCTGTCACCATGGCAACAGGACGCCAGACACTGGCGTCCTGTATTGCCTATGCCTATAATCGCTGTACAAGCGATAAGGCATGGCAGAGCAGTAGCTCTGCTATGCCTTATGACAGCGATCATCAGGGCAGTGGTTAAAGTCCCTCAGAGGGACACAAACAGTGTAAAAAAAACTAAGATTAAAAAAAGAATTAAAAAAATGTAAAAAAAAGAGTAAAAAAAAACATTTTTTAATGCTTTTTCTCAGATTAGCATAAAAAAAGGTAAAAAAAAAATAAAATCCCACATATTTGGTATTGTCGCATCCGTAATGACGCGTACAATAAGTTGCACATTCTTTTGACTGTGCACGGAAAAAAACGCTAAAAAACTGAGGCAAAATGCTAATTTTTAGCATTTTGCCTCACTAAAAACGCAATAAAAGTGATCAAAAAAGCCGTATGTACCCCAAAATGGTACCAATAAAATCTACAGCTCGTCTCGCAAAAAATAAGCCCTCATAGAGCGCCGTACATCAAAAAATAAAAAAGTTACAGGACTTTAAATGCAGCAATTTAGAAAAAAAAAAAAGATTACCCAGAAAAAGGGTTTTTATTGCAGAAAAGTGGGAAAACCTAAAAAAAAATGTAAGAATTTTGGTATCGTTGTAACCGTACCGGTCCGCAGAAAAAATGGAATGTCTCATTTATGCTGCATGAGTACCGCTGTAAAAAAAAATAAAAAAATCTGTGGCAGAATTTATGCGTTTTCTCTCCCTGCTATCATTAAAAAAAAAAAAAGTTTTACAATATAGTCTATGTACCCAAAAGTGGCACCGATAAATACTGCAGTTTGCCACGCAAAAAACAAGCCCTCATACGGCCGCGTCGACGGAAAAATAAAAAAGTTATGACTTTTGATAAACGGAGAAGAAAATCCGCCAAAAATTGTTGCGTCCTTAAGCCCAAAATAGGCGGTGTCATGAAGGGGTTAAACAGTCTCCTAAGGCCAAAAGTACACAACAGTATTTTCAGGCCATGTGCTGAATGCACTGATGCCCAACCATTAGGAAGATAAGGGTGGGTCAGTAGGTGTGGTGAGCCCTTTACAGGCAATGTCTATACTGGAGGATGCGGAAAAAGAGGTGCCAGCGCCCCTTGCTCACGGTAGCATAGAGTCCACTTAAGAAGAGCAAAACGATGAAGAGTAAGAGGAGGTGGAAGATGATGAGGTTCTTGACCTAATATGGTGTGAAGTCAGGGAACATCATCATAGCAGGTTGGAGGGGGAGGAGGAAGAGGCGTATGTTGTGGGGCAGCATCCTTCTGAGACAGGGAGTAGGGTGTCACAGAAAAACAAGGGTTATACAGTCACCATCAGCTACTACTAGTTGCAGGAGTACAAACATCAGGCCCATAGCTAGGTCTATTCACAGAAGCCTGGGCATTGTTTGAAACCATACATGATGACAGAAGAGTGGTCATCTGTAAAGTCTGCGGTAAGCATTTAAAAATGTGGCAAGTACTCCTTGGGGGGCCACCTGGGCAAAAAGGCAAACAGTCACCCTCGTCCTGCTTCCTTTTCTGCTGCTATAGCTGCCTCTTCCTCCATCTTCCTTCCTGTTCATGCAGTAGCCTCTCACCACAGAGAGGCAATTTTGTCTAGTGCCAGTAGCAGGGCTGGTTCAGGCCTCTCCTAGTCAGGGAAATTACATATCCTAAATAGATTTTAGGCACTGGGTTGGAGCTTCAGGTGTTATAGTCACACATCTGGAGAGTAGTGAGAGAAGAGCCAGGAGTCAGCAACAGGAGGTCTCGATTTGCAGTATAGATGGATGAGGCAGGTAATGTAGTTAGAAGGGAAACCAGGGGTCAGCAACGGGAGGTCTTGGTTTGCAGTACAGATGGATGAGGTGAGTAACATAGTCAAAAGGGAAGCCAAAAGCTGATATCAGGAGGTCTTGTAGAAATAGCACAGTAGTCAGGGAAGAGCCAGGGGTCAGCAACGGGAGGTCTTGGTTTGCAGTACAAATGGATGAGGCAGCTAACGTAATCAGAAGGGAAGCAAGGGGTCACCAATGGGAGGTCTCAGTTAGCAGTAGAGAGGGATGAGGTGTGTTATGTAGTCAGAAGCAAAGCCAGAAGTCGATATCAGGAGGTCTTGTAGAAATAGCAGAGGAGCAAGCAGAAGTAGAGCTTGATCAATCAATGCTGTGGAGCAGAATAATCACATGCTGGTGCAGTGGCAGGGTCAGGCTTTTTTAATGAGCCCAATCAGGGTCAGGACAGGAGGCAGGAACTAGATATCTGGAATCATGGAACAAGGCTGAGAGTCATGCAAGGGAGCTGTCCACAGGCTGGCCCAGTAGTGCGAGCTACTGACTTGATTCCTGACAAGCACACTGGTTCAGTGTCGTGAAAGTGGGGGCATGAAGCTGAAAGTCCTCATTTCATGGTATCCCCCAAGACTCGCAGAATATTCCAATAGTCTACCATTCTCAACCCCTCCTCCTTCTCTTCATCCACCTCCTCCTTCAAGCACACTGTACATCGACACTGATATTGGTATCTCACAAAACCCAGCCTCCATATGGTGCTGCATGTTGAAAGCGGCACCTTACTGTGCTAAAACTAATCTGTCAAGAATAATATTGCGCTTTATTCGGGGGGATAGAAGGCTAAGAAGAAACTGGAAAACTCTCACGGGACCCAGGGAGAGTGGAGGAATGGGAGTCCCAAACATCTCCCTATATTACAGAGGAACACTGACTAGACGAATATTAGAACTGACCCGCAGCAACACCAAGAAAAGATGGGTGATAATGGAACGGGACTCAATTCCATATAGAGGATCAGGCTTATCCCCATTCACGGAGGAGATGGTAACAGCATGGCTTGGACAGGCGACCAAATCGGGACTGATTAAAAGACCTGGTCCATTGACTCCACTGGTAGGAAATATAGAAATCCCTGTATTTTTCAAGGGCTCTTCCTTAGTGATCATGATAGTACAGGACCAAATAGGAGATATCCCAAGATTCAGAGATCTAATTACAGGCGACGGCATAAAGACCCTGAATGAGATTTTGGGTAGTTGGGACCCCCCAGCCAGAGCATGGTACCAATATCTCCAGCTGTGCCATTACGTTAGATCTCTAGGAGGGGCTCGGTCTATTGGGCTATCTATGACACCATTTGAGAGCCAATTCATTTACAACTCAACAAAGGGAAGCAAAATCTTAGACATTTATAACTTCATATTAGGAGAAAACACACGGGGCAGCGGGACGGCCCTGGAAAGGGAATGGGAAAAGGAACTTAACGACACACCCTCCGAGGAGGATTGGACAAAAGCATACATCCTAACACAAAAAATTACTATCTCCAGTAAATTCCAAGAATTAAACTATAAGATCCTAACGAGATGGTATAAAACACCGGCGAGGCTGGCTAGAATTTACCCACATTACTCGGATATTTGTTGGAGATGCCAGACAGAGAGGGGCACCTATATCCATGTCTGGTGGTCATGCTCGTTAATAAGCCCACTGTGGCGGGAGGTGGAGGCCCTCCATTCATGGATACAGGGGGTAAATACACAGGTGACCCCAGAGATAGCGCTGTTGTCAATATTTCCTGGATCCTTGGCACAGACCAAGAAATCATTGTTGAAGTTTTTCATCATGGCAATGCGCCAAATAATACAGAGAAAGTGGAAAACCTCCTCTCCACACTCTAGATTGATGTGGTTGGAGGCAATAGACCAAATCCAATATATGGAAGAGATCTGCGCTAGGGACGAGTTGCGCTACAACAAATATATGGCGACTTGGAGCGCCTGGACTACACAAAGAGACAAAACGGAGATAACCACATGGGTTCTGAATGGAACAATCCCTCCACCCCGTACAAATATTGCTATGCCCTAGCCACACCATCTTACCTCTGATGGGGCCGTTTGAAATTGAAGGGACGGACAGGTCGGACCCCCCCCCCCTTCCCCCACCTCACACCTCCCTGCCTGCCTTCTTCCTCCCCAACTCTCTTACTCCCTAATTTTCCTTCTTTCTCTTTCTCTCTTTTCTGCACTGCAGACCCTACACGGGCCTCATTTAACATTTATAACATAGTAAATAATTAGCTGTTAAACGGTTCTTACAGTTATATAATTTCTGCAGAAAATAAGTAGATTTAAGAACCGGAGATATTCATGTAAAAGCAAGTTTTATTGTGTTATTGTTTAAAAGAACATTTTATTGATTTAAAGCTGCAATTGGGCCACAAAAGAGGGCCGATGCTGTTATTCGTTATGCAAAAACAAATAAATACATTTTGAACCATAAAACTAATCTGTCTAGGTAAGTGCAGCCATACCGTCGAAGAGCTATTGATGGATGTGCATGCCCAGGCTGACACGTACAAGCTAATGCCAAGCAAGGTCATTTGCGACAATGGTGCCAATCTGCTGGCAAATTGGAAATTTACAGACATACCTTGCTTGGTCCACATAATGAATCTGTCAGTGTTACACTTCCTAACCAATTACCCAGGTTTACATCCAAATACAGTTTCCTGGAAAGGCCAGAAAACTGTTTTTGCACTTTTAGTGTCAGCGGTTCACCAAAAATTCAGGGAACCACCAAACCATCTCATCTGTTATGTTCCTACATGGTGGGATTCTATGTTACATATGTTGCAGAGGCTAAGCCAGCAACAGAGAGCGATTACAGAGTACCAGATGCTGTATGCCATTAGCAAAAGCTGTATGGAGGTTTGGTACTTGACGCCTTTGAACTAGCTACAAATCAAGGATGTGTGTGCTGCTTAGACTGCTTTGAGAAAGCGACCAAAATGCTCAGTCGTGATGATGTAGTTATTAGTGTGACCATCCCTGTTGTCTGCCTGCTGGAACAGAAGCTACAGGGCCTCAAAGACAGTGACATATTGCTGTCACAGGAGGAGGAAGAGGAGGAATGGATTCCATGCTCACAACTTTTAGGCCAGTCCGTCATTACTGAACACCACAGGGAGGATGACTTTGGGCGACAAAGGGGGCATCTTTTCCAGCATATTTCTCGACCCATGGGAGAAGTATAGATGAGGAAGGCCAGGAAAAGAAAGAAAAAAAGGATGAGGAGGCAGATAATATAAGCCCAGAGGCAGGGGATGGGGCTACGCATAGGACATTTTATCCACCTCAAACCCCAGCTATTCTCCATAGATGGTGTGACCCGCCAGAGGATACTCATAGACCTGACCCATAGGAATGTGGGCTTTCACCAGTAGGCACTTTGAGGCATATGAGTGCCTTTATGTTGCAGTGCTTGCAGAAGGACTGTCACATAGCCCACATAAAAACATCAGATTATTACTGGGTGGCCACTCTCCTTTATCCTTGCTACAAAGCCAAAATAAGAAATCTCATTCCAGCAGTAGAGAGGGACCTCAAAATACAGCAGTATTAGAACATACTGTTAAACAGATTGAGCAGAGCATCTTTCCATTACAGCAAGGATGCATCCACAAGCAATCTCAGCTCTGTAGCTTATGGTGGACAAATAGGAAGCCACCGCAGCAACACCACTACCTGTGGAAGGGAAAATCTAACAGAGGCATAGTTTTTTTTAGCCCATCACAGCCTGCAAAAACACCACGTAGGAATCACAGTCACGGGCAGGACTTATCCATGATGGTCCAAGAGTATGTCACCTCCCCTATAAATGTACTCAGGCACGGTGTTGGCCCCTTTGATTTCCATGTGTCAAAGCTGTAGGAGCCATCTAAGTTTGCCCAACATGCATTAGGTGCTCATCTGCCCCACTACTAGTGTGCTATCAGAGAGGGTGTTCAGCATCGATTCTTGGCGAGTCAGAGAGGGTGCAGCAAGTCCACGAAATGTCACACCTTCCAAGGGGGGGCGTACAAGTACATGAGATAAATGTAGGAAAAATTGTGGTTATAGACGCAATCCCATTTAACTCAAAGAGGCACGAGACATGTTTTTGAGCTTGACTCCTCTGTTTTTATAAAAAATGAATTAAGCATATAATAATAGACACATTTCTGGCCCACCATGTTTCCTCCTCTTCCTACTTCCTTTTTCCCCTCCAAAACTAAAATATTTAAAAAGCACGAGAAAGAGCTATAATGATTTCCCTTGCAGAAGGTCCGTGTTTGGGTCTTCTCTTCACCTGGTATAATTTTTGCTTTTAAAAATTAAATTTAGTGTTAAAAAACACCACCCTTTTTGTCTTCCTTGGTATAATTTTTGGTCTGGGAGACAATATTTTGTTTTCATTGACACCCCTGTGCTCTGAGTGACCCCCTACATCACTGTACACAACGTTTACCATTTTTTTTAATGAGTATAGTGCTCCCCAGATGTGTGACTGTATTCACA
Organism: Eleutherodactylus coqui; assembly: GCF_035609145.1. Classification (NCBI taxonomy): domain Eukaryota; kingdom Metazoa; phylum Chordata; class Amphibia; order Anura; family Eleutherodactylidae; genus Eleutherodactylus; species Eleutherodactylus coqui. The sequence continues at coordinate 76,988,759 of NC_089844.1, forward strand.
TGCAATTTGGGTGCTTTGGCTGCATTAGGGGCCTTCTCTAAGACAAATTAGTGAACCAAAGTTTTACTCCCATTGTCTTTAATAGAAATCGGAATTGGGATATCCCGCTTTACGATGATTTTTGGAAAATTGAGTCGATCACTCACAATCCAATTATTCCAATAAACACTCATCACTACTGATAGCAAATTCCCTTAAATGGCCACTTTACCTGCAAAAAAAAGTATTTAAATAAAAGATCACTATCTCATCTAGTAATGGTAAGAGAGTAGTGCAAAAATGTCAAGTGAGAACAGTTGGCTTCCAATTGAGTTACCTTTTTTCTCCTAACTGATCATCACAATTTACCGCAGAACTCATGACTTCATTTCAATATGTCAGTGAAAATATATTTTGCTGCAACCCTGTAGTTATCTATGCATTCCAACTTTTTTTTTGATTTCAGGATCTCAGTTACTGTGTGATTCTATAAGTCATGTGAGAACTGGAAAACTTGAAACTTTTTTTTTTATCAGATCATTTTTACTGAATTTACATTTTTGAATATAATAACCCCTTAATTTCCATACACTTATACACGCATAAGCATAATATACATAAAACATATCATTACCACACCCAAACAATGCAATTAATCATAATCTTCCCCATTCCCATACCATAAAAAAATGTAGACACAAAAAAAACTATGCGATCTGCACTTGATATGAAGTATCTAACTATCCATTATATATACATATCAGACCATTTTCCCCAAATTTCTTTAAACCTAATCAAACAGCTTCTTTTTTATATATCCCCTATTTCAAAGTTATACCCTCTATTATCTTTGCAACAAAATCTCCTACTGTTGGGGGGGGGGGGGGGGCAGGCTGCCTCCTAACAGGCAGTAATTAGCTTCTGTGCCTGATACAATCTTCTCTAAATTTCCAAAAGAATATGCCCATCAAGGCCATCAACAATACCCAATATACGAAATCTGGGATTAAAACCAATATCAACAAAATATAATTTTTACTATCTCATTTTACATAATCCCAGGCAATATGCATTAAATCTGCATCATCCACATAACATTTCGGACAGTCTGAGGTAATCACGGATGTTAAACAACTTTAACCCCTTCAGTGTCAGGTTTACTATTACCATATCACTATATTACCAAATCGCTGAGTATGCAGTGAAAACCTTAAATGATTTCAGATGACAGCTCAGTGCTCTGCACATTTCAGCATTAGCGCTGTCCACGGAAATCTTCTAGGGCTAGCTGCATGCTCAGTACAGCCAGCCCCAGAGATTTTCCGGGCATGCCACTAAAGGTGTTAATGGAGTACAATTAACTGTATGCACTAAATACAACTGCAATACTCCTTGACTCTCAGATAGAGAGATATCATTGAAATTATATGCAACACTACAGCTCCTATCAAACAGTGCAGCACAGCCCATTTGCTTGTTTTCATGCTCATTGTCACCTCGGCCGCATGTATAGAGCAGTATTCCCATCTTGGTCATGACGGGCCAAGATGGAAATACCCATGTAACTTCCATTAACACAATAAACTGCTCATAAAACCATTTGATGAAGCCTGCAATGTATTACCTGCTTGAATAACTACAGCAGCTATATTTCTTCTGCTTCTTAGTTCCTGGAATTTCTTTCGACTATTATATCCTCTCCATGCTGAAATAAAAAATGCCTATGTTAGGTTTGCATATTCGTGTATCACCACCACTGTAGTCAAAATGTGATTTTTGAGCTGTATGTGGCTTGATTTTCTCTTATGCCTCTCTTGACCCTCCAACTTCATTCACTATTGTAACGGCACTGCTTTAGTTGGCATGTTTGTATGTGCACAGGTGTGTTTGCAGGTAGCTGTTATACAAGATGATGAACAACTACATTGCACTGATTGTTAGCCAACACATATAGTCTGCTTAGGTTTATAGATAAGTGTATGATAACTGCAGACAACAGAATAAGGGGTATATTTTATTTTGCACCAGAAGATAATCGTAGAGTAAGACAGGATACTTGTGATCTTTTTTTCTTTTCCACCATATCTGTATACATTGCTCTATATACACCATCTTACCAAAAGTAATTGGACACCTAAAACAGAATACAAAAATAGTATTTACTTACACATGTTAATATTTAGTGGGGCTCCATTGGCCCTAATGACATCAGATACATTCCGTGGCATACTTTCTACTAACATCTGATACCACTACTGCTGGTATTACCCTTCATTCATCCTGCAAACATCTGGAAAGTCCTCTCAAAGAAGATGCATCGGCCCGTCTACAATGGTGGAAGGAGTGTTGTCATTGGACAGTTGAGCAAACAAAGAATGCTCTATGGAGTGATGAATCAGATCAGACAAATCAGATGGACGTATATAGGTGTGAAGAATACCTGGGAACACCTCTTGCCTGAGTGTGTTGTGCCAACAATTAAGCATGGATGAGGTTCCCATATGGTCTGGGGGTGTTTTACAAGGCATGGTCTTGGTCCGTTGGTTGGAGTGACAAGAACCATGAACACAGAGGTGTACCCTGACATCCTAGACAATAATGTGCTGCTTATAATGTGACAATACTCTGGGAATGATCAGCAACACTTCTAACAAGACAACGTGCCTTGTCACAAATCCAATGCTGTTCTACATTGGTTTGAGTATATGGATGTTCCACGTTTGAACTGGCTGCAGAGAGTCCCAACGTGAACCCTACTGAACATCTTTGGGATAAACTGGAGTCAGGAAATATGCATCCATCTTTTTTTAGAGAACTCACCAGATGTTTGCAGGATGAATGGAGGGAAATACCAGCTGAAGTGTTTCAGATGTTAGTAGAGAGTATATCATTGAGTATCCAATGTCATTAGGGCCAAAGGAGGCTCACTAAGTATTAACACAATTAAATAAATACTCTTGATTCTTGTTCAGTGTCCAATTACTTTTGATAGGATAGTGTAGAATGTGAAGCTGCATCACTGATTAGAAGGCACCAAGATGTTTTGCGGCAACACAGGTCATAGAACCCCCAATTACAGTTAGACACTACACTCATATTTACCAGCTTGAATACAAGTAGCACTCTTTTTCCTCTTGTCTTTAACTTTCTTATATCTTCTTGCACCAAGCCATCCTTTGGTATAAGCCTGCATCACTACTACCCGTCCAATGACTTCCCGCAGTAAGAGGTTTAGCTGCTCAACGTGATAGTATTTCAGGAACACCTTTAACAGAAGAGAGAAGTATGAAGGTTAGGGCATGGTTTTCCTGTCTGCCTGGCCCATGCGGACTCATTTGAAGGACTGCCTGCTATACATACTGCTTATTGATCTGCTGCTGGTAAAATACGTAATGCGGAAATAAAGTAAGGTAGATGTGATGCCTAGTAGTTACATCCATGCCACTGGTCAATCACACTTATTCCACACCCAGGAAGCGTCTACATTGGAGCAGCATGTCACACTCTCTTGAGGGGCATGGAGTGAGGTATGATTTCACCTATGTCTGTACTAGTTATAATGTTCTATCTTTGATGGGAGATTTGCTTTAAATTTTTGGCTAGTGTATGTAGTAACCACCAGTTTTCTCCAAAATAATATAGGGGGCGTTGTAGGTAGATTATAGATATGGTAAACGTGCAAAGTATGCTAAATGGTGGTACAATCCAATCGAGCATCCTGAATAAATTAACCTATGGGTTCCTTCACATTAGCGATGTTTCGTAGCAAGTAACATTGTGAGAAAAAGAAATCCTACTGTAAAAGCCATAAAATAAGCCCTAGCTGCATAGAAAAAAAAATAAAAAAAATACATCACCTAACACTTGCTGTTAACTCCACTGTGTCTTCTCTGCAGCTCCCCAGCATTTGCTTGTAGTTTTCTTTCAGCGCTTCCTGGTCAGGGGTTCAAATTCCCTGACATCAGGAAGGACTGGCTGTGATTGGTTCTTGAGCGCGATGGCTCAGCCAATCAGAGCCAGCGCTCGATGAACCAATCACAGCCATTGCATATCGCATTGAATGGCTGTGATTGGTTCATCGAGCGCTGGCTCTGATTGGCTGAACCACTGCGTTTGAGAACCAATCACAGCCAGTGCTTCCTGGAGGCAGGGAATTTGAACCTCCAATCCAGGAAACAATGACAAAAGACTTCAAGCAAGTCTGCCAAAGCTTCAGTGGAAGGGGGGGGCAGCACCTTTCAGGTGCTGTATTCTTTTTTTTTCTGCAGCTAAGGCTTATTTTTGGGGCACGGCTTGTATTTCAAGTGCCCCCCTGAACCCCTGAAAATCCTCGCCTGTGGGGCTGCAAAGGCATGCTACTTTATAGCGACACAAAATCGCCATGAGAAAACACAACGATATCGCACAGATTACCAATGTGGTATTGCTGCGATTTTCTTGCGGCAATATCGCATCACCCATGTAAAAGAGGTCTAAATACCATCATTTGCAGCAATCAGTAAGAATGTGCTTGATTTCATAGTCAGTTCAGGGTACTGGAACTTTAACTCTTAAAGGAAATGGCCTATTTTGGGTTTAAAGAGGCAACGATTTTTGGAGGATTTTCATCCCCCCTTTTCAAAAGCCATAACGTTTTTACTTTTTCATTGACATGACTGTATGAGGGCTTGTTTTTTTGCATGGCAAACTGCAGGTTTTTGATGGTATAATTGTTGGGTGCATATAACATATTGTAAAACTTTTATTAACTTTTAGAGAACAGGGAGAGAAAATATCAATTCTGCAATTGCTTTTTTTTTTTACAACTTTAATCCTGCAGCATGAATGACATGATAATGTTTTTCTGAGGGCTGGTACGATTATGTCGATACTAAAAGTATTTGTTTTTACTTTTAGGTTTTCCATTCTTGCATAACAAAAACCCCTTTTTTGAGATTTTTTTTTACATCGTGTGAGGAAATAGCTCGGTAGCGTGCGAGTTTCACGATATTTAGAGACGGAACACCAGTGAGTGCAGTCCAAAGCAGGCGTGACCTGCGTTTATTTTCTTATAACAGCAAAAACCAAAAGTCCAGCCTTAGCTTCAGGCAAAACAAATAATAGTCCAGAATTCCAGAGCACGTAAAGAGGTGCAGCGCACAGCAGAGCTTCTCCTTGTCCAGCCGATCACACAGGCTGCCAGGGTCCAGCAGCCATCTTAGCTCCTCTGTGTCCGTGCACCTGCTTTTTATGTGCACCCTTAGTCTGGCTCAGCCTCAGCACCTGGGCTAATTGGCCTTGCCCACATCCTGGAGTGGAGGAGGTGGAATGAACAGCCCCACTACTAACCTGCAATCCATTCCAAAAAAACCCAGGCCCGGATATTTTTAAAGCACAGATCTCCAGCAACTACTTGCTGGAGACCACATTACACTCCTGGTTTCCCACGTCTCCAATAGCGGGACATGACCTTCCTCCAGTCCCCTTATGCATAATACCGGAACGTAGCGACCATCCACCACTACACCCCTCAGTACCTCACAATCGCTGCATTCAATGTCCCATGACTTTTTTATTTTTCCATGGACGGAGCTCTGTGATGGCTTTTTTCTTATGTGACAAGCTGTGGTTTTCATTGGTACCATTTTGGGGTACATACAGCTTTTTGATCACTTTTATTGTATTTTTTTGGCAGCCAAATTAACAGAATAAGTATGTGGCCTCCGTTTTTTAGTGTTTTGGTTTTTAACATTTTTCGCCCTACAGTATAAATAGTGTGTTCAATGTATTGTACAGGTCATTATTGATATGATGATACTAAATACATGGGTTTAAAAAAAATGTATACAAACAGTGGAAAGTTCAAAGAAAAAGGTGTTTTTTTCACTTTTTTTTTACTATATATTTTTTTTAACATTTTTTATGTCCCTGTAGGGGACCTGAGTCAGAACAGCTCTGATCACTATGACAATGCATTGCAGTACTTTAGTACTACAATGCAGCATCGCTTACAATAGTGATTGCATGCTATAGCAGGTTCAGACACCAGTGTATAGCGTCCAGTTCCCAAGGCAACCCATAGACCCTCCACAATTACATTGCACACTCTCTCTGTGAACCCTTTACATGCTGCAATGTGCATTGATCACGACATGAAGGAGGTTAAGGGATGGATGGCCTCAATAATCCCCGCTGTTGCAGCGGGAGTTCGGCTATCAGCCACAACCAGCTTCCGCTGTGGGATAGTGCAGACTGACTTTTGAGCTCACACCATCCAAGTTTACGTACTGTTGCATTAAGTACTATGCGCCCAGGACTAAAAACGCACGTCCTGTAGCATTAGGGGTGAAAGACTATGGACACCCTTGACATGGAAATAATGATTTTTAGGTATGTTAATGGTTATCTTCAGTAATTTAGGCTCTACTAAGTAACAGGCTACAATCGTCATTCTTTTTCAGACCCCTAATTAACAGTAACCTGCTACTAGTTCCAGACTTTTCTCACGTGGATGCACCCCTCCCAATAATACATACTGTATGTCCACAATGCTGCTGCCTTCACCAGCCCTCATGTACTAGCAGTACACATCTTTATTCTTGTAGTGCGTTCCCCATTTATAGCCCATGGGGGATCTCTTCTCCCTTGTGCTGACACCGCTGCTGAGGAGTGCATCATTTCCAGTCTGCGAGAGGTGCTCTCCTCTCTGCCTATACACAGCCTATATGATTCACGGCTCCACAGCATACCGCCTCATATGCTCTTCTCTCCCTATCTACACTATGATACAGTACACTTATACAGGCTGCCTGTAAGAGGGCCAGCTTTCGTGTGCGGCCCTTGACCCCAACACAGCACTCCACTTGAGGATGGTGCAATAACTGAGGCGGACACAGAACAGTGGAATGTAACAAAACTTCACTCCAGCAAGGACACAAAGTGCATTGGTTATACACAGTGGCACATAGCTTGGTGGTTACGGGCTCAAATTGGCACACTTCTTGGGAAGAACCCAGAACTTTGAAAGTGACGCTCAAACAAATGAAAATTTATTGAAGGCAATCCATTATTGTCAAATTGTGACATTTCAGTCTGATCTCTAACATTCCTCAAACCATTGGATTGCATCTGTAGATGAAATTGGCAGTAACCAGTGATAGTATTGGCACTATACTTAAAAATGTAGTGTGTAGAAATGCTGCTACTATGCTGATCTTAACTTTTCCTGTGAGCTGAAGTCTGTTTCTTTGTCCAGTTTTGTTGCATTATGTGGCCATGGCTGCTGGCTTATTTGGCCGTTGTGGCATGCGCTTCAATCCTCTTCCTGGCCGGCGCCAGTCCCTAGCATCTATACTACTGTGGTTGTTGCCCGAAGGGTGCATTCTCCCACCCATCTTCTTAAAGGGCCAGGGCGCACCTTATATCTCACTTGTCAACCACTGCAGACATCTGCTTATATCATGCATTCTTCACCTGTAGAGGGTGCCTACGGTCACTTCCGTATGCTCAAGGTGCTAGAAAATAGTTTCTGACTCTCCGGTTTCCGGACTTTGGCTTGGTGATTCTGACTACATTTTGATTTTCGCTCCTGACCCAGACTTGTCATCCTGACTATACAACTGCCCGCTGTCTGTCGAGACTTTTGGCTTAATCTACGACCATACTATTGTTTGCTGCCAGTCCTGACCTTTAGTCTGATCTAGGACTATGCTACTGTCCACTGCCAGTCCTTACCTTTGGCCATATCTGTAAATATCACTCTATATACATTATCTTACCAAAAGCAATTGGACACCTAAAAAAGAATAAAAAGTAGTATTTACTTACACATATATTTAGTGGGACTCCCTTGGCCCTAATGACATCAAATACTTTCCGTGGCATACTCTCTACTAACAACTTCAGCTAGTATTTCCCTCCATTCATCCTGCAAACATCTGGCAAGTTTTCTCAAAGAAGATGCATCGGCCCGTCTACAATGGTGGAAGGAGTGTCATCATTGGACAGTTGAGCAATCAAGGAATGCTCAATGGAGTGATGAATCAGATCAGACAAATCAGATGGACATACGTGGGTGTGGAAGATGCCTGGGAACGCCTTTTGCCTGAGTGTGTTGTGGCAACAATTAAGCATGGATGAGGTTCCGTTATGGTCTTGAGATGTTTTGCTTGGCATGGTCTCGGTCCGTGGGTTGGAGTGAAAAGAACCATGAGCACGGAGGTGTACACTGACATTCTAGACAACAATGTGTTGCCGACAATGTGCCAAAACTCTGAGAATAGTGAGGAAAAACTTCTAATGAGACAATGCGCCTTATCACAGATCCAACACTGTTTTACATTGGTTTTGACGATATGTATGTTTCACGATTGGACTGGCTGAACAGAGTCCCGACCTGAACCCAACTGGACATCTTTGGGATGAACTGGAGTCAGGAAATATCTTCTTTGAGAGAACTCACCAGATATTTGCAGGATGAATGGAGGGAAATGCCAGCAGAAGCGTTTCAGATGTTAGTAGAGAGTATGCCATGGAGAGTATCCAATGTCATTAGGGCCAAAGGAGGACCACTAAATATTAACACATTTAATTTTCACTACTGACCCAGACTTCTCATCCTGACTACACAACTGCCTGCTGTCTGTCAAGACTTTTGGTCTAACCTATGACTATACTGTTGTTTGCTGCCAGCCCTGACCATTAGCCTGATCTACAACAATGCTACTATGCACTGCTAGTCCTGACCTTTGGCCTGATCCATCCTGCTAAACCTGCTCTCCCTAACTCAACCTTTGCCTTGTTCTCCATGCTGCAGTGTGCAGCTTGCCCCAAGCCACCCTGTCTGACTACACGACTGTTCACACCCTCAGGCACTGTGGCTAGACTTCTAGTCATGTCAACTGCCACACTGCTGGGACCATTTTCTAAGTAATGGCCTAGAGATCCTGCAGCAAAGCCCACATCCCAACTGGTGTGGTTAAAGGTGAAGACCCGAGTTTCTCAGGTATTGCCTCAGGAATTAGCCCAAAGCCAAACCAGCTTGTGTTACACTGGATCCCCGTCCACTCTGTCTGACATGTTTTATGTGTTCTACCTGCATCAAATAAATGAGGCTGAGATGCAAAAACAAGTAAAAAGTTAACTTTTTTTCTAATCTCATGCATTTTGTGAGCAAACCATATCAGTAATTTCATGCCTACTAGGAGTTCTTTGGCTGGCATGGAGTTTGGCGTGATTTTCTTTCTTCATCTAGTTGTCTCCTCAGCTGACCTGCTAATAATCCAGGGCAAGTGGCTAATTTAATAAAAGCCATGGTGAACTTTACCCATCACCAGGCTGGAGTGTCATTATTTTTAATCTCTTCAGCAATATTAATGCCATCTGACACCCGACTTAATGCTTAAGTGAAAGTGCTTGAAATGTTATGGGTTTGTTCAATGCCGTCCTTCATAATTTACTTTCTTTTAGCTAACTAGTGAAGGTATTGCTGAACTGTTCTTAAAAGGTGATATCTGGATTTGAGACCTTGTGTGGATTCTGGAAATGCCCCACATTACTATCTATACCCTGACTGACTTCAATAATGACAAATATGTATGTTCTGTTAAAACCATCAGTATAAAAGTATCAATCGTAGGGGGTGCTACAGAGACATTTCTTCATCTCTCATTTGCAAACCTGCATAGCATGACCTATAACATTTCCTCCACCAACTTTGTGAGATAGTACTGCTCCAAACCCACATCAAATGTCTTGCAGCCAGCCAACCAGAGCCCTACTATGCACTGATGAAGGTCAAGAACCCTGAAACAGCTTCTGTAGATGGGAGATTTTTCTTCTAGAGAAGACTCCTTAATTATATTCCAGGGTCTGTTAAAAGTTCAGACATTGACTTACAAGGAAGCTACTTTCCAGTAGGTGGTGCTTCAAAAGCATTTTTCCATTTCTAATTTGCATATTTTATTTCCCAGGTTGCAGTGCATGGCTTATGCCAACTTGGACAACTTGACAGTCTCCACAAGGAGAAACAGTATCCCAACAAATCACTGTTCTATATCAATGGTACATTATATATGTAATAGAAAAAGCCATCCATTGAAATAGACACAGGGGTATAGCTACACCAGGTGCAGATGTACTCCAGTAGTCACATTCAGCCCTTGGTGGCAGATGGGACTCAAATGCTCCTCACCAAATGAACAATGCCAGTAAAATAAGCAGCACATTTTAGCAAATGGGTCGGATGGGCTTTGTTATTTCTTTAGCTTTGGGAGCTTCAAGTTACACATCTGTATAGTGGCCTACAGAGTATAGGGAATCAGAGGGTTAATAGGTGCAACCCAAAATGTCATATATGGTTAACCTCATAGAAATATAATCACAGGTTTACCTTGGTTCTTCCAAGAACCCACTTTTCGAGTTGAACTTTTTCTAGAATTGTAGCACAACTTTCTCTTGTTGCTGGAGGATTCTGATGGGCTTTGAATGCAAGATAATAATACCTGTAAGAAGATAAGAATAATGCAGGCATCCGTTGTTCCAAAATTGCAACAATAAAATACTCTCTTGCAAAGTTAGATTAAAATGACATATTTTCTCGGTTCTACCATGCAGTAAAGGAACAATATTAGAAAATCTTAATGTTAATAAACTCCTGTGATATACAGAGTCTATACTGTCATTGAATAAAACATCTACAATATGTGTAAAACTTTTAAAGCTTTTGTGGACCACTTATTTGTCAGTTACTTTTTACTTTATGTAACCTTGACATATTGTTAACTAGACTATCACCAGCCTGCTGTTGGCAGATCTTTAATTCTTCTAATACACATATAAGAGCCACATTATCTATCCATACTGCAGTTAAGCTTCATTTTGTACATTGATGAGAAAATATACATCATGGATATAAGTTGGAACCAGCATTATTGGCTAAGTTGCTGAGCTGAACCACACACCTTGTTAGGGCAATTGCCCTACAGAAAGAGTGTGTCAAGTATGAATAGACTTGTTGGTGGAACGAAAGACAATTAATTCCAGAGCTAAGCATGGGGACAGGACGGATGAATGGGATATCTATGGTTAAATGTAGGTGACTAGAATGGACTACTATAAAGAATAATGATAAGAACAAGGTATCACCTGGTATGCCCAAACCAAACAAACCACTCAAGCGGAGCACCCACCTTAAAAAGGGCAACCCCCACAATGGAAGAAAAGCTGAGTCCAGATCTGAGATGAATTTATAATTTATACAGGAATGCTGAGCACAGAACTTCTGTATACCATTTAGTACAGAACTGCTGAACACAGCTCTACAGTTCACTGACTAGGACACAGGCAGTATAACCAGAATCCTTTGTACAAAGGATCCGGTTTAAATGCCCTCACAAAGAACCTGATAGGATGACTGGGCTGAAGGACAACTCAGCCAGCCTATCAGCATTGGAACTAAAGGGATAAATTAATCCCTTGGTATCCAGCACCAATTGACACTGCGCAGGCACTGTCCATTACATCACGTGTTCTGGGGCTGACGCTGTGACATCCTAATTATGGGTCCTAGTCCATGATGAAGTCATGTCGCTGTCAGCGCCATGACAGACACAACCCACGAACAAGAATGGTCCTATTTCCAGAAACTATTGTACCACTGAAATATATTTCTCATCAGGGCAGAACATGGTTGGGGAAATCTCTGTAAAGTGTAATCAAATTTTGGTATGGATATACATGGTTATATGGGTAATGGATGTATGCTACCTGCAAACACTGATATACACACTTCAGTTGGTTTAAGGTGTAGGTAGGGATTTGATTAAAAAGCTTCCAGTAATCCTACTTACCTGACTCTGTACAAACCTAAACGCATTTTAAAGATGACAATGTTGTCAGGCCAAACACAGTGCTAGTGTCCCATATTGTCATGTAATTCTGTCACGTAATTCTGATGTCTGACAGCCTCAAAATCACTCCACAGCCAAAGAAAGCAAGCAGGATGCTTGGCTGCATAGCTAGAGGCATTACCAGTAGAAAGAGGGAGATTGTGATCCTGCTGTACAGGGCTCTGCTAAGACTACATCTGGAATATTGCATTCAGTTCTACAGACCTCATCTACAGAAAGACATTGATAACATAGAACAAGTCCAAAGATGTAGTACAAAAATAGTGGAAGGTATCAAGACCAAAGCTTATCAAGAAAGACGAAAGGGATGTTTCACACAGGAAGGAATTAGTCAGTGCAGACATCTCTGCGTCACAGTGTTACCCCTATGGGGCTTGAATTCCACACCTGTTAAAATCTGCATGCTTTACTTCAAAACTGCTAGATTAAATTCCAATGCACCGTATGTGCCATCTTTTCCAGACGGACGATTTTGTGCACCGGAAAATCGTCCATCTGAACAAATGCATTGGAATCCAATGCTTCAGATGGTCGCAATTTTCAGTCGGCGTTTTATCACGGCAAAATCGCTGCGATAAAATGCTCGTGTAAGGCTAGCCTAATTGTGGACCCTATGAGATGAAGTGTCTAAAAATGGGAAGCAGGGCTCTACTTTGCTGATTGCCCAAAGACCCGCTTTTTTAATAAAGCTAGCCCTGACCATGCAGGTATATTACATCCACTAGTCAGCTTATTAGTATACTGTATATACTTTATAGAACAGATTGGAAACAAGAACGTTTACTTGACACTTTGATATTATATGATGAGTACAAACAATTACATTCTGAGACTTTTCCTTATAGTTTGCGCTTTATTCTTAGAGAAATCTTAGTCCTTCCTGACTTGAGGTTCTATATCCCGAGATGTGAGACTGACAAGCCCTTGCTGAATTTGCACACATTATTTTTGTGCTCAGAGCCATAATTAAAGCTTTGAAAAGGTTTCTTTAAGTGAAATATTGGGAATAGATAAATACATTAGCCAGTGATCCATGAAATTCCTCAAATATTCAGAAGAGCAGATGAAATGCTAAACAGATTGACACTTCTTTGTTCATATTCAAAAACCCATTAGGCAAGAATGAACAAGAGTATAGTAAATCTGAGGATATGAAAGATCCTTAAGCCCAAAACTTAATTGCTACTTTGATCCTTTTTAGTCCTGTACAAACAAAATAGATGAGTTTAGCAGGTTTCCCCCTGGTATCTATAGACAATGTTTATGTAACAATTGCAGTTTTATAAACTATTAGTGCAGACGGGTGCAGAAAAAAGGAGAATCAGTGGTTTTCAGACAGGGAGAAAATTAACTTTGGGTATTATTTCAATCAGCTGTCCATCTGGTGGCTTGTGTTTCCTTTATCATATCCAGGTGGTTGTTTTATGTCTTCACCTGCTAACACCTAACCAGCTATACAAATTGGGGAAATTTACTAAGCCCGGCATTTCCGACACTGGGCTTTGCATGATTTCCCCAGGCGCATAGTGTGCGGAGTGCATCAAGAGGCACAGCCCTCTTCATGTATTCAGTGCATTCCCGGCAACTCCATGTGCCTGCACAGAAAGGTACACCTGTTCCCAACCTGCTGTACATTTCTAGCATAATTTACGCCTATTTCTGGCATAGATTATACATCTGTCAGTCCAGGCGGACATGTTTCCTGCTGACAAGCCACATCCACTTTCCCTGAAAATGGCGAGGCTGCCGCATAAGGCTGAAAAGTTGCAAGACTTTTGCACCAAATTTTGCAATTTTTCTACACCAGGTTTTTGTCATAAAGCTTTCTTAAATGTCTTCCATAGTGTATAATTCAGTAGGTGGATACAATGCAGACACAGCAAAGTCTTAAGGGTAGAGGTTGGGGATTTTTTTTCGATTGATAACCAGAGGTGCTCCGCTCAGGATTCCCACTCCTGCTTATCAATAGAAGCAGACAGTGCTGACAACATTGCAGCAGTCCAGTTTAGTACTGCAGGCAGAGCTCCCATTGGATTCAATAGGAGCCGTATCAGCAATACCAAACCGGGTCCGCTGCACTATGGACAGTGAAATCTACTTCCTGTATTGTCTGTGCTGACAGCAGCATCGTGAATCAGCTGATCATTGGGGATCTCAAGTGGATGACCCCTGTCAATCATATATTGATGACCTGCCAGCACCGTTTGATCAAGCTCTACTTGCCTGTTCCTCTGCCGTTTCTGGAAGACCTCCTGTTATTGACTTCTGGCATCCTTTCCGACTTCGCTACCCGTCTCATCTGCAAACCGAGACCTCCTGTTGCTAACTCCTGGATCTTCTTTGACTATTCTCCAGGCCTGCGGCTATTACACCTGTGGCCAGTACACACACAGTATAACCAGGAACCTGTGTTCAGAGGAGTTGGACTAAATAGCACAAGAAGCATCTGATTGACTGGCTGAACTGAGAATCATCCCAGCCAGCCCAATAGCAAACCAAACTAATAAACTTACTGACTTGCTAGCTGAGCCATCAATCATCTTAGCCAGCCCAGCAACTGAATAGCAAAAAGAACAATTAACTCTCAACTGCTAACACCGAATGAAACATGCATGTGTAAGAAGGTGCATCACTTCGCAGACTAACCTGGAAGTCATGGTGCAGTTAATGTTATGACAATAGTATTACATGCCAACTATTCAAATGATTAACTATCCATGTTACACATGGGCATACTTTATCAGAGTCTTTGTTTGTAATAGCTCTATGTTCTGACTGATGGAGGGGTCTTGAGCAGGAAACCACCTTCTATGACGTTCTTAAGCTCTTTAAGTTGTCCACACATGAGATAACTGATTGCAGGAGGAGGACAGGAAAAAGTAATAGCTGAACAAGAGATCAGCATGTTGAAATTCAACTATCAAGTCCTTCTTTCCAATGACATAGTAACAAAAGTCTTATGTCCATCCAGTTCAGCCCATTCCCACCCCCAATGTTAATCCAGAGTAAAAAAAAAAAAAAGGTAGAAGCCAATTTTCCTATTTAAGGGGAAAAAAATCCTTCCCAACTTCAATCTGGCAATCAGAATAATCCCCGGATCACTGACCTTTCTGAAGTTATTAATGATTATAACATAATATTGTAACACTCAAGAAAGGTGTCCAGGCCCCTCTTGTACTCTTTTATCGAGTTCGCCATCACCACGTCCTCAGGCAGAGAGTTCTGTAGTCTCACTCCTCTTACAGTAAAGAACACCCTTCTATGTTGGCCATCTGCAACTGGAGAACAGTCTTGAGGGCCCATACACATTCATTTTTTAGACAGTCCTACCAAAAGCACTGATCAGAAATTGAAAATATTGATAAAATAATAGTTTATTGTCTATCAATAAGGCCTTATTCCCACGGGCGGATTTCCGCCGCTTATCACATATTTAACCTAATAGCTCAATGCTCATGGTGCGGAATTCCACCGTGGAATTCTGCCCCATGAAATCACTTGCAATCACCCACGGCATGTTCTATTTGCCGCAGGCGTACGTGCGGACGGATTCCATTGCAGTCAACGGAAGACGTCCGTCACGCTATCTTCCGCTGCAGCACAGCAGTAGATAGCGTGAAAAAATACTTCCCCGCCCACCGACGCCCGCGTCATGTGGGGGTGTCATATGAATCATAAAATGGGAATTTATTATGACAACTAGAACAGAACTGTTGCAAAAAAGGTTGAAAATGTTGCTGCATACTTGTTTTGTGCAAAAATGTAAGACTTTTATTTACATCACGCTGCGCTTGCCCAATTTTTTAAGTAGGAGGGGCTTATCAGAGGGACATGGCCTCAAGTGTCCCAACATATTTACTATAATTACATCAGAAACCGGTGTGACTTATGTACAAAACTACACAGCTCGCAGTAGGCATATATTTTCCTGTTTGACACACAGGATGGCTAGAGATGTGACTAAACCTACTGCACACTGATGAAAGGCAAAAACCCCGGAACAGCTGCATGGTATTCTGGCTTGTAGTCAATTCCCAATCATTGTTATAAAGACTTGTTTAAAGGGTCTGACATTGATTTGCAGGAATGCTGCCATCCAATAGGTGGCGCTGCAGAGGTATTGTTCAAATGTCCTTATTTAATAATTTATTAAGAAGCATGCCCTTTTAATACTTTAGGTACATTTTATACTAGTGCAGCCCATCTCAAGACAGAAGTAGGACACCCTCATATTTATGTATTTCTCCCATAGGCTGGCTTCAGTGTAAGTACAATTGCGTGCACCTCAGCACAATATTTTTGTGCTATGAACAAGGCTTTTCTGCATGCCTATAGGCATATTCTACTGCAGTTTTTCTGCCCGCAGGGCATGTTCATTTGCACGGGGCAAACAAACACAACAATTGAAATGACTAATTAGT
This sequence comes from Eleutherodactylus coqui, assembly GCF_035609145.1. Classification (NCBI taxonomy): domain Eukaryota; kingdom Metazoa; phylum Chordata; class Amphibia; order Anura; family Eleutherodactylidae; genus Eleutherodactylus; species Eleutherodactylus coqui. The sequence goes on from NC_089844.1 coordinate 77,005,047, forward strand.
TCCAGGTGTGTTCTTTTTCCAGAAGAATTAGGCAGTGTTTCTGTTACGTCCAACCAGGACGTACTGGATCTGTCACCCACAGATCTCCCACAAATGCAAATAAACAAATAACAAAATAGGGATAGAACAAAAACATGGGAAACACTGCCCCTATATAACCAAACACAGGGAAGGGCCCTGCCTGAATGCAGGGCGATCGCTCCGATAAGGATGGCCTTGACCGTGTACCTCGGCCCCTAGTTGACCCTACGTGAGAAAGGGAAAACACAAGAAAACCAAAACGCAGTACTTAGCTTTGAGATATAGCCGGTTAACTGAACGCTCCAGGACCAGAGCTCTGAATGCTAGTTCAGCCAGACAGAGACTGAGAATCAACCGCAGTTCAGCTCAGCATCAGGCCAGGTTAAATAGCCCTAGAATCACCCACAGTTGCGACCAAGCACGTCACACTTAATATACCCATTGAGCCAGAAGATATAGATGCACATCCAAAACCAGCACCAGACTATCAGCAAGGCAGCAATTCCAGAACCACCGCAACTACCCTTTCAGAAGGAGCCCCAGGTCAATTCGAATTCATTCAGTGAAAATTTTTCATAAGCCAATCTGCATGGACATCTGCCGCCGGTACCCATGTCCTCTTCTCAGGACCATAACAACGCCAATGCACTAAATACTGTAATGATCTCCTAACTAGGCGAGAGTCCACAATATGACTTATCTCAAAATGAATATCCCAATCCACCACCACTGGGGCTGGCGAAGGTGAACCATTTCCTGAATCAACAAATGTCTTTAACAGAGACTTATGAAACACATTAGTTATTCTCATCGACCTTGAAATCTCCAAACGAAAAGACACCGGATTAATTTTTTCAATCATTTTGAAAGGACCGATAAAACGTGGACCTAACTTAAAAGACTGTTGTTTGATTTTTATGTTCTTAGTTGACAACCACACCAAGTCCCCCATCAAGAAGTTAGTCCTGGCATAAACCTCACAGGACGAGACATGGCTGAATACATCTCGTTGCAAAGATGGCCACCAAAAAATTCTTGTGAGTAACTTTTTTATTAATCCCTGGATGAGCAGCCAACACAGAATTATGTACTTCAGAAAGCACTTGCAACCTCAAATGAACAGGGACAAACAGCTTTCCCATAGGAAGACTTGCTGGAGCTAAATCCTGCACTTTACGAACCTGCTCCACCAAATCTAGTGAAACCGTGGACACCAAAACCCCCTCCAAAGGAATGGGCGGTGGAGGTTTTTTCGATATCACTGGAACAAAACTCCTGGAAAGAGCATCGGCCTTAACATTTCTACTGCCAAGACGGTATGTAACCAAGAAGTCGAAATGCGAAAAAAATAGTGACCACCACGCCTGTCTTGGGTTAAAGGGGTTGTCCCGCGAAAGCAAGTGGGGGTATACACTTCTGTATGGCCATATTAATGCACTTTGTAATGTACATTGTACATTAAATATGAGCCATACAGAAGTTATTCACTTACCTGCTCCGTTGCTGGCGTCCCCGTCTCCATGGTGCCGTCTAATTTTCAGAGTCTAATCTCCCGATTAGACGCGCTTGCACAGTCCGGTCTTCTCCGTTTTGAATGGGGCTGCTCGTGCCGGAGAGCTGCCCTCGTAGCTCCGCCCTGTCACGTGTGCCGATTCCAGCCAATCAGGAGGCTGGAATCGGCAATGGACCGCACAGAAGCCCTGCGGTCCACCGAGGGTGAAGATCCCAGCGGCTATCTTCACCAGGTAAGTAAGAAGTCACCGGAGCGCGGGGATTCGGGTAAGTACTGTGCGTTTTTTTTTTTAAGTCCCTGCATCGGGTTTGTCTCGCGCCGAACGGGGGGGCTATTGAAAAAAAAAAAACCTGTTTCGGCGCGGGACAACCCCTTTAAGTCTTTTGGCTGACCCTAGGTAAATCAGGTTTTTGTGGTCCGTAAAAACAGTCACCTTATGCTGAGCCCCTTCTAAGAGGTGCCGCCACTCCTCAAATGCCCACTTAATCACCAACAGGTCTCTGTCACCAATATCGTAATTTTGCTCAGCAGTAGAAAATTTACATGAAAAAAAAAGAACAAGGATGTAGATCTAATTTTGAGAAACAGTTGGCACCATTCAACGGTGCAAACAGATCTAGAATGAGAGGCAATGGGTACGGATTGCGCTTAGTGATCTTGTTTTCTTGTTTAGCTCCCTGAAATCAAGACAGGGCCACAAACCCCCATCCTTTTTCTTAACAAAAAAAAAGACACAGCGGCCCGTGGAGAATTTGAGGGGCGTGTGTGTTTGAAGCAATGACAAGTGAACAATAAGTAAAAAGTTCATATTTTTTCCATATATGTCTTACCTTTTCAGGAACTCCTCAAATAAAATACGATGTGAATATCCCTGCCTTCGTATATTGACAGTTTCTAGAATCCCTGTGTAGCGTAATTGCATGAGCACCCTCTCACGACAGAACTTCATTGCCTCTCGGTCATCATTTGGCTTAATGCAGCGAACAAAATGAGGCTGTCCAACTACCATTTTGGATAACAAGTCCATAAGGGAATACTATGCAAGAAAGAAGAGGACACAAAATGGAAATATAGAGATAAAATATTCATTTTCAAGACTTTTAATTATATTACTATGTATGCACTTTAACAAATTGTACAGTCACTTGCATGTGGTGAACATTCTTTCAAAATAGATTAGTGTTGTAGAATATTAAGTGTTCGTATTTTTAAAGCTCGTGAATTTAAAGGGTTTTTTTTAACTACAGGATTAGTATACAGTATCTGCCCTAATATTTAAAGGGGTTGGACCAGAATTTCAATTATGCTCTATCCATAGGAGAATAACTTGCTGATTGGTGGGGGTCGCACTGCTGTGAACTCTGCGATTCTCGAGAACGGGACTCCTACTGTCACCTCTCCCCTCCGCAGTGACATCACTCTGAATGGAGCGCTGGCCACGCATGCGAATTCAGAGCTCCTTTAATTTCAATTACCCGAGCGGTATCCCATTGAAATGGAATGGAGGGCTTGTGCTATTGTGATTACTAGAGATGAGCGAACGTACTCGTCCGAGCTTGATACTCGTTCGAGTATTAGCGTGTTCGAGATGCTCGTTACTAGAGGCGAGCACCACGCGATGTTCGGGTTACTTTCACTTTCCTTTCTGAGACGTTAGCGCGCTTTTCTGGCCAATAGAAAGACAGGGAAGGCATTACAACTTCCCCCTGCGACGTTCAAGCCCTATACCACCCCCCTGCAGTGGGTGGCTGGCGAGATCAGGTGTCACCCGAGTATATAAATCAGCCCCTCCCGCGGCTCGCCACAGATGCATTCTGACATAGTTCAGGGAAAGTGCTGCTGGTGCCGGAGCTGCTATAGGGAGAGCGTTAGGAGTGATTTTAGGCTTCAAGAACCCCATCGGTCCTTCTTAGGGCCACATCTGACCGTGTGCAGTACTGTTGAGGCTGCTTTTTGCAGTGTTGCACTTTTTTTTTTTTGTATATCGGCCGTGCAGAGCATTGCGTCCTCAGTCTGCAGTAATTTTACATAGTATAGGGCCAGTAGTGCTGAGGCAGGGACAGTGAAAAAGGTGAAAAACATATACTGTCTATATAGGCAGTGGGCTTTTCCAAAAGAATTTGGGAAAAAACATTCTATTTGGGCTGCCTGTGACCGTCCTGAGTGTACTGCGTCTCTGCTGGAGGTAGTAGTCCTAATTAATATGCAGCCAGCTAAGTGTTACAGCAGGTTTGCGCAAAATTCTTTCCTGGCTCTGCGTTGGCCGTTACATCACCGCTGTCATCCTGTCCAGAGGGAAACAGTCTGCAGTAATTTTACATAGTATAGGGCCAGTAGTGCTGAGGCAGGGACAGTGAAAAAGGTGAAAGACGTATACTGTCTATATAGGCAGTGGGCTTTTCCAAAAAAATTTGGGAAAAAACATTCTATTTAGGCTGCCTGTGACCGTCCTGAGTGTACTGCGTCTGTGCTGGGGGTAGTAGTCCTAATTAATACGCAGCCAGCTAAGTATTACAGCAGGCTTGCGCAAAATTCTTTCCTGGCTCTGCGTTGGCCGTTCCATCACCGCTGTCATCCTGTCCAGAGGGAAACAGTCTGCAGTAATTTTACATAGTATAGGGCCAGTAGTGCTGAGGCAGGGACAGTGAAAAAGGTGAAAGACGTATACTGTCTATATAGGCAGTGGGCTTTTCCCAAAAAAATTGGGAAAAAACATTCTATTTGGGCTGCCTGTGACCGTCCTGAGTGTACTGCGTCTCTGCTGGGGGTAGTAGTCCTAATTAATACGCAGCCAGCTAAGTGTTACAGCAGGCTTGCGCAAAATTCTTTCCTGGCTCTGCGTTGGCCGTTACATCACCGCTGTCATCCTGTCCAGAGGGAAACAGTCTGCAGTAATTTTACATAGTCCAGGGCCAGTAGTGGTGAGGCAGGGACAGTAAAAGAGATATACTGTCTATATAAGCAGTGGGCTTTTCCAAAAAATTTTTGGAAAAAACATTCTATTTGGGCTGCCTGTGACCGTCCTGAGTGTACTGCGTCTCTGCTGGGGGTAGTAGTCCTAATTAATACGCAGCCAGCTAAGTGTTACAGCAGGCTTGCGCAAAATTCTTTCCTGGCTCTGCGTTGGCCGTTACATCACCGCTGTCATCCTGTCAAGAGGGAAACAGTCTGCAGTAATTTTACATAGTATAGGGCCAGTAGTGCTGAGGCAGGGACAGTGAAAAAGGTGAAAGATGTATACTGTCTATATAGGCAGTGGGCTTTTCCAAAAAAATTTGGGAAAAAACTTTCTATTTGGGCTGCCTGTGACCGTCCTCAGTGTACTACGTCTGTGCTGGGGGTAGTAGTCCTAATTAATACGCAGCCAGCTAAGTGTTACAGCAGGCTTGCGCAAAATTCTTTCCTGGCTCTGCTGTGCGTTCCGTAAGCAAAGTCAGCCTCCAACCACAGGCCAATAAGCGGCACATTTCATTACAGCGTTCTGTTTCTGCACTACTGGTAATACACCATGCTGAGGGGTAGGGGTAGGCCTAGAGGACGTGGACGTGGACGCGGGCGAGGACGCGGAGGCCCAAGTCAGGGTGTGGGCACAGGCCGAGCTCCTGATCCAGGTGTATCGCAGCCAACTGCTGCAGGATTAGGAGAGAGGCACGTTTCTGGCGTCCCCACATTCATCTCACAATTAATGGGTACACACGGTAGACCTTTATTAGAAAATGAGCAGTGTGAGCAGGTCCTGTCGTGGATGGCAGAAATTGCATCCAGCAATCTATCGACCACCCAGAGTTCTGCGCCGTCCACTGCTGCAACTCTGAATCCTCTGGCTGCTGCTCCTCCTTCCTCCCAGCCTCCTCACTCCATTACAATGACACATTCTGAGGAGCAGGCAGACTCCCAGGAACTGTTCTCGGGCCCCTGCCCAGAATGGGCAGCAATGGTTCTGAATCCTCTCCCACTGGAGGAGTTTGTCGTGACCGATGCCCAACCTTTGGAAAGTTCCCAGAGTCTGGGGGATGAGGCTGGGGACTTCCGGCAACTGTCTCAAGAGCTTTCAGTGGGTGAGGAGGACGATGACGATGAGACACAGTTGTCTATCACTCAGGTAGTAGTAATTGGAGTAAGTCCGAGGGAGGAGTGCACAGAGGAGTCGGAGGAAGAGCAGCAGGACGATGAGGTGACTGACCCCACCTGGTTTGCTACGCCTACTGAGGACAGGTCTTCAGAGGGGGAGGCAAGTGCAGCAGCAGGGCAGGTTGGAAGAGGCAGTGCGGTGGCCAGGGGTAGAGGCAGGGCCAGACCGAATAATCCACCAATTGTTTCCCAAAGCGCCCCCTCGCGCCATGCCACCCTGCAGAGGCCGAGGTGCTCAAAGGTCTGGCAGTTTTTCACTGAGAGTGCAGACGACCGACGAACAGTGGTGTGCAACCTTTGTCGCGCCAAGATCAGCCGGGGAGCCACCACCACCAGCCTCACCACCACCAGCATGCGCAGACATATGATGGCCAAGCACCCCACAAGGTGGGACGAAGGCCGTTCACCGCCTCCGGTTTGCACCGCTGCCTCTCTCCCTGTGCCAAAACCTACCACTGAGATCCAACCCCCCTCTCAGGACACAGGCACTACCGTCTCCTGGCCTGCACCCACACCCTCACCTCCGCTGTCCTCGGCCCCATCCACCAATGTCTCTCAGCGCACCGTCCAGCCGTCGCTAGCGCAAGTGTTGGAGCGCAAGCGCAAGTACGCCGTCACGCACCCTCAAGCGTTAAACGTGCACATAGCCAAATTTATCAGCCTGGAGATGCTGCCGTATAGGGTTGTGGAAACGGAGGCTTTCAAAGGTATGATGGCGGCGGCGGTCCCGCGCTACTCAGTTGCCACTACTTTTCCCGATGTGCCGTCCCAGCCCTGCACGACCACGTCTCCCGCAACATTGTACGCGCCCTCACCAACGCGGTTACTGCCAAGGTCCACTTAACAACGGACACGTGGACAAGCACAGGCGGGCAGGGCCACTATATCTCCCTGACGGCACATTGGGTGAATTTAGTGGAGGCTGGGACAGAGTCAGAGCCTGGGACCGCTCACGTCCTACCCACCCCCAGAATTGCGGGCCCCAGCTCGGTGGTGGTATCTGCGGCGGTGTATGCTTCCTCCACTAAACCACCCTCCTCCTCCTCCTCCTACGCAACCTCTGTCTCGCAATCAAGATGTGTCAGCAGCAGCACGTCGCCAGCAGTCGGTGTCGCAGCGGTGGGCAAGCGTCAGCAGGCTGTGCTGAAACTACTCAGCTTAGGAGAGAAGAGGCACACGGCCCACGAACTGCTGCAGGGTCTGACAGAGCAGACCGACCGCTGGCTTGCGCCGCTGAGCCTCCAACCGGGCATGGTCGTGTGTGACAACGGCCGTAACCTGGTGGCGGCTCTGCAGCTCGGCAGCCTCACGCACGTGCCATGCCTGGCCCACATCTTTAATTTGGTGGTTCAGCGCTTTCTGAAAAGCTACCCACGCTTGTCAGACCTGCTCGGAAAGGTGCGCCGTCTCTGCGCACATTTCCGCAAGTCCCACACGGACGCTGCCATCCTGCGCACCCTGCAACATCGGTTTCATCTGCCAGTGCACGGACTGCTGTGCGACATGCCCACACGGTGGAACTCTACGCTCCACATGTTGGCCAGGCTCTATGAGCAGCGTAGAGCTATAGTGGAATACCAACTCCAACATGGGCGGCGCAGTGGGAGTCAGCCTCCTCAATTCTTTACAGAAGAGTGGGCCTGGTTGGCAGACATCTGCCAGGTCCTTGGAAACTTTGAGGAGTCTACCCAGATGGTGAGCGGCGATGCTGCAATCATTAGCGTCACCATTCCTCTGCTATGCCTCTTGAGAAGTTCCCTGCAAAGCATAAAGGCAGACGCTTTGCGCTCGGAAACAGAGCCGGGGGAAGACAGTATGTCGCTGGATAGTCAGAGCACCCTCCTGTCTATATCTCAGCGCGTTGAGGAGGAGGAGGAGGAGCATGAGGAGGATGAGGAGGAGGGGGAAGAGACAGCTTGGCCCACTGCTGAGGGTACCCATGCTGCTTGCCTGTCATCCTCTCAGCGTGTATGGCCTGAGGAGGAGGAGGAGGATCCTGAAAGTGATCTTCCTAGTGAGGACAGCCATGTGTTGCGTACAGGTACCCTGGCACACATGGCTGACTTCATGTTAGGATGCCTTTCTCGTGACCCTCGCGTTACACGCATTCTGGCCACTACGGATTACTGGGTTTACACACTGCTCGACCCATGGTATAAGGAGAACATTTCCACTCTCATACCCGAAGAGGAAAGGGGTTCGAGAGTGATGCTATACCACAGGACCCTGGTGGACAAACTGATGGTAAAATTCCCATCCGACAGCGCTAGTGGCCGAAGGCGCAGTTCCGAGGGCCAGGTAGCAGGGGAGGCGCGGAGATCAGGCAGCATGTACAGCACAGGCAGGGGAACACTCTCTAAGGCCTTTGACAGCTTTCTGGCTCCCCAGCAAGACTGTGTCACCACTCCCCAGTCAAGGCTGAGTCGGCGGGAGCACTGTAAAAGGATCGTGAGGGAGTACGTAGCTGATCGCACGACCGTCCTCCGTGACGCCTCTGCCCCCTACAACTACTGGGTGTCGAAGCTGGACACGTGGCCTGAACTCGCGCTGTATGCCCTGGAGGTGCTTGCTTGTCCTGCGGCTAGCGTCTTGTCAGAGAGGGTGTTTAGTGCGGCTGGGGGAATCATCACGGATAAGCGTACCCGCCTGTCAACCGACAGTGCCGACAGGCTTACACTCATCAAGATGAACAAAGCCTGGATTTCCCCAGACTTCTCTTCTCCCCCAGCGGACAGCAGCGATACCTAAACAATACGTAGGCTGCACCCGCGGATGGAAGCATTGTTCTCTATCACCATCAAAAACGGGGACCTTTTAGCTTCATCAATCTGTGTATTCTATTCATCCTCCTCCTCCTGCTCCTCCTCCTGAAACCTCACGTAATCACGCCGAACGGGCAATTTTTCTTAGGCCCACAAGGCTCAGTCATATAATTTTTGTAAACAATTTTTAGACGTTTCAATGCTCATTAAAGCGTTGAAACTTGCACCTGAACCAATTTTTATTTTAACTGGGCTGCCTCCAGGCCTAGTTACAAATTAAGCCACATTAACCAAAGCGATTAATGGGTTTCACCTGCCCTCTTGGTTGGGCATGGGCAAGTTTTCCGAGGTACATTAGTACTGTTGGTACACCAATTTTTTTGGGCCCTCGCCTACAGTGTAATCCAATTAATTTTTTGCCCACCTGCATTAAAGCTGACGTTACCTCAGCTGTGCTGGGCACTGCAATGGGATATATTTATGTACCGCCGGTGGCTTCCTGGGACCCACCCATTCTGTCGGTCCACATGGACTTCCCATTAGGGAGATGTACGTGCCTGTGTATACTTATAAAAAACTCGAGCCTGACTGGGGCAGGCAGTTTGGGCCGAAGCCCACCTGTATTTAATCAGACGTTAGCTCTGCTGTCCAGGGCACTGCAATGGGATATATTTTTGTACCGCCAGTGGGTTCCAGGGAGCCACCCATGCTGTCGGTCCACACGGACCTCACATTAGGGAGTTGTACCTGCCTGTGTCTATGTATTAAAAACCCCGGTCTGACTGGGGCATGCAGTGTGGGCCGAAGCCCACCTGTATTTTATCTGACGTTACCTCAGCTGTGCAGGGCAATGCAATGGGATATATTTATGTACCGCCGGTGGCTTCCTGGCACCCACCCATGCTGTCGGTCCACACAGAGTTGTAACTGCATGTGTCCACTTCTAAAGAACCCCAGTCTGACTGGGGCATGCAGTGTGGGCCGAAGCCCACCTGCATTTAACATGACATTACCTCAGCTGTGATGGGCACTGCAATGGGATACATTTATGTACAGCTGGTGGGTTCCAGGGAGCCACCCATGCTGTGGGTGCACACGGAATTCCCATTGCGGAGTTGTACCTGCCTGTGACTATTTATAAAAAACCGCGGTCTGACTGGGGCATGCAGACACCTTGACAGAATGAATAGTGTGTGGCACATAGGTTCCCCATTGCTATGCCCACGTGTGCAGCTCCTGATGGAGGTGGCACAGGATTTGATTTCTCATTGCTTCTGTACAGCATTGTGGGCTATCGCCCCACCCCTTTTACAGAGGGTCGCTGCCTAGCCGTGCCAACCCTCTGCAGTGTGTGTGCCTGCGGTTCCTCCTCATGGCAGACGCACTTATAAATAGACATGAGGGTGGTATGGCATGAGGGCAGCTGAAGGCTGCGCAGGGACACTTTGGTGTGTGCTGTGGACACTGGGTCGTGCGGGGGGGGGGGGGGGGTTGGGCAGCATGTAACCCAGGAGAAGTGGCAGCAGAGTGTCATGCAGTGATTGTGCTTTGTTGGAGGTAGTGTGGTGCTTAGCTAAGGTATGCATTGCTAATGAGGGCTTTTCAGAAGTAAAAATTGTTGGGAGGGGGGGCACTCTTACCGCTATTGTGGCTTAATAGTGGGACCTGGGAACTTGAGATGCAGCCCAACATGTAGCCCTTCGCCTGCCCTATCCGTTGCTGTGTCGTTCCCATCACTTTCTTGAATTGCCCAGATTTTCACAAATGGAAACCTTAGCGAGCATCGGCGATATACAAAAATGCTCGGGTCGCCCATTGACTTCATTGGGGTTCGTTATTCGAAACGAACCCTCGAGCATCGCGAAATTTTCATCCCGAGTAACGAGCACCCGAGCATTTTGGTGCTCGCTCATCTCTAGTGATTACCAATGTGATAACTATCAAAAGTGCAAATCACTTTACCCGGGCTGACACATATCTTGCTGCTGCCACTTAGGAGAAACCGAGAGGTGTTAAGTCGGATATTGTCAACAGCATTTAGTTACTGTCACTTTAAGATGGATCTTACTGAAGTAACATTAGCCCCTTAATTAAGTGTTTTGGTCTTAAATGACCAGACATTTTTCAATGATTTTACCCATGTGGGGGGTTTTATGCTTTTTTTTCCTGGTATACTAAATTCTTGCTGTGTTTTTTTTCAAGACATATTGGGCTCATTTCCATTAGGATAATGTGGACAAAGGGTTAAAAACAAAAAAAGACTTTAGATCTATAGTTCTTTATCTTTTAAATTATTAGGTTTACGTTAAAATAATGTACAGTAATGGGTTTGCCATTTTGTTTACGATGTTTTGAAAGACATTTTGTATCGTCTATAGATATGGCAATGCTTATTTTATTCTGTCACCCCCCCTAGTGTGACAATAGTCACTGTGAGAGCTGGGCTTGGGTTTGCAAAGAGCCTGCAGGTCTAACATGCTGGGGGTTGCCATTGATCACATGATCGCCGGGTTCCATACAGGAAATGGCACTGCTGCTTCTTGTATTGAGCGCTATGTAGCCCATCAAAGAGAAGGCAGAAGCAGTTAAAAACTGCTTCCCCCTTCTCCTTTGGGTCCTCGGCTGTCTGACAGCTGACAATCCGACCGCTCCTACTAGCAGTCTGTGCTATTTATTCCTTTTTAAAAATGGAAATGAAATCAATCCAAAAAAATAGAAACATTTACCTCCTCTTTATTTCCATTTCTCTGCTCCAAAAATTTGAACAGAAGAACGTAAATCACGCTAGTGTGGACAAGCTCTTCTTAGATATTATACATGAATAATTAGTATAATTAATAATAGTTCTTTCAGAATTTCAGAAAAGTCTACATACCCTAAAATAAGACGCCACAGTCTGTCTTTTCATATTTGTTGTTTCTTCCGGATGCCTCATCATTTCCATTGTGTCCACCTGATCAAAAAACAATAGAAAATAGTTACATCAGGCTGCCATCGCACAGACGGATGCTAATGCCAATCTTAGTAATGTCACCATCAAATTATATGGATCAAATAAAAACAGTAGGTTCCATCACTAGAAGCAGCCCTTGTTCTGCTTGCCATGGGGTTTGTTACTTTTAGTAAGATATGGGTGCACTGTATTACAATTGGTAAAAATTGGAATTTTTTTTTTGTTCCCCAGAATTTAACACTAGTTTTGTGTTGCCGAGGTCACATGTAACTGGTAATGTGCTTCTATTTAATCATAAATTTCGTTTTGTACCGATTGAACTGGTGGTTCAGTTGGCGCTATATCCTAAGCAGCATATAACTGCACACATCACACCCAATCATGGCAGATTGCATGTCATTGCACATAGCTCATGCATTTATTTTTACAAATCTGGAGCTACCTGGAAATCTAAAATATGCTTTCTATTGTTTGCAGGAAACAGACAAACATAGTATGCACACTGATTCTCCTATGGCCTCGAAAGATTGCAAGTATATATTTGGATACTTTGTTTGCTCGATTGTTTCCTGCAAAAACAACAAAGTATACTTCAGATTTCTAGGCAGTCCCAGACTTGCAAAAACAAAATGCATGGGCCATGCACAATAACACATTTCTTTAAAATCTGCCATGATTGGGTTTATTATGTGCATAGGATCAGTTAAAATACCAGTTCAATTTGTACAAAACCAAACTTATGACTCAAAAGCACTTTCTAAGTTACAGGTGACCTAGGCAACACAAAACTAGTGTTAAATTTCCAGAAACATTAAAAAATGTTATCTAGTGTTATTTGTGTATAAATTAATGTTAGTGTTACTTGATTTGAATTAGCTTTACTAATTTTATGCAAAAAAGAATAAGGAAAAATCACAGGAATTTTTGGCATATATAGTTTTTCTGGCCCCAAACATTCAAAGTTTAAAGCTACTAATAGATATTTTCAAAAGATTTGTAACGAAAGACCTCAAGAGCTAAGGGTTATAACCTGGGAACAAAACATGCGTTACGCAGTTTTATCAATGAAACTACCGAAACATAGTATTAGGAATGACAGGATCTTTCAAACTCCTTATTTATGAGTAATATACATTCGATATCTGTACATAACAATATAGCAATATCATATTTAGGAGGTCCTTGCACCAATTCTTGCAGATGTGCAAATGTGTTTGGCAGCATGGTCAGAGATTGACCCATTTACTAACAATCTTTTGTCCACTCTTCTTATAAGGAAACCATGCCATGTTAGACATTGTGGTCTTATTAGCCCTCCCAACATATATCAAGAGGTTATGCACTGTGCAAGGTTCCACCAATCTCTTTACTCCATGCATACACTGACCTTGATACGTCCAGCATTGAGTTGAGGAGGAAGAGATCTTGAAGCTGCTGTAACTCGTGCTCTTGACTGAGCCAGATTACCTGTGGAATAAACAGACATCTTTAATTGGTTTCTGGCAACAAGGTCAAAAATCCAGAAAACTTTATTGTTTGTGAGAAAACATTAAGCTGTTAGAAAATTAATCTGTTGATGTATTTGATTGGTACAGTTAGTGTTGTAAGTCAAGCAATACACAACATGGCTAAAGTCTAGCTATATGAGGTTTGTTTGAAAGTGGCAGCGGGGCAGCACTGGAGGGAGTTTCCCCAGACTGGGCAGCTGCCAGAGGGCCCGAGTGGCACGACACGTGGACGCAGCAGGAGCACCAGGTGCTTTACCAAAAGGACCCTGATGACCCGGAGGCCGAAGATGATGACATGCCATGTAGAAGGAAAGGTTAGTCTTCCTTACCCCACAGGAAGCAGTCACAAAACAATCTGATGGCACCATGACCTGGGTAAAGTAAAAAGCTGCCAGATATGTGAGCGTAGTTTCTGATGTGTTAGTGTACGCACACTATAGCGACCATGATGGGTGGATGTGGACTGATAGAGTACCACTACCCCCCAAAGGGACTGTAGAGGAATGGGGATTTTGACATACTGTTAGTTTGATACACTGTTGATGATTAACGGAGTTAGTAAGCAATGCTGTGTATAGGTATTTAGAAATTGTTTGACGAGACGAGAAGGCACTTAGTATGAGCGTTCTACATCAATAAGATGGTAGGTGAGATAAGAGTGGTGAACCGCATTCTGTGCAGTCGTTTAATGTAGTTTTGCGCATATGGTGAATTGAGTGCCGTGGAACTCCGAAAGTATAGTAAGCCAAGTTATGGAGCTGGTTGGTTACAAGTGAAGTCTGAAGTACCTTGCTGTTCCAAAATACATATTTATATTGTTAGTATGAACCCCTGTTTAATCTGTAATGTTTAAGCATACAAACCCTCCTGTGAAGCAATACAATGTAAATAATATTCGTGTTCAGTAAAGCTTATTATTGCTGCAAAATGAGCTACCACTGTCTCCGTCCGGCAGCTGCTGTGCCAATATTTAGGCCCAATGTCCACAGGCTAATTTGATTTGCGGAATCCGCGTGGGGTGGGGGTGGGGCACCCGCATGGGAGATCCGCAAATTAAGCCACTCATAGAGAAGCATGGGCGCCCGCAAATGGATTCAAGCATCTGTATTTGTTTTGCGGACCTTTTGGTCCTGAAAACAAATCGCAGCATGCTCCAATTTTATGTGGTTCCCACACAGACGGCTTCCATTGAAGTCAACGAAAGCTGTCCAATCAGTGGCACACCCGCAGGAGATTTAAAAATAAAACAAACTGCACTATGCATGTCCAATGGCGAGCCGTAAGGACAATGCTCAGTACAGCGAACCCGGAAGTGGAGAGGTCCACACAGATGCCGCCGGCGGAATACTACTCAGGGCTCACCAAGCAGGGCTGGATTCCGCTCTTGGACACTGAAACTTTTAACCTGCCACTCAGGTGCCTAACGCACAACCATTACAGGGCCATATTATGGAACAGTATTACACTGATCTGCAGTATGACACTTGTAGAAATCGTCTCATGCTGTACCTCAATATGACTCTGATTTTATACAAAGCATGTTCTGTCAAACGACATATTATTAACATACTGTACAGTGGTACATAAGGTGCCTACTGCCCCATGGGGACACCTTGTAAAGACCTCTCCTCTATATAGGCTCTGTGCACATGACTTTGTTGAGTGTACAAGGCGTTATCTGGTCTGATAAAATGTGGTCCTGGAGTACTAAGGGGGACAGAGAGATCGTATGCTCCTTATCCCTCAAGAGCTCCTTTACTCAATGACTGATACACACACCATGCGCATGGGGCCTGTACAGAGGCAAATGGAGTCTAAATTGTTCCGTATTAGGGTGCCTACCCACTGGAGTTTTTTTTCCCTGCGAAATTCGCAGCATTTGTTTTTCTGAAGAGGTCTATGGGACTTGTAATGTTAAAATCGCGATCGCGCAAAATCGCAATTTACTGCGAAATTGCAGTAAATTGCGATTTTGCGCGATTGCGATTTTAACATTACAAGTCCCATAGACCTCTTCAGAAAAAAAAATGCTGCGAATTTCGCAGGGAAAGAAAAACTCCAGTGGGTAGGCACCCTTACAGAGCTATACACTACCGGTCAAAGGTTTTACAACACCTCATTTTTTTGCTTTTTAATGATATTTACACAGTTTAATCTCTTAAATGTATTTTGAAATGAAAGCATAGAACAAACAAACAAGTTAAGATGAATAAAAATAAAGGATTAACTTTGTTTCACCAAATTAAATCTAGGTTTTTGACTCTTTAAAGTAGCCTCCTCTAGCTGACATAACATTTTACACAATTGAGGCATTGTTTCTACAAGTGCATTCAAATATTGTTCAGAAATTTCTTCCCAACATTGTTGCAGAAGTTCCCACAAATGTGCTGCACTTGTAGGTTGCTTTGCTTTCACCATTCTGTCCAGTTCATCCCAAACAAAATCAATGGAGTTTAAGTTTGGAGACTGTGCAGGCCATTCCATTTTTTGAAGCATATCTTCTTCTTGCCTCCTTAAGTAGCTCTGACATAACCTAGAAGTATATTTTGGATCATCATCTTGCAGTAATACGAATCTCTGACCAACTAGACATACACTAGAGAGCATTGCATGGCACATCAAAAGTTTATGGTAGCCCTTTTTATCCAATGTTCCAGTCTTCCAGTGCAAGTTGTTAACTCTGGATCCAGCAAATGAGCCCTAGACCATCATGCTTCCTGCTCCATGTTTGACAGTTGGCGTAATACAATCAGGAACCAACCTTTCACCAACACAATGGAGTGCAAAAACCCTGCATGATGTATCAGTCCATAAGACCTTCTTCCACTCTTCAGTAGTCCACTTGAGGTGCTGCTTGGTCAAGGCTAGTCTTTTTTTTTTATTTTGCAATCTTAGCAGTGGCTTTCTTACTGATGCTCTACCTATAAAAAAAATAGCAGCTGACCATTCTTAATGATATGATGGTATATAGATATACACAAGGGATCCCCCTTTTATATATATCCATATACCATCATATCAGTAAATATGGTCGCCTTCTATGTTTTTCTTTAATTAAAATGTCCCTTTTTTCCTGTATTTTGATACTCTACCTGTCAAACCTGCTTATAGAAGTCTTCTCTTCACAGTTGAAATGAAAACTTTTTATTTTTTGCTGCATTAAGCTGTGCTTTAAGATTCGTTCTGTGAGACACCAATCATGCAAACTGTTGACTCTCAAAAACTAGTCATCTGATTTTGTAGTGGCCTTTGGGCTAACGGACCACCAGACCTCTTCCTGTCAGAGTTTCCTTCAGTTTCCAAGCGCCCTTTGATGGTATAGGAAACTGTACAGACTACCATCTTGGTTTTATTGGCAATTTCTCTGTAGGACAGACCTACACTTATAAGGCTTATTTCACACGAGCATTTCTACGCAGCTAATTTAGCCGTGATTAAAAATCACGACCATGTGAAGCATTGGATTCCAATGCATTCATTAACATGGGCGATTATTAGCCACATAAAAATGTCCAGCCGGCAAATATAGGACATCAGCGGCTAAAATACGATGGCCGATGTTATGACGTGACTGGAAAAGATAGGTTACCCTATCATTCATCCGCGATCAGCTGGCGGCTCCCATAGGCTTCTATGGGAGCTGCCGGCAAAGCTGGCTCTATTTAAATAATAGAAGCCATAGGCCCCCTGCACACAGATGGAAATTCCGTGGCAGGATTTCCCGCAGAATTTCCGCCCGTGCCCGCCTGCATAGGATTTCATTAGATAACGCAATCCTAGGCAGACGGCTGTGATTTGTCCGCGTGAAAACACACACGGAAAACGAATCGCGGTATGTTCTATTTCTGTGCGGGTCTCGCAGTGGTGATGGGCCGGCTTCTTTCTGCGCATGCGCCGGCTGGCCGGCAGCCGGCGCATAGCAGGGACTGAAGATGCCTCTGCAGGGGCACAGGACCGCATCCCGCTGTGAGAATTCTCGCAGCGGGATCCGACCCGGCTGTCTGCAGGCGGCCATACTGAACATTTCTCCTGACCGAAGGAATTCCAGGCTGCTGCAGTGTGAAAGGACGAGAATACATGAGATTTTGCGGTGACTTGGATGCAGATTTTTCTCATCCATGCAATTTTCGGCCGCGATGCAACCGGCCGAAAATCGCTACGTTCGTGTGAAACAGGCCTAAGAGTTATAATTGCCTGTCTGTCTTCTTTGGTTAATTGCCTTTTTCTTGCCATTGTGATAGCAATGTGCTTTATCCTGAAGAGAAAAACTGTCCAAATTCTGTCCTAGAGGGAGTTGTATTATAGTTTGTTTATTGTTTATATAGAATCTACAAAAGTCGAGACACCTTTAGGAATAGTTTGCATCTAATTTCAAACCATAATTAGCTTTCTGTGCTACAGAGCAGATGGTCTTGATGTGTTCCCTGAAAAAAAAACATATATCACCTGTGTGGGTGGAGTTAGGGATCACATGACCAGGGGCTGATCACTGTATCCAGGAGTCTGCTGAGCTGGTGATGTCTGGCTATCAGCATGGATGTACCACAGCTGTGTGTGTGTTGCTATAAATAAGAACTCTGTTCGAAACATGCAAGCACAAAAAAACTTTTTTGGAAGATGTTTTTTATCGATGATGTCTAAATAAAATACAGTTTTTATTCTGTTATCCATGGAAGTGCCGGAGGTTCTATTTTCTATTACTGTGGGGTGTGCTTGCACCTGTCCGTGCACCCAAAGGTTGTTGTGTCTGTGTGGTGAGCTGGCATTTTGGATTTACAGCTGTCTGTGTGTGATGTATGTGAATCAGGATGCATGTAGTAGAGCTGTGTGTGTGATGTGTGGGGATCATAATAGATGTACCATGTAGCACAGCTGTGTGGCGCATTGCGCCACCAGAAACACTAGTACTATAATTTCCTAATAATTACTATTGCAGTCATAAGCATGAGGTGTCAGGCAAATACTGGTATGGGATTATTGAAAGGTTTTACAGGCATATATACAGTCACCAATGTTCATAATTACTATATAATTAGTTCAAGGCATTATTTTGCAGAAACTATGTGGCTTATAAGCAGTGAAAAAAGAGAATAAACCGTCTGGAGCCACACAGCTGTGTTTCACTGCCTAAGAAGCTGCACCCAGAAATAGGAAATAAATTGATTGATTTGTGAAGCAGAATTTTTGTGCATATTTTCAGAACACTTGGCGGCATATTAATTATGTCTTGTACGCCAGATTTCTGGTTTACAAATGTCGCAATTTTCATACACACATCAGAATTTCGACTTTTTGAAGTTTTATGTTGGGCTTAGCCACTTTTTGAAGAAGTGGACAATGCTCAGCATTAAATTTATCATTTACATCATAAGCTGGCGTAAATTATAGCAGAAAAATACCCGAGCTTGTAACTGGCATAGCTTCCATCTGGCACGTGGAGGTGCCGCCAGACGCAATAAATGTATTAGGAGGCTGTATTACGACAGGAATGCTGGCATGCGCTTTACTTCATATGAAACATCGGTCTAGGTAAATGTGCCCCATTATATTCATTGTAAGTCTGAGCTCCTGGCATTTCCAACTCTTAAATATATTCTTAGAAAATTGAATATTATTATAAACATTTCTTTTATTTTTGGAGGTTTATTTTTTATGTTATTATGCACATACATAAATCCCAACAGATTTAAGTTTTTAGAATGGCCACTGCTTCGGCATAAACTGGAGAAAATGTGCCATCATCTCGATATCATTAAAGGTCAAGATTGTTATTGGCAGATGACATCTCTATTGTACTCACAGAGGCCTAGATAAGTCAGGATAGTAAAATTATACACACATAAGACCCTGTCTGTATGTCTGTCACAGCAGTGGATGTAGATGCTCTGTGCCGCAAAACAGATTTGGCTTAGGGCTAGATCTCTGGGTAGCACCGGGGGTTCCCCAGTTTTCACCCTTTAACCTAACTATTCAGGATCTGGTCTTTGTTGCAGGGGACTCCAGACCATTACTCCAGAAATAAAACTTGAGCGTGTAGACAGGGATGTAGTAGAAAAGAGCTAGAGTCAGGGCAGGTAAAATACTTTCATTACATAGATCAGGCCAAGGGTCATGACAGGCAGTAGACAAGGATTGTGTAGTCAAATAACCAGCCAAGGCCAGGACTGGAGAGGTTAGGAAAGCTGTGTTGTTCGGGCAGGGATCACATACCAAGAGACAAAAATAAACTTGCACTTTCACACAGCATGGAAACTGATTGCTCAGGTACCTGTCGATGGGGAAAGTAGTCTTTAATAGCTCAAGACCTGTCAGGATTAGCCGAGAACTGGAAAGCTGAGAATGCATGCTGGCCCTTATAAGAGGCAGGTTGGGTGCGCATGCATACTCTATGGGAACTAAGAAACCAAACATGTCGACTGACCAGCTTTTACAGGGGAGTTACCCTGCTTTTAGCCTCCCTCAACAAGTAAATCTGTGATATATGGTTTTCAACCTGTCCCTGGGAAGGGAAGCTAAAAACAGGTGCAGCAAAAAAGAAAGAGAATTGAATTAATCCAAAAAATAGCATCTGTTAAACCTTCATTGCTCCTACCTCCTAGGTCTGGGCACCACTGCATTGGGTCATGATGCCATCCAGCAAGCATCAGGATGCAGTTTGTAGAGGTGAACACAATATCCCGATGCTAGATGGTTGTCAAGACCCACAGCAGTAATGCCCAGAGCTGAACACGAGACGGTGAATATATAGTCTGATCTGTTGTCTGACCCGTACTGTATTTTTTGTCTATACTAAGGTCTGAATACAGACCTTATATATTTATATGGTCTGTATACCTTATATATTTATATGGTCTAGTCTTATATTAATATAAGGGGTCTGAATATATTTAAGAAGTCTAAATATATTTAGGAGTTTGATTTGAGGTTTGAGATTAATATATGCGGTCTGAATAAAATTAGCCTTGCCTTTTTATAAAATAAACATGCCTTGGAAATGCCATGCCCAGTTTGCCATTACCTGCTGCTTTAATATCACCCTGTAAAGGGCTCTCTCAGGTTAACATCTCTAAGGAAACTGACAGCTGATGTAGCATCTGACGCAGACTATATGGGAGACATGGCGCTGGCCATGCTCTATGGCAGGAGGAGTTGGGGATGCCATCAGTCATAACGATGCCATTCATTTATAAACCACAATACTGTGCCTGATCTGTCACATCATAGACACCTGACAGGGTCTAATGACTATCATGGGGTCCGCCAGGTGGATGTTGTGTGATGGCGCGGTGGTGACAGGGGGAGGCGCAGGCAGTTCATTGCAGCAAATTAAACTTTACTAAACAGGAAAAATAATTAAAACTAGAGATGAGCGAGCGTACTCGCTTAGGCAAATTACTAGAGCAAGTAGTGCCTTTTTCGAGTACATGCCCGCTCGTCTCAAAAGATTCGGGTGCCGGCGGGGGGCGGGGAGTGGCAGGGGAGACCGGGGAGGAACGGGGGGGAGGTCTGTCTCCCCCCGCTCCCCCCTGCTCAGTCCAGCAACTCACCGCTCACCCCCGCCGGCACCCGAATCTTTTGAGACGAGCGAGCATGTACTCGAAAAAGGCAATACTTGCTTGAGTAATCTGCCTTAGCGAGTACGCTCGCTCATCTCTAATTCAAAGGTATCACTCCACAAACGTGCATACAAAGCTTTCTTAAAATTTAAGCTGGTGTGCATGCACTGACTTTGCCGGTGTACATCACAGGAACGGAGAACCAGGTGAGTATGAAAAGAGGCTTCCCAAACACCCTATCACCTAAACTACTGTACAAGCACCATAACTTAGTTTATGGTGCTTATAGTTGATGAGAGGTTCCCTTGAAACATTGGATAATAATTAAGTTAGACTTCTCTCCAGAGGACACAATAACTAACATTTACATTTTAGTATTTGTTTTGATACGATACGACCCTAGGAGCAGAAACAGCAAAACATTTGAAGACACTAATCCTGAAGCTAAAAGAAGAAAGTGAGAAGATGGGACTTCTTCTTTTGAACATCAAAAAGACAAAGATCATGACCACCGACAACAAGGAAGACCGCATAAAGGTCAACAATGAGGAAATTGAAGTGGTTAATAGTTTTGTATTCCTTGGGTCCCTCATCGATCATGGTGGCAGCTCGACTGGTGAGATAAAGCATCGATTAGCACTTGGGCGTACGGCCATGGTGAGCATGGACCCAATATGGAAGTGCAAGGATGCCTCAGTCACCATCAAACAACGGTTAATCACAGTATTCGTCTTTCTGATTGCAACATATGGCTGTGAGACGTGGACATTGAGGGTAGCAGACCGAAGAAAAATTGATGCTTTCGAGCTGTGGTGTTGGAGAAAACTTAGAAGAATCCCCTGGACAGCTAGGGTCACCAACAAAGCTGTCCTGGACCGTATCAACCCAGAGGTGTCCCTGAAAGGGAAGATCACCAGACAGAGACTGACTTACTGTGAACACGTGATGAGGGCAAATTTACTGGAAAAAGAGATGCTACTTGGAATGATCAGAGGTAAAAGGAAACTGAGAAGAAAAATGACACATTGGCTGGACACCATCGAGAAGGACACGGGAATGGACATCAGGCAATTGAAAGCAGCCATTGAGAATAGTGAAGCATGGAGAGGACTGACCTACGGAGTATCCACGAGTCGGAGACAACTGAACGGATAGCATTGCAACTAAAATTTGTTTTGCAAGATTGAAGAAATGGCAATCTTAATAATTGTCCTTCTAGCGTTTAACCTTTTAACAACCACAGTCCTTTAAGCAATTAACTTTTTAACCACAATTGTCCTTTAAACAATTAACCTCTAACTATCAATCTCCATTAACTACCAGTACCCTAGGCTTAACACTCTGAAGTAATGTCGACAACTGGTCTCACTTTATGTCTTTTGTTAGCTTAATGACCAGAGCATTGGCAACTTGATGGTCTCTCTATTCTCGTCCATTTTCTCTTAGTGCAGTTCTTGACTTTTCAATAGTGGGAATTCTCTGCCTTTACAGTTATCTCTCTCTTTCCACTGTTTTCTCTCTTCGTCTCCCTCTACACACGGAACTCTGGTTTGCTTTCAGTTCTACTACGAGAGCACTTATCAAGCACCTGTCCTTTGGGTATTGGCTCTCCAGATCTGACTTCGCTTTCCTTTCATCTCACAGCAGTTTGTCTTTTGGCATCATTGTCTCTCCCGATTTCCACATCGGCATGCACACACCAACCATTGGCTGTCACAACTCGCTCAGTAGCACACAGGAGCACTCACCATAACTTGGCTGACCTTGACTCACTTTTCTTCATCTGTGCAATGACCTTTACACCACTGCTGTGTCTTCGGATCCGTAGGCGGTGGAGAGGAAGTTTTCTGACCCTATTCCTGGCCTGGCTTCACAATTCTATTCCTCAACCAACCATCTTAGTTCCACAATTGGTCTTGCTCTTGTTCTTGTTCTGCAGTCATTGCATCTGGCTACTAACTGGTGACTTTTTTAGGGAGTGCAGCCTGGGGCTACCCTGCAGCAGAGGTCATACTCCTTAGAAGGGGGTTAAGAGTGAAAACCAGGGATCTTTTTGACTCTGCACCCATGTTTAGTCAGCACAAGTCCAGTTGCAGCCTAAGAGTCCACAATTAAGCTCATGAGAAACGTTGCAGTATGTTTCACATTTCATTTGATTTCGAATGCCTGCTTTAATTGCTGTTTCCACTATTTGAAATAAAGCCATCTTTTCAAGGCTGGTTGTTCTCATTGAATGGAGGCAGGCGGCCTGAAAAGATCTCCAGCATGCTCTGCCTCCATTCACTGAATAACTATTACTCCTATGTAAAAGCACAGGAGCAATATGTCATTGGGATGTGTAAAGCCACACTTAGTGTACAATGGTGACCTAGGTTTGGCTCACTTGACTCATAAAGGGGTCTATGTCTTGCAATCATAATAGCGATCCTATAATGCATCTGAATGAAGCCATAGGGTCCTTTCACATGGGGCAGAGGACATCACCATGAATGCACCTTAAAAAACAGACAAAACTGCATGGCATTTTCGTTACAGTGCTGCAGAGATTCCTGTATACAAGCACAATGGTGGTACCCCATCTTTGAGAAGACCACCTTTTATCCGGACCAGGTTCCCTATAGGATTATATCCTATGCATACTCGTCATCGTCTTTGTGAGAAACACCCCTCTATAAGATCCTTTTTCAATGCAAATATGGGTGGTAACCTCACAGAGGTTTCACTATAAATGAGGTACTTCAGTGCAAAAAAAGTGTCAAAAAAACAGCTCCAATAGGACATGCTGCAGTTTTAGAAGAATGCTTCATGCCATGGGGACCACATGCCCTGAATGCAGCTTTAAGCTGCCCGTACACAGGAAAAATGTTAGCTGAAATTGACTATTTTGACCTTTTTAGCTAACCCTCTTTTAGAAATTACATGCATATGATGTTTGCGATGACCGACGACATCTGCCCAAAAAGTAGTCAATTAGGTTGAATTTTTGCGGCCACGGTCGGTTGAAAATGCAAGCATATAGCAAATCATTTGCCACTTTAGCTTAGAAAGCAAAGTAGCTTTCTGACCTGCCAGCTTAGTCTGGTATATGGATGCTCAGAATGTTCTTCTTTAAATATCATGTTCACACGTTGCTGATTTGCTACAGATTTTGGTGCGGATCTGCAGCAGATTTCAACCTTTCAATTGAATTCAAATTAAAGGAGTGAAATCTGCTTCAAATCTGCCCCAAAATCTGCAGCACATCAGCAACGTGTGAACACACCCTTACTTTTTAGTATTGCATTGCTTTCCAACGGTGATAAGACATACACAGTCCTATGCAACATACACTGCAATCAGTTGTGTCATGGAAAACTCAACCCTGCTGCAGAAGGCAAATTCAGCTCTACTACATCCCTATATCTTAGTTGTAATGATCGTCTTCATCCACAATTTTACACAATTTACAAAAATAGCTGAAAAAGATTGACTATATCTCGCAGTAGTGATGTGCAGGACTCATCTGTAAGACATCCAAGTGTATTTTAAAGTTTATGCAAAGTTTAACACAAGATGTCCAAATGTTTTCTCTGGCTATATCTTCAGAGGCTCCACTGATTAATAGCATTGTAAGAAGCCTTTGAAGCAGGATTGGTGACATCAAAGTCCTAATTCTTGGGTGGCAGGATTTTTATAATGAGTAGGAAGCATTTTAGCACATTTCAAAAGGATTTAAAACATGAATAAACAATAGACCTCTGCACATGTACGGTACACCTTGCCCAAACAGACCTTACGCCAACCTGATCTCTACGCAGAGGGTTAACACTTCACATTTTCTAGTGGGCATTTGTCCTTAATTGCCAAACTCAAAAGGTCCCCATCTCAAGGGGAACAATGGGTGTTTTCCATTTCTGATCATGGTTGTAAGAGATATGGTTGCCTCATGTTTTGGCAGCAATGAAAAAGTCTACATTCTAAGTTACTGAAACTTTCCTATAACTTTAAAAGGAGTTGCACTAGTGCTTTAAGTTATCCCCTTAACTACGGGATAGGGAATAACTTGCTGATCAGTGGGGTCTCACTGCTGATCTCAAGAATCTCCCATGTCCCCTTACCCCCTCCCATGTCCTCCTTCCCTTTCAATGGGACTGCCGAGAAAACAGAGTTGCACCCGCTCGGGTTTTTTCATCAGCTCCACTGATATGAATGGAGCGCTGACCCCACATATGTGGCCATATCTCCATTCACAGTGATGTCACTGCAGTAAGAAGAAGCATCCCCCGCAGTGACAGGAGGACTCTAAGCAGTGAAACCCCCACCAATCAGCAAGTTATAACTTAAAATTTTGGTATAGCCCCTTTAACAGGAAACTTAATGGTCCAATTGAAAACATACCTGTATAAGTCTCTACCTTTGCATAATGCTGACTACTAAATAGCTAAGATCATCAACTGGAGCTCAGATATACTGTCTAATTGGAGTTTGAGGTAGGTCGGCTTCACATGGGCGTAATCATATTGACATGCGTATTTGCACGATGGGCATTGCATTATTGTGCGCATATTTTTTGCACTCGCAAAATACTACACAAACATGCGCCTATTGATTTCAATGGGGAACGAAGTTTAATTAGTTTAATAGGTGCTTTTTCATGAGCAATACGCTTAGAGCAGGCTATGTATTTTTTTGTGCAAATGAAATGTGTGCGCAAAAAATGCTCATGTGAACCAAATGTCTGAAATCTGTGCCAAAACGCAATGCCAAAAGAGTAAATACGCAGCATAAACAGAAGCGCTACAGCTAAAGCCTCCATCACACAGGCGCTTTTTTCCACGATTAACTTAGCATTTTTAGCGCTACACTAATCACAGTTTAACTCTCCCATTGTTTTCAATGGAGCCACTCAGACAGCCACTCAATCGCGACGCTTTCCAGCACGGCGATTTTCGAAGGTAGTCTCTTCTATTGTTGACAATTAGCCAATCTCATCCAAGATGAGTTATGCTAAACTTCGGTGTCGCAGTTGAATGCGAAAGTAAAACGTCTGTGTGAGGGAGGCCTTAGTGCTATGTCCATTCAAAACTAAGTGAGGTTGCCAGCTGAGTGAGTGTGCGTGGCTGACATAACTGTACTGTGATCTACAGCAGTGTTCCCCAACTCCAGTCCTCAAGGACCACCAACAGGTCATGTTTTCAGGATTTCCTCACAATTGCACAGGTGATGTAATTATGGTCGGTGCCACAGGTATCCTTACCATAGGATATCCTAAAAACATGACCTGTTAGTGGTCCCTGAGGACTGGAGCTGGGGACCCCTGATCTAAAGGTCCAATTACACACAGATGATCGCTCAAAAATCATCAGAAACTGACAGTTTTGGGCAATCATATTGCATTAGCTACTAATGGGCTAATCAGCCTATTAGTAGCTAACTAGCTTCATTTGCATGTATTTAGAGAACAGCGAGTGGTCTGTTCTCTAAATACATCACTAGCAGGACAGCAGCTGTTGAAGAATGTTATCAGCACTGATTCCGGAGAACTTAACATGCGGTCTTTCTTATCAAGGACAAGGATTTCATGCTGACCTGAAGTCAGCGATGGACAAAAAGTGCAGGGTAAGTACATGATGGGCACACATTTACACACAATGATATCGTTCAAAAGATGGCTTTTGAGTGAATTTTGAGCGAAAATCGTTGTATTTACTTACTGTTTATTGATTTAAATTTCTGCATATACTATGTTCATCTAATTTATCTGTACCATTCCCATTTAGAATATGCTCCATTTAAATAAAGATTAAAATAGACAAATCACCGGGTCCTGATGGCATACACACCCAGGTTTTAAGGGAATTAAGTAATGTAAAACACAGACCCTTGTTTTTTATATTTAAGGACTCTGTAGTGACGGGATCTGGTCCACTGGATCGGCGCATAGTAAATGTGGTGACGATATTCAAAAGGGGGTCAAAAAGTGAACCTGGAAATTACAGGCCGGCAAGTCTAAGGCTGCCTGTCCACGGGTGAGATGCCATTGCGAGAGCTCGTATGACAAGCTTTCCATAGGATAACTCTTCCATAGGATATTATTCCCCCCCGCGCGGCAGAATATCACTAGCGATATTCCGTCGTGGCCGTGGACAGGCCGCCTTACTTCTATTGTGGGTAAAATGTTTGAACGGGTACTAAGAGATGTTTTCCTGGAGGACCTCAAGGAAAATAGCTGTATAACTCCAAATCAGCATGGGTTTATGAGAGATTGCTCCTGTCAAACCAATCTGATCGGCTTCTAGGAAAAGGTAATGTTGTGTCAGTTTGAGCTTGGCTGTGCATTTGGTCTTCTTTGACTCTGATTGGTGTGTTAGCTGTTGGTGTAAACCTGGGAGCAATTAGGGAGGGTTTTTAGTTGCCTCCTGCCCTGGGTTCGGTGCTGGTCAAGTTCAGCTCAGTCTCCTTCTGTTGTGGAGTGAGGACCTCTCTGGACCTAGTTTCCATGGTTCTTTCAATGGCTCCTCAGATAGGTTCAGAGATTCATTACTGAGATTTGTTCTTTGAGGTTTTGGTTTCCTCTGAGGGTTTATTCACACGAGCGTATATCGCCCGGCGTTTTCACGGCCGGCTGATATATGCTACCATGTGATGCACAAGCCCAGCGTATATGCTGTCGGGTGGAGGGGGACACCTTAGCTCTGCTAAGCTGTTCTACCTTCCCTCCCCCTTGCCAGCTCACCTCCTCTCTCCTCCCCTCCGGCTGTCTGCAATGGGAGGGGCGGAGCAAACAGCCGGAGGGGAGGAGAGAGGAGGATAGAAGGGGCAGGGAGTTTAGCAGTCACGCTGCTAAAGTGGAAAATGATGTTTAACACTGATAAATGGAAGGCTCTGCACATGGGCAGAGGAAATACATGTCAACATTACATACTAGATGGGAAACCACTGGGTAACATGGAAAAGGATTTGAAGATTTCAGTTAACTGTAAGCTTAACTGGAGCAACCAATGTCAGGCAGCTGCTGCCAAAGCAAATAGGATCACAGGATACATCACACCAGGGAAACAACAGGAAGGAAGGGAAGGGGGGTTGAGTATAACACTCACACCTCCAGACTTAGCAAATCACCTGCTTTCAGCCCATAAACTTTGCTTATAGGGTAAAAGTAGGTGACTCTTTAAGAGCACTTTGATACTGCCTTAGTCTGCCTGTCCACGGGCACTGAGGTATCCCACGGTGGATCTCCGCCGCAGGAGCCGCCGCCCGGGAGCAGCAGCCAGCAGACAGATCTCCGCTGTCAACCTATCTGACAGATAGGCTGACCGCGGAGAATCACGGTAATTCGAGGCATGCTGCGAATTGCCTGCGAGCGGCGAATCACTATGATTTTCCGCTTGCGGACAGGCAGCCTTAGAAGAGTTCTTCCATTCTATACCAGATTGAGTGTATTGCTACCTGTGGCCAGGGTAGATTGTATAATTGTTTGCAATCACTATATGTAGATATATATATACATTAGCTCCGATCGATATCGGTCCTTTAAGAGACTGATATATATATATATATATATATATATGCCAAACAGTATATATATATATATATGTGTGTATATACACACACAAATATACATACACACATATATATATATATATATATATATATATATATACACACATACACAAGAGAGTTGTATATTTTGTTTAAAGCTGTTTGAATGCCAGTTATCCTTCAAGTAATTTCCTTGTCTAATTTCCAGTAAAGTACTATTTACTTGGTCACCCTGTGTAAAGCCCTTCTATTTACGACATCATATCTCCCACCTGTTTCAGATCCGCATTGGGTTAAAGTTGCAAGAAGGTAGAAAAAAAGTTTAAATCTTCACTGAACAGCCAAAATTTCACCTGCACTTTTTGTTTTTTACTATCGGTCCAATAATCCAAGAAGCGTAATAATCTGCCACCTGTCTGGGTCTACTAATTCACTATATAGTCATACATTTGGCATCCAAAGAGTTAAACAGAGAATCTGTAAAGTCTTTAGGAAAGCACACTGTGTGACTGCTTTTCTGAATATATATGTGGCTTTTCTGTCTAAGTAGCGATTTTTACAGCTCACTGTGTCTGATACCCAACTGCAAACAGCTAATGATTTTCCGCATTTCTAGGGAGTTTGTGGATGACAATGAGCAGCTGAGTGAAGAAGTGCAAGAGAAGCGCTTTCTGGAGTTCAGAGAAAACAAACCACTGGAAATGCACAGTGTCTGCTCTGACAGCTTCTACCGGCTATAAAGGCTGGAGGTGGAGAGGCAAAACCGATTCTGATGCTACACTGTAGACATGTCTAGCACCGGAGCATCGGGGGACTCCTGGAGATCAGCAGGTTACAGCTTGTCCATCTGTCCTTTCTCTTGAATTGCTACAATATGGAGAACATAATGCGATGGACCAAAAACTCCACCAAAGTGCTTTCAGTAAACAAGAATTTATGCAAAATGAAACTTAGAGGCGTAATGTGACGACCATGGACCTTAGCAAAAAATGGAACAGTCTGACTTCTACCTCTGCCCTCCGTATAACTGCACCCCTGGCCACTTCAGATTATAGTTTTGTTGCCTTATGTAGAATATTGAACCGATTTAATGTCTTTAGTCCAAATACAAACAAACACAAAAGCATTAGATTGTCTGTAGGCTGCACCACAGTTGGTTGGATCTGCCGACATATCTAATGTAAAGGGCCTCCTCATGTAGGAGAAACCTAGAAAGCAAGAGGAATCGCCCAGGCACTTGGTGCAATGGCCACATACCTCATGAGATTTTCACTCATAGCTCCAAGGCCGTATTCACAAGACTTGTGGGCACAACTCGCATCACACAGCACACGGACACTTCAATGCATGTCATTTACATTGTCAATATGCAGAAGTTGTTGGGTAGATCCAAAAATCTAGCTTGACCACTATGGGACCCTGTTAGCACCTGGCCTTGTGTAAGGAGGTTAGGCTCATATATATTGGATAATGCAGGGTGATTCTCGGCTTGGAAACCTAAAGATTCCTCCATAACTTTGTAATTTTTGTCTGGTTCCCAATGAAAACTGATATGTATCTACCTCGTGTGCTGTTAAACAAGGTCTACCTAGAACATATGCTGAAAATGGCCTCTCCAGCATCCAGGCACTTTTATATGGCAGTCTGCATACTGGCGAAGACATCTGCTAATTTGATATTGAACATTCCCCATTCCGGATTAGCTAGAACTGGTTAAAGTCAGTACCACCATGCAACTTACATGCGGCAGCCTTATTAAAATCTGAGCGGTGTGCATACCTGTAGGGACATGTTAGGTAGCCAGCAGGCCTGCTGTGCATTATTGAGGACTTGAATATTGGTTGTACAGACAGTAGGGATTTATCCAGGTATAAGCATGATCTATTATAGGGTCTTTGCCGGGGTCAAGCCTGGATGCTTTTTTGCAAGTCGCGCTTAAGTAAACTGTTTCCATATACCGTGAGACGCTGAGACCTGTTCCATTATTAGTGAACTGTGTGAATTGTATAATGTGTTCCTCCAGTTCCCACAGGGTAGAGCATAACGTGCTGATTTGGTGGGGTCTCACCGCTGAGATCTCTGCCGTGTCCCGCTCTCGTGTCACTGCAGGGATCACTTCTTCCCCTGTGCACTGAGGTCACTCTGAATGGAGCGCTGGCTGCACATGCGCGGTCAGAGCTCCATTCGTTTCAGTGGGGACAACAGACATACCTAAGCGGGTGTCGCTTGTATATCTCAGCAGTTCCATTGAAAGTGAATTGAGCGCTAGTGCGCCTATGTGACCACCGCTTCGTTTAGTCTTCTCACTGTGGAGGGTGCAGTAACCTCTTAGTGGGGAGGATGGGGGACACGGGACCCTTGTTCTTGAGACCCCCACAGATCAGCAAGTTGTCCCCTGTCCTGTGGACAGGGGATAACTTGAAATTCTGGTGCAACCCCTTTAAGTTCCAGTTGCTAATTAAGATGTATGTTGCCAAAATTGTAATCATGCTACATGAAGTGGGAAATATTGTTCTTTCCTAGTGTGTCTATAGTGGAATTGCTAAGCCATAGCCAGTCATAGTCAGGATTGTGTAAAGG
Source organism: Eleutherodactylus coqui (assembly GCF_035609145.1). Classification (NCBI taxonomy): domain Eukaryota; kingdom Metazoa; phylum Chordata; class Amphibia; order Anura; family Eleutherodactylidae; genus Eleutherodactylus; species Eleutherodactylus coqui. Next base: position 77,035,592 of record NC_089844.1, read on the forward strand.
TACCATGAAAGATTATTTTCTTCCCTAATTACCTACCTTCTACAGTTATTGGTTTAAAATAAAACATTTCCTACTTTTATAACTCATCCTCATTGTATTCTGAAACATCTGTTACATAGCACCATACATGACAATTGATTAATGAAAGCTGTCTAAAAGAAAAACTGTATTGCCCATAGCAACCAATCACAGCACAGCTTTCATGTTACCTCAGCTGTGTAAGAAATAGCAACCAATCACAGCGCAGCTTTCATTTTATCTCAGCAGTATAAGAAATGAAAGTTGAGCTGTGATTGGTTGCTGTTGGCAACAAAGATTACAGGGGCAGTCAGTGAATTTTCAATTTTTAATTCCGCCAGTATTTGTCGCCTGGTGCTGAAGAACGCTCACGCAAAATTTCACTCAAATCGGACTAGAACTGTGGATTTGTAAACGACGCAAACAAACAGATGTAGCATTTTATATATAAGATGTTCCCTCCTGACCATTGGACTTGTTTTAACAACAGTTAGGCTCTCTTCATACAAGCGTGTGCATATTTGCACGCACATGAGCATAGGATTTTTGTGGAACGAACCATATTTTGGTTACATTGGCATACGTTACTGCAGATTTTGCGCCCGCAAGGCATGCTCATTTGCTCATGACAGATGAAGATGCACCAATTGAAATGGCCAATTAGTCCAATGAAGGTAGGTAAGTAAATAAGAAAATGGATCCGCGCTCTTTTCCGATATAGATTCTCCAGGTGGCACTTCAGTATGCACACTAATCTTTATTGTACAACGCGTTTCGTCATCTACAGTGACTTTATCAAGTACCTGATAAAGTCACTGTAGATGACGAAATGCGTTGTACACCTGGAGAATCTATATCGAAAAAGAGCGCGGATCCATTTTCTTATCTACTTACCTACCTTCTTTGGCTCAGTTCCCGGTTTGGGACACGGAGGACCCGCTTGGTCTCCTGCTTTTAGCCCAGCAGGATTCTGGAAATATCTGGCAATTACATTACAGGCTTAACAGGATACTGTGTGTTAGTGGAGACCCCCAGGTGGGCTCTGCTACACACCGGGTAAGTTACACCCATTTTTTGTTTAATATAGTTTCTATTGGATCCCTGCACTCCCTGGAGCGCTATCCTCATTCTATACTTTGAATTAGTCCAATGAGTTCCAGATGTGTTCTTCTTCCAGCATAATTGCAGCGTATCATCCATCTCTTAGCGTATTGCGCGTGCATTTGTGCACCCCCCCATTGACTTCTATGGGGACCGGCAGTGCGCAAATGCGCAAGAAAACAGAGCATGCTGCGGTTTTCTTTGCACAACTGAAATGTGCAAAAAAAAACAAACGCATGAAATCAAAGGGTTCTATTTTTTGCGTATTGGTCGTGTAAATTTTGCATGCGCAAATACGTTCATGTGAATCTAGCCTTATTGACAAAAAAGTCTACAGGATTTGTTTTATTAAGGGAAAGCTCAAAAAGGTTCATTAATCCATATGGAGTTACATGAATCCATGTAGTAGGAAATAAAGTATTTCAGTGTTGGGTATTTCATGAGCTTATCTTTATGCTGCCACTTGGTTACATTCCCACACAATAAAATAGCTGCAGATGGTCAGACGGCAGGGTGTTGTTTTATGGCCGACAGTATAAGAAAAGCAGGGAATCTGAGCATGAAACGCAATGTTGCATGGCTCTACAAGATCATCACTTGTGGCTGGCAAAAACAAACTGGCAATGTACCTCCACGCATTGTGCCTACTGTCTCACCATACTGCGAGGAGAGGAAATAAACCCAATCAGCCACAAATATTTGCAAACAGTTCTCGCTGGTTTGAGCTGGGAGTTTACAGGTTTCGACATTAAATCTACACACTAACTGGGAAGCATAAATTTAAATGATAAAATTAGACGGAGGGAAAGATAAGTTAAATCACTAAAATCTAAAAAAGTTATTATGCATTGTTAAAGCGAAGCTCCAGCACTGAATACAAATGGCATGAAGATGAAAAGAGAAAAACACCATATACACACTGAATGGCCCTTTTATTACAGACCCCCATCTAGTAAATAAAAAAAAAATGTTGTTATTTGTACAGCACCAAATTATTCTGCAGCACTTTCAGGTAATTTATTTATTACCCCCTCACTGGGGACTCATTCTACCGACCTCGTAAAAATGTTTCAACCTTGAGCCAGCTACCTGAACCAAGCGGGGATTGAACTCGCAACTGTGAGCGAAAGCTAAGGACTGCATTTCTGTTGCCTTAACACTCTGTGCAACACGAGGCGTTGGACCTCCTTTGGCCTTCAGAATTGCAGTGATCCATTGTGACGTAGATTCCACTAGGTGCTGGAACCGTTCTGCAGGAATATCGGCCTATGTGGACAGGAAGCTTTTTGCTGATGCTGAAAATTAGATGGAGGTGCTGACATGTTTTGAAGGCCCAACAGGAAGGGGTCATCGATTCATGCTACTTGTTCTAAATTGTGATCTTCCCATGAGCATGATGCAACAGAATTCTAGATTCGTCTGACCAGAAGTTTTTCCACTGCTTGGTGTTCCAATTTTTGTGCTCTTTTCCCACTGAAGTCTTGCCTTTCTGTTTATCTTAGACAGTAATGGCGCTAGAACTGGTCATCTGCTGTTACTTTAGTTGGAGCACTAGTGTTGTATTGGGTTGCAATTTACTTGACTGTGCGCTATTTGTTTATCGGAATAATTCTTGACATCCTCGTCTGACCCCTTTCATCAACAAGTTGTTTACGTTCACAGGTTCCCCTTTCAATGGATGTTCCTCCTTGATCATAGCATTCTTGATATACTCTCCATACTGTTGCACAAGAAAACCCTACATGGTTGGCAGTTTTTGAAATCCTGGCCCCGTTTATTCTAGCCCTGATGACCCGGCCTCATTCAAAGTCACTCAGATTGCTTGATTTGCCCATTCTAATATACAGTGAAACAGGTCCATAAAAACTTGCTCACTTAAACGTTATGCTGCACCCTGGGGTCACATAGCAAACTTCCATACAGGAAAGCTCCAATCATGAAAGGGCAGGGGTCTCTCATAAAGTGGCCTTCCAGTATATGCACATTGGACATAATCCATGGCTCATATGGGGCCCATGGAAAGCGTGAAAGTTAAGGTTGATCCTATCACCTTCGCTATAAAACTCACAAAGAGATAGAAAGGGGATTGCGGTGCAAACAAACACCAGGCTTTTTTCCCCCCGGTTGGTACTAACCAGCACCATAAGCAGAAGCCTATTTTAATCCCTGCGACGGGGCCCCTTTCCTCTATGTATAGCAAGTCTGTGTGAACACTAGGAATATAATGTGACGACTCACTTATTTGACTGCAGCTTTCTGAATTTCTGTGAATGTGATATGGTGGGATACTAGTACCTGTCAATGTGTATCAGATGTAGATGAATCTAATTTGCTCTTGCTGCAGTGGGCTGTACCTCTGCTATGTGCTCTAACCAATCACACCTTCCATATGGAAAATAAATGTCAGGACTTCCAATAAATTAATTATAGGCCATCAATAGTTGATGGGCATGGGTCTGCAGCTTTGGATTCCCATCCATCAGCTGATCATCTGTTCTGCTGTCAGTGCAGCGGGCTGGACGTTGTCATTAGCCGACAGCACAGCACAGGCAGTGAAATTTAATGGGAGAGCCGCGCTGCTACAACACCTCCTGCTTCTCTGCTGGTCAGGGTGTCACATCTAGTCCTGACCAAGAGAGGGGCAAGAAGTGTGCATAATTTGACCAAACTATGTGGGCCCATCCACCATGTCCAGGCCGAATCATGATAGATTGGTTCCATTTTATCAATCAGTCCCAGGTGGTTCAGTGATAGTATACAGCTAGCTTTCCCATCCATGAAAGGCTTTTTATCCCAAAGAGAGGTGTCTATAGAGCTAGGAACACATCCATATAGGTTCACCTGGATGTGGCAGATGGGCACACATAGTTTGATCAAGTTATGTGCTAAGAACCTTACATTTTTATGCAGTTAGTAGAAAGTTGTACATGTTTATACATATATTAAGTGTCTATGAGCCCTGAAGCATGTATGTTACAATCACATGGCTTCCCCTACCGCACTTCTCTACCCTCATGCTATTTCACTGAAACACTAAGGCGAATGTACTACTGAAATAACATGATGCGATGCATTTTTCTCTTAAAATGCATCGTACTCGCAGTCAAACTCGTATGTTTGAAAGCACGGTATCAGAGTTTCTTGGACTGATATTGCACTTGCCTGTGTAAAATTAGCCAGAGGCAGAGGAACGGTAACTACATCTCTTTCCCCCCTCCGACCCCTACAGTATTTACTATTCTAAAATAGTTACTTTTTTCAGATTAGGATTTCTGAGCATTTAGGTCAATTTCAGACGAGCGTATTGTAATACATCCGTAATATGAATCCGTATTACAGACGTGTTTCAGATGACATTACAACCGTATGTCATCAGTATTTCCATCAGTAATTGCCTCTGCATATTTTATTTTCCACTAAGCAAATACTGATCTGTATTTGCCAAATAGAACATACTTGCAATATGGAGGCAAATACGAGAAAAATGGGTCATGCTGTGTTTTTAAAAAACATCCGAGAAAAATTTGGCCATGTGAGTAGATACATAGATTTACATTAGCTCCGTATTACAGTCTGCAAAACAAGGACCATACATGGAGCTAAAATACGCTCATCTGTAAACGGCCTTACAGATAGCAATAAGATATTACTGATTTAGGCAAAAAAAAATGTATAACGATAGGAATGTTTTCAGAGAATTATGTAAATAAATGTTCCATTAGTAATTACTGTATATATTGCATTGAAATGTCCCTGTGCTGCTTCTTTAAAGGCTCTTGCAATGCTGCAAAATGAATTCAGCGTAATTAATTTGCCAATTTTCTCAGATTTACACCTGATCTATTATAGATCTTCCTGAGCAAGAAACCCGTCATTTTCCTCGAATGGCACAGCGTGTGAACCGTGTGTTCTACTACTGTGAAATCTCAGAAGCTATTAATGGGTTTATAAAAAGAGAAAAAAAAGGAAAAATGGTAGAAAAAGCTGAATTCCATAAATCATATAGGCAGTCAAACAAAGACAGTAGAAAGAAAATTGATTTCACTTCCGTGCAATATACTATGCTGCCGCCGCAAAGTGTGTAATTAAGCAAATTCTCTTTTATTTTCAAGCTAAAACCAGATGATTCCAGGGAGTTCTGGGACTTCAACCAAAGTTTTAGGAGACCTGATGATTCATGGTTCAAAAATCTTCTTTAGTGCTCATATACTTTATATGTCAAAGTCTACTACAAAGACCGTTTATAATGTCATATAACGTGAATTGAACTGCCACATGAAGGCAGAAAATTACCTATAGATTTCTATGAGGTCTGTTTTACCGATACCCATAGCATATAATATGGTCACATGCACAAGCCCTATGGCTGTCATATACAACGAGCCGAACCTGCTTAATAACATTTGTATTATAGATTAAATTATCTAGATTCCAGATTATTCTAGACTAGAACATTAAAGGGGTGGTATCAAGATTACAAGTTGTACCGCTATCTACAGAATAGGGAGTATCTTGCTGATTTGTCAGGGTCTCACCACTGAGACCCCCGCCGATCTCGAGAACAAGGGTCTTGGGTTTCCCGCCCTCCTCACTATGGACTTACTTTACTCCCCGCAGTGAGGAGGAGACTGAATGGAGTGTGGATCGTGCAAGCACTCTAGTGCTCCATTCCCATTTAATGGGACTGCAGGGATACTAAAGCGGCATGCGCTCAAGGATTTCTGACAGCCTCATTGAAATGAATGGAGCGCCGATCACGCATGCTCAGCCATCACTCTGTTCACTCTGACGTCACTGTGGGGATTCCATTCTCGATAACGGCAGGAATCTCAGCGGTGAGACCTCCACCAATCAGCAAGTTATTCCCTATCCTGTAGACAGGGGATAACTTGTAATCTTGGTACAACTCCTTAAAAGTTTAGATAAATAAGGTCTCATTTGTCTATTTTTTATGCTTTCAGATATGTTTCTACAAGTGATGATATGCTGGACAGATGTGAAAATCCCAGGCAAGACCTCCAAATTCCTTAAAGCACACCTATCATTTATCATTATTTCCAGTAACCCAATAAGGTTTGCAAATATAATAAACTTCGTAATAGACTTTATTTAAGACTATTTGCTTGTTTCCCTCTTATCAGATGCCTCATCCCTCTATGCTTGGCTACTGCAGGATCTGTAACTACTCAGAATCTCTGCACTAATCTGACAGTGATCAAGTATAAAATCCCTTGTGGCCATTGCCCCTACTGACACATTTAGCTTGTCTCTGACATGCATGCAATTGTTACAGAGAAGTGAAACGAATAATAGGATTGGATAGAGAACAAACAAGTCTATTTTTGCCCAGACGTAGGGTGACAATCTATCAACCACCAATAGTCAGTGAACCGTTGGCCGACAAATTTATATCACATTTGGAAAGATAGAAAGAAGTTGGAGACGGATAGAAAGGAGTATAACTGCAGGATCCAACTACACAGGGTTAATTTATAGCCAGTAATCACGTGGACATGTTCATTATCACTACTGTATAGGCCTATAGACTGGGACTCTACATTTAGCCAATACCTTTGAAAATTCAGTGAATTTTAAATTTGGTAAAACTGGTGTCCATATTTAACAATTGTTGGTGTATTGATGAGGAAACTGGCAGAACAGCCCCACTATGCTACTGACCAATTTGGCGTAGGGCTATTCCTGAGGGCAATACCTAGTTTTTACCCTTTAAGCCCTCCAACTGGGATCTGGTCTTCACTAAAGGGTTCCCCAGACCATAACCCCAAGAGTAATCTCGGTTCAGTGGCAGCTGATGCAGACAGGTCAGGAATGCGGTAGTGCGGCGCTTGAGAAGCAGGCATAGATGTAGTCGATGAACAAAGCTGAAGTCAGGAGAAGTGGAGCTATTGCGGAATGGAAAGACAGGCAGAGGATCATGGCAAGTAGCAAATAGCTATAACGTGATCAGAGTAGAAGCCACGGTCAGGACAGGAGCAAAAACATCTGGGTGAATCAGGCACAGATCAAACCAGGAGTCAATCAGAATATGATAGCACTTTTGCAGAACTATACAAGCACAATTGCTCAGGCACTTGGCAGTTGGGGAGGTTGCCTTAAAGGGGTATTCCTATCTTGGGAATGGATACTATTTCAATGTGTCTGAAATCACAAAACAATGCAGTCACCCATAAGACCTTTATTTCCCAAATGCTCCATTCTCCAGATATTGTAGATATTGATTCCGCTGTTCTCTGGTTGTTCACAGGGAAACATACCACCTCTTCTATAGGAAGAAATAGCAGAGCACAACAATAGCAGGTGGCCGGGCTGAAAGCAAGTGCACATGCACTCCTGAGATCTTAACCACTAGATTTAGATGAAAGAAGTGCACAAACGCCCGCCTCTCCTATCCATAGAAGAGGTGGGATGATTCCCTGGCAAGAAGCCAGAGGAATCAATATCTGGAGAACAGAGCATTTTGGAAATAAACATCTTATGGGCGAATACATTGTTTTGCAATTTCAAACACATTGAAATAGATTTCTCGTGACGGGAAAACCCCTGTAAGTGATCAGGGAGCTGTCAGGATTGGCCAGAGATGGAAAAAGCTGAGTGTACAAGCTACTCCTGCTTGGGAGTGCGTAACTTACGAGCAGTAGTGACAGCAGCCTTGACAAAGCAGATGGTATGGGGTTAGCTGTGGCTGACAGCTATAGAAAGTCAGAGACTGTGACTGCCGGATGAGGGAAGCAGGAGAAGCCGACGACTGTGACAGAAATGATTAAATAAGTTGATTGCATCGGTCACACTGCTATGATAATATCTGACCCTATCCACCCCAAACACTGCAGTGAAAATGGTGTATGCGAACTAAATCAATGAATATCTATCCCAGGTTGGTCAGACAGCTAACTACTACTTGCTTTTGCAGGCAACAACCTTTCATCACCCCCAGACGCCTTATTAGGGGATTGACCAAAGTGGGAAAATCTTTACATTTCTTCCTTTAGACTAGCAGAAAGTACTATCTCAGTGTTGGAAGGTTCCTCCCATTATTTTCATACTACCTACTTAAGAAATCTTTGCATGGACATATTCCAATTTTATATGGTATATATGTTATACAACACAGTGATTGTAGCGTATAGCAAATATATTTTTTCATCTACTGAAACGGGGCAGCTACTCGTGAATGTAAATGAGAGTAGTCACAGCTCCGCCTCTTTAATCAAACCAATAGGCTGAAATATAACCAGAAATCAGGTAGTTATTGCTCATAGTGGTATCGTGCACAAGCCAATCTTTTGCTAGTGTGCAAAATACATGTATGTACATACAATGAATACACATACAGTCCATAAATACATACTATTAATTGTGTAATAGGTCTATTACATTCCAGGTGAAAATTTTTGGTTACATAGTGTAAAAAAATGTATCAAAAGGCGATTTGCAAAACGGAATTGTATTCCAAACACGCAACATTTACAATTGGCTAAGAGAACAATATCGCCACCTACAGGAATCAACTCACAGCAGCAATTTAAGTTGCTAAGTTATTTGTATTTCGCATAGTGTATTCCAGCTATAAAAGTAAGACAGAAGCATGGACCTGACTCTATATCTTCTGGATGCTATTAGCCATGTTCTGAAAACGATAATGAAATAGAATTCAAGAACTTTAAGGTTTTGGTTAATATGTTGTCATCATTTGATTTATTTTTATAGATTTTTAAAGTGTCGGTTTGTCAGCCATTAATTTATGCAGTAATTCCAGGAGAAAATAGCAGAACTGACAAAAGTGGACCTCAAAGGGAACCTGGCATCACTTTTGTGTGCATAAAACTCACATAAAATAATGAAGTGCAGAACTTTACAAAACTTACCGTATTTTGGTAAATGTTTTGATCAACTCATATATTGAAAAAAATAATCAAAACTTTTTCTGTGACGCATGCAAATTCACAGCAAGTGGTCTGGTGGGCAGGTCGGAGGATCTCTGGTGGGCCGGTTGGACTGTCTCTCCTGGCTGGACTATGTCACTGTGATGTGATGACGTAGGATGAGGAAGAGTTGGATTAGCGGCACATGCAAAGTTCAATTGCTCTTGTGCCGTTTCCTATGTTATCCACAGCACAGTGCCAGAGAAGATGGGTGTTGGGAGAAACTGTCCGGAAATCCCACAAGAGAAGTTCTGGCCCGCCCAGCGCACCACTCACCGTGAACTTATATAGACACTGGAAAAGTTTGTACTATATTTTTTAAGGTATGAGCTGATCAAAATGTTTACCAAAATTATTTTACTGGTATAGCGGGGTTTATGCACACAAAAGTGATGACCGGTTCCCTTTAAGTCTCCTGGAGTTTCACTAATAATGTACAACTGGATAAATAAGTCTCGTCTCCCTGATCTTGTGTCTCTGTTGGGGCTTCTGCATAGTGGCCTCCATGTGTTACTGTGCAGGCTATATTTGGTGCGGTCTCTATGGATATTTTTTCCCTTAGAAGCAATCCATACATACAGAATCCGATGTAACAAGCAACTTTTTTCTGATAAATTCCTACAAATCCATCAGAAAAAAACTCACTTTCCTCCCGAAGAAATGGGGCATATGGCTGTATAGAAGAGGGATCATACACATCTATGGCAACCCTGTTTTGTCCCATTCAAAATGGAGCTGTAAGACGGTCGTGTGTGAGTCCGTACTCCTGAAAGACGCAATACACAGCAGGCAGCAGACTCATGTAATTAAGCTCATGCGAGTGTGACTTCATCCTCCATTTACCTCGCTGTACTCTGCTGACGTCTACTAATACACTATCCTACCAAAAGTAATTGGACACCTGAACAAGAATCAAAAGTAGTTCTGGTTTCCTAATGTTAACACTTAGTGGGGCTCCTTTGGCCCTAATGACAGTAGATACTCTCCATAGTATTCTATCTACTAATATCTGATACATCTGTTGAGTTCTCTCAAAGATGATGGACGCTGTTCATATTTCCTGACACGACACTCCAGTTCATCCCGAAGATGCTCAGTAGGTTCAGGTCAGGACTCTGTGCAGCCAGTCCAATCGTGGAACATCCATATCGTAAGAACCAATGTAAAACATCCCCAGACCATAATGGAACCTCCAACATACTTAACTGTTTGCATAGAATGTTCTTCACTTGTTCAACTGTCCAATAACGACGCTACTTTCGACGTTTATTTCAAGTACAGAATACCATCATTGACTGCGCTATTCTGTACTCCGAATAGAATGGAAACAAATGTGAACCTTGTAAAACGGACACCAAAGAGGTATCACAATAGAAGCGAATGGCCCAATTTGTTTCCATCTCGGGGTCCCATCACTGCGCTGCTTTCAGCAGCTGTCACGGAACCCCCGTCACATAGCGCGTACATTAACACTACGTGAACACTTTCTTAAGGGAAAGGGTTCAGAGAAAAGGGGGAAGGTGTTACTCTGCTGTCATATCATCATCTCTACTACAGTATCAACTGTAAGTTCAGTAACTTTTCAGATCATGACATCTTGTTGCCCTCCTCCGCAGAGTTGTATTACAGTAAAGTCTACTAAGCCTGTAATTAGAATCAAAGCCTGTGGCAGACAGTAATAAGGTCGAAATTTTGCTCTCATGCTCAAGTATTTGCTTAGAACTGGGTTTTCGCCTGCCGCAGTCATAGAACCTCTGCCCCAATTACTATGAATACCTGTTTTGGTCAATGGACTTGAGAACAGCTGCTGAAGAAGTTTATTTTCCGATGTCCTCAGCAGGACAACAATGTCAGCTGGCAGGGTATCTCTGTTCTTCTCCAGAAAGCCACAAGCATTATAGAGGACCTGCAAACCAGTCACATGAGAATGGGTTTTAGTAAGAAAACTTGTCACTTAAAACAAAGGATACATTGTTAAAGTTCATATAAAATGGAGTTTTATTATTAAAGTTTTCAATAGGAACATAAAGTCCACATGTGTGTTACCACTTGTAAAAACCCATGTATTGACATAGCTCAAGGCCCTTCTTTCTGGTTGAACCTTAAAGCAAGCCAATTGTATTCATGCTATTGTTTAATCCTCAGTAAAGCTTTGTGTATAAACTACACAGTTATATACAGTATTCCCAGAGCAAACACATTGTAGAAACAGCTACTACAGCTGGTGTGGGTTTTGTGAAAAGAGGGGTCTAGCCGTGGTGGGTTCCATCACCTATGCCATTGGGTGCCAAATACCTGTCAAGGACGCCCTTCTACAGGAAAAGTGCATTGTGCGTTATACCAAGCAGTGCAGTGTTAGATTCTATGGCACCCTGTGCGGAATTTTCTTTTGCTCCTCATTCCCCCCAATTTCCCCTTCCTAAGATAAAAAATGATATATATTGCACTGATAGGCAGTCTGCTTGCATTCTATTGTTCAGAAAGCAGCAAGTTCGCAGCATAGCCGCACCAGAACAGCTCAGTGAATAAATACTGTACCAGAACCAACAAAAATACAGCACCAGAACCAAGCTCATAACCTAAATGCAGCACCAGAAGCAAGCTCAGTGTCATGGCACGTCGCCCCTGCTCACCTGCTCATGGGGTTGCAGTTGGAAGCTGTCACATTGTTCACAGCACTCCTATGCTCTGGTTACTCTCAAGTCTCTGCTCCCTCTCTTTTAAAGGGCCAATGCACTAATTCCATTCCCTACCAATCACGAGCTGGTGTGTTCTATATTAGGCATCCACACCCTAGGGTGGATGCCTAAGCAATTGGTCTTATTAGCTATTGTAACAGAGCCTCAATTTGTGTGTATTCCTGATTCTGACCCTTGTCTGTTTATTGACTGGAGTTCTCCCCTCCCTGACCATGGCTCTGTATCTTGGACTCTGCTTTTGTCTGCTGCTTCTCTGACCGACAGCCTGAATCTCATTTACGCACCTGTGCTACTTGACCCAAGCCTGTCCCTCCAGTATGCTATTGTTGAGACCTGCAGGTACCGTGCCTCAGCTCAGTACAGCATCAGCAGCCACATTACTGGGACTGTGTGTGTAACCGCTTGGAGACCCCCGCAGCAATGACGGTATCCCACTTGGAGGGGTCAGGCAAGCCCATAGCCAAATCAGTGTCTTGCAAGGTAGATTCACATCTCTCTGCCTGACACTCAGTACATAAATATAACACAAACCAAGCTCAGTGCATAGATATAATACCAGAACCAGGCTCATAACATAAATATAGTAGCAGAAGTAAGCGATTGTGTTGCGGGGACATTGTTTCGCTGAAAGCGACACCTTGGAACATCAGAGGGGAGAAAGAGCCAAAAGGAGAATGATTTATGTAACATACCCAAGACGCTGTCACACAGAGTAAGAAGATCATATGGCTAGGCAGACCTAAGGGGATTTATTGCCCCCAGTCTGTATTCCCCTGGTGCTCCACCTAGAAGCTGGTGGCCAGCGTCTTGTGCGATGGCACAAGTTGCACGCAGCTAAGGTTGGCCATGGTGCCAAGGAGCATGGAAAGGGTATGGCGAAGAAAGAAACAAAACACTAGATACTTCTTTTCTAGTTATCACAATCTACCTCTATAATGAAAAGCCAGTTTTGTCATTGCTATGGGGCCCGTTCTCTTCTATGCAGGTCAAATCCCCAGAGATTTCAAAAGGAATAATGTAATTTGTTCACCTTTCCGGCATAATGCTGAATGCCAAAGCAAAGCTCCACACATTTTGGCCTCCAAAAGTATTTACATCTAAGATTATCTTCAAATTTATCTGTAAAGACACAAAATGTACATTATTTTGTCTATCAACGTAAGCGGTTTCTTACATGTTCAGTACCAAAATATACAATTTCATGTTTTAGGGCAGCTGAGATTGGATGGTGTATGTCAAAGACAGCAGTGATATTACATGTTATTAAATATTACATGGCTACTTTTTGTACATCAGCTGCATCTCAGCATTGCATCATATTGGTATCCACAGTAAAAGCATTGAACTACACATATCTGTAAACTGGTAAGATCTAATGTCTCAGCTGGAATGCCATGTAGCAATAGGACAACCATGAATAATGGGTAATGCTGGTACAGTTGGCTGAACAACATACAATTTTGCAAGGCTTTACAGCTGGGCAGCATTGGACCTGGTAGAATGTCATCTCCCCAATGTCATTGTCTTTCTAAATGCTTATTATTGTGAATTTCCTCTCCTCCAGAAAGAAGAAAACGGTCTTGCTAGTGGTACCATGTAAGTTTGTAAGTTCATGTTTGACACTTGAAAGTTGATTAGATTTTTTAGCCAAGGCAAATGTAAGAGACACTCATCTGTAGGCAGCGGTTTCCCTCTCATCACTACAGGGCAGGGCACTTTTTGAGAGGCCTTTGACCTTCTCCTTGAAGAGAACTAGCTGGTATGAAGTCCTACAGGCAGTGCTCCATGGGAAAAAGTATGTAAATTAGCTCGCCTCCAGAAGGAAGAAAACTGTCTTTGTAGTGCCACTAATTGGAGGTAACTACCCAGAAAGTCAATATCTAACCCCATAGAAGAGGCTTGAAACATGACTCTAGATTTTAGCCAAGCCAGAAACTGCTCTAGAAGAACGAGTCATCCTAGTATAGGTAGCTGTTTTAAGTTTCTTCCCCTTGTGAGTGCAAACCAGGGTGCTCGATGACTAGGTGAGAGGTTTTAAACAGAGCTCTTGGTGAGTATAGTTTCTCATTAAAGAAACCCAGTTGGCACACAGTATTAGTAAAGATGTATTGCATTAATTTTAATATATGCTTTTGTGGCTGCAGGCTAAAAAACTGCTATTTACAAGCAATCATTCATATACCAACTAAAGTCTGGTCGGTCGCTTGTGGGAATCGACTTTCTTCGTCTAGCAGAGACAAAAGCCCCATCGGTTTCTGAAGAAAGGTATCTAATAGCGGTCGGTTGTCCTCATACTTCACCAGTGCAGCATCTATTCCTTCACTCTGATATTCCATCTGTTGAGAAAAATGTGACTCATTTAACTTTATAAAAATGTGATTTTGCTTATTTCTTCTTTGCAGTGTGAAGTTTCAGGTTCCAGGCCTGCGGTCTGCAGTCACACTACTCCAATTTTCTTGTGAGTACACCTTCTGCTTGTGTGCTAACAATGACAAAACTTGTTATAGGGACATTGTGTCAATCCATATCATCATCCACATCAATGTTCACATCCTAATGAGCTTAATTACTGGTGGTTACAAGTGCAGATATATAGACAATGATGTAGATTTGGAATAACACAGTGTCCCTTAAATCCTAACAAAGTTCATTCTGAAGAGTGTTAAATCACCCTTGCAAAATTACAAGCGGGGAACAACAACTCATGTGAGAAATACCCAACATCTCATAGCACTGCAAATATCATCATCTCATGCCTTGTCTGGGCAGCTGCTATGCATTGTCCACAGAGTGGGTCGGCTGACCACACTGCTGCAGCTCAGTAGTGGTTGGAGAGGAGTTCCTAATTGATTAGCCTTTTTTTATATTATTTTTATATTCTCTTTATACATATTCCTGGGTTGGGCACTGTGTTGTCATTTATAGTGTATACCATGTGCATTTAAATCATAGTTTCCTTGTTTATCCACGTTCTTAGTCTAGTCTTGCGATTTTTTTGTATGCGTCTAGTGTTTTGTTTCTCGCCTAGCTTTGTCTCTTATCAGTATAGTTTGCCCTTAATGGTTTTCTAGTCCATTCCTTGCTTCTAAAGGCCCATTTAGACACAACGATAATCACTCAAAAGATGTTGCTCGAGCGACTTTTGAGTGATCATCGTTGTGTCATTTACAGCGCAAAATGATCGCTCAAGATGAGCGATCACTTTGCCCTGCCAGCGGAGGATGTAGAAGACAAGCGGGGTGTCCCCGCTTGTCTTCTACATCCAGCTGTTCCCCGCTCCGAGCGCCCGGCTTTTATACAGCGGAGTGCTTGGAGCAGAGGATGCAGAAGACAAGCAGGGTGTCCCGCTTGTCTTCTACATACAGCTGTTCGCCCGCTCCGAGCCGAGCGCTCTGTGACGGGTATGAAGAACAGAGCTGGACCGCTCTGTTCTCCATACCCAGCCTGTTATCAGGGAGCGTGATACAGCTGAAACAATAGTATCAGCAGTATCCGGCTGTGAACCCCCTGATAAGACTCATCGCTGAAAGACGACAATGAGCGACAGGATAACAAAAACTGCACAATGTAAGTGCAGTTACACACAACGATTATCGCTCAAAAGACGGCTTTTGAGTGAATTTTGAGCAATAATCGTTGTGTCTAAATGGGTCTTAACTCTGTAGTTTGTTTGCCTTTTCCTGTCTGTATCTGCCTAGTCTTGCTTCTAGTGTTATTTAGTTTTCTTGTCTCTGGGCCTTGATTCCCTTTCATTGTCAAGGATAGTGTCTCAGATAGGGTTTAGGGATATTCGATGGTTACTCAGGGACATTGGTGCCTGGTGTTAGGGTCAGTGTTAGGAATAAATTAGGGAAGGCCTTAGGGAGTGATAGAGCTAGGGTTAGGTATCACGGCTTCGGCATGTGCACACTGCCATACTTGTGCTAGGTACCAACAGGAGCACTTCTCTGCAAGTGTTAGGTTGATTTGGTTGAGTTGCTTGGAAAAGCAACTACTATAGGTATAGTCAAATTCTACCATCTAGTGTGTAACTGACATTATAACATAATTATGTGGCAGCTTTATATGGGCACTATGTGGTAGTATTATTTGGATAATATATGGAGGTTGTATTTAGATTTTTTATGGTGGTATTATTTGGGCGGTATTGTGTGGAAGTATTATTTGGATGCAAACATTCAGGTATAAAGGGCATACATTTCTGTGTTTTATATATACCGGTAGATATATTTTGAAATTACAAACACAGTAATCATAAAATAGGAAGCACAGAAGTCCGAATTAGCTTCTTGGGTTGCATTTTCTATAAAACCAACAATATGGAACAGTTACTTTTTGCATAGGTAATAAATAGTGATGAGCGAGCATACTCACTAAGGGTAATTGCTCGATCGAGCATTGCCCTTAGCGAGTACCTGCCCGCTCGGGAGCAAAGATTCGGCTGCCGGCGGCGGGCAAGAAGCTGCGGGGGAGAGCGGGGAGGAACTAGGGGAGATCTCTTTCTCCCTCTCCCCCCCCCCCCCCCCGCTCCCCCCTGCTGACTGCCGCAACTCACCTGTCACCCGCGCCGGCAGCCGAATCTTTTCTCCTGAGCGGGGAGATACTCGCTAATGACAATGCTCGATCGAGCAATTGTCCTTAGCGAGTATGCTCGCTCATCTCTAGTAATAAAATATACTATATGGTCACTCAAGTTACACTTCGTTAAAAATCAGAAATAATTCCATATGCAATAAGTAGTGATATCTTGAAGGGGACAAATTGTGTGTATATATATATATATATATATATAAAATGTGTCGAGAAAAGTTGCCAATTTACCTGTTCCAAAGCAAATATATGCTGATTAAAATAAAACTGGATCTGCTCATTGGCAATGTTAATGCAAAGCTGTTCAAAAGAATTTCGTTTGAAGTTCTCAAATCCAAAAATATCCAGAATGCCCACGTTCATACCACTCTCGGCATTGCTAGAGAGAAACAAAAAAGGAGAGACCATTTATTACAGATGATTTGATTTAATGTTAATCTTAGGCTTAGGATAATAACTTCAACCTGCCTGGGATTTGCATATTCCGTAGAATTATCACATATTTTTTCTTGATCATAATTAGACTTGCATGATTTAATGTAATTAGTAGAAACCTAAGAAAAAAAAGTCAGCCTAAGTCCCTAGATCAATAAACTTTTCAGGTATGGAGATCCCATATTGACCCAAGTCACTTGCCATATATTTTTGTCGGGCTGGAGAAGAGTGTTAATGCGGTTCACAATCCAGCTGAAAAGCCTTCCATACAAAGCTTTAGACATGGCATCTCGGACATCAACTGCTTTATCCACAGTGTTGGTGCGGATAATCGTCTCGCCTCTTGTTACTACGCAGTGCGAGGTGAGGGCCTCTTGCAGCTCTTCGGCACCAATGCTAAGCAGGGCAGCAGCTAAAAAGAATATGTCAATGTAGTATTATAGCAAAGAAAGAAGAACATAAATATCATTACAAAGAAAAAGTAATTTCTATGTAACTAAGAATATGTACTTATACAAAAGCACTATTCACTGAAAAGGAAGCCAGTAATGCAACACCTGATAGACTGCAGGCCAGGCACAATCGCTGTAGACCCTAGTAGAATGCAGAGAGCCATACTATGATATGAAGGAGCTACCTGTGCAATGCAGACTAAGGCCTTAGTCACATGGGTGTTTTTTCGCGCGATTTGTGGATCGCATGACGGATGCGCATCCGCAAATCGCGTGACCGGGGCCCAAAAATCGCCCGAAAATCTGCTCCTAGCCGCGTTTCATTAGAAACGGGCCGGAGCTGTCCAGCGCATTGCATTCAATGGAGCCGGCAATACAGCCGGCTCCATTAAAAGCAATGCGCTGCGGGCGAGCACAGGATGAATTGTCGGGAAGGGCTTAAATATATAAGTCCTTCCCTGCAATTCATCCAGAAATGTGTAAAAAAAAAAAATATATATATATATATATACTCACCTTGTCCCGGCAGACGGAGTTCAGCGCGGCCAGCCTGCAGTGGGTGTGAAGGGGGTGTGAGTCAGACCTGCCCCTGATTGGCTCAGCGCTGAGCCAATCAGAGGCAGGTCTCACTCACACCCATTCATGAATTCATGAATGGGTGAGTGAGTGCTGCCTCTGATTGGTCCCTGCGCTGAGCCAATCAGGGGCAGGTCTGACTCACACCCCCTTCACACCCACTGCAGGCCGGCCGCGCTGAAATCCATCTGCCGGGACAAGGTGAGTATATATATATTTTTTTATTTTTGCACATTTCTGGATGCATTGCAGGGAAGGGCTTATATATTTAAGCCCTTCCCGACAATTCATCCTGCGCTCGCCGGCAGCCCATTGCTTTCAATGGAGCCGGCTGTATTGCCGGCTCCATTGAATTCAATGGGCAAACATCGTTCTTCTCTGCCACAGCTGTTACAGCTGTTTGTTTGCAGTCACTCCTCCCCATTCTGGGCTGGGTTGAGTGAATGGCTGCACTATTAGTCTGCATTGGATAAGTAGCTCCTCCAAATTATCGTATGGCTCTCTGCATTCTATCTTTTGTGCCTGGCCTGCAGTCTATCAGATGTTGCATTATTGGCTTCCTTTTCAGTGAATAATGTCTTTGTTTTTTCTCTCACCTCAGTGATTTTATACACAAGGCACAGACCAAGTGATTTGATATAAAGAGCTTTATTTCACACTGACAGCTTAGGCCAGGTTTACATGGCTATAAGTAGCTGCACAATAACATGCGTACTTGCTACATATCACCAATTCCCATGCACTATCTTGGCGTGAACGCATGCGGAATACACAGCAAGATGGAAAATGCAGCGATTTTTTTTCCCGTGAGCAATATGCGCACAAAAAAATGGCAGGTGTGAGTGGCCCGATGCAAATCGCTGAGCAATGACAATATGCTGTGTGTGACCGGCCTAATACACATAACGCCCAAACTGAACTTGAAGACTATTTAAACCGGAAGAGATCAACTCTAAGGCATGCCATGAAGAACTAGCTATCAGGATCGCCAACATTTTAAATGTGTTTGGGGATAGTTTGACTGTCTACTGGCAGCAAATGCTATGGGGGGGGGAAGAATTAGGCATACTAATCTTCCATTGCCTTATTTCCATCTCCTTATTGGAATAAACATGGAAGCTGGGATAAGCATGCATGTTTATGCAGCAGTTGGGGAAGCTAGTTTGGCCAACAACTATATTACATGTAGAGCCAGCTTTACTCTAAATCTGTTACTCACCTCAGCCAACTCCAGCTCCACCGGTCCTGACATCATCAGCAGCCTTGCTGGATCCAGCTGTGGCACTTCTCCTCACCAAATCAGATGCACACACACAGCTTGACTCTTTTCAGACAGTTGTGTGCACGTGTTCTCTCATTCATCTCTACGGGTACGTTCACACATAGCGGAAAATTGTGTCGATTTTCCGCAGAGGTAAACCTGCATCATTTCCACTTCAATAACGCTTCAAAATTCACACCATTGGTGCAGACTTTTGTGCGAATCTGCAGTAACCTTTACTTCTTCTATTGAAAGGGTGAAATCGGCGGTAGATCCACACCAAAATCCACATTATTTTACATGTGAAGTACCCCATGGGGAAGTGCACACACACAGCCATCTCAAAAGAGTTATGCCATGTGCATGCACCGATGTCTTGAGGGGCCTGGTGCTGGAACGTCAGTATGAGAGACTGTTTCCCAGAACTCCTGTTTCCTCACCTTAGAGCCCCATAATGTAGTTTATGAGGCTCAAATGTCCAGACAGGTTTCCTTAAAGATTGTGTAAATTAGGAGATAATGACCCCTGATAAAGTGTAGATGTAAAAGGACTGAGCATTTTTTTTATCTATTAAGGCCCATTTAGACACAACGATTATCGCTCAAAATTAGATGAAAAGCCATCTTTTGAGCGATAATCATTGGTTGTAAATGTGCCCATCTTTCAGTTTTCTGCTGAACGATGAATTTCAGTTTGGCATGAAATCCATTGTTTGGCAAAACAACTGATAAGAAGGACCACACACTGTGTTCTGCCCAGGGAGCGCTGATTACATTGTCTCAGCGGTCAGCCCCGTGGCAGAACAGAAGGAATTTATTCCAAGAACATCGGGTGGTCTGGTCTGAGAATGTAGCTCCTGGCAGCTCACACGCTACTAATTGGTACTAATTGGCATTAGTACGAAGTAGTAGTTTATGCAAAAATGATCGCTCAAAAGCCATCTTTTGAGCAATTATCTTTGTGTGCAAATCCACCTTTAGAGTAGAACCTAAATCCCCATTTACACACAACGATTATCACTCAAAATTTGTTCAAATGATTGCTTTTAAGCCATAATCATTGCGTTTAAACGCTTTCATCTTGGCTGAGTGATGATTTTTAAGTAAGCATACAATATATCCTTTAGCCGGAGAGATAGCAGGGACAACACGCTGTGTTGTCCACAGGAGCAGCTGATTACATTGCATTCAGCTGACAGCCGGCGACAGCCCATGTCAAGACAAGATGAGTGCAAAGTCCAGACCAAATGCTGGGATTTGAAAACAACTGCTGGAGGCTCATTTACATGCAAATGAAGCTGATAAAGTGCTAATGGGCATTAGTGCCTATTAGTACTTTATGCAAAATAATCGCTAGAATGGTCAATCTTGAAGTCATTTGAAAGATTGTCTTTGCGTGTAAATGAGCCTTAACTCTATCTATTTTTCTTGCTCTCTTGAAATTCTAGAAATGCCCCTGCTTTGCCAATTGGAGCAATATTATATATTTTTAGGACATAAAAATTAGGGCTTAGGTAAATATTAGGTCAATGCTTACAGCAGCCTAAAACATGCAAAGATGGCACTCCATGGGGTTTGCACAAACAAAAAATGTTGCACCATTAAGGTATTCAGATAGAGGCCTACGACAGCAAACTGTATATTTGCATTGAGTAGAGGGAACGCTTTGCTATGGCCTCCAGATTTACATGGTAATACACTTGTATTGATATCCCACCAGTCATGCATGTCATGAGAGTATTTTGTTGATGTAGTATCTGCCATATGCACATCCCATGAGATGTTTTATTATACCGTTTTCTAAGGCTTCTCCATTAGGAACTTCGCTTTTGTCCGTTTGGTGTTTAGAAGATATGGCAGTAAACTCGATGTTCCCTGTGTTCAGTATTCCAGCCAGAATTCTATACACTGAATGGACTTCCTGTTAATTAAAGGTGAAGGAAACATGACAGACATTAATTCTACAAATGAACAGTGAAAAGACAAATATCGTACACCTGATGAACTGCATCCCAAGGATAATTGTTCAGTGTCAAGCAAACACATTGCACAGAATACTTAATAGGATCCTTGGAATAACTTTCAATGGTACGTAGTAAAGCACTCATACAAATGTGCTCTCCATTGTAGAAAGTAACAATTCTCTGTACATGTTTTCCAACAGATAAGCACCAAATTACATTAAAAAGACATTGAATACCCAAAATAGCTTTTGATGTAGGCCTGCTCATAATATGTCCAAATTACCTACCCAGGCTACAGATGGATGTACATAGAGGCATGCTGCCCAATTAGCAAAAAATATGCCAATGACTCTTACATCTGGTGATATGTGTGATTTTGCAGTCAATAAATGTTGCAATAAATTCAGGATATTACAAGTTATGCTTCAAAGTAACTTCCACCGATCACCAGAACAGATGCCTTCTAGATCATAAAGGAGATTTCCAGAACTAAAATATTGATGACCCATCATCCATATGTTGCAGTGCTAGTAGTGTGCACAGGTACGCACGGCGCGGGACTCCCTGACCCTCACCCACACCAATGTCTCTTCCTGGAGGTAGCCCCAAAGGTGGACAGGTCCAGGCCACCAACACTGACCCTACACTGCCTAGTGGCAGGACAGGAAGGACCGCCGTACCTATGCAGATGACAACTTACTAGTACTGACAGGCTAGGCAGATAGAATAAACCAACATGACAGGAAAGCTACAGAACACAGGCAGAGCTGGATCGAGACAAGGTAACTTTCACTGGAGCAGGACCGAAGTCAGACACACAGGGAACGGAAGCAATAACTGGCAACTGCTATTAGCAGCTGCCAGACTATATTCAGGAGTCTCTGCTCCTTGGGCGGACACCAATCAAGCCGGCTGACCAAAGCTCCCAGCCGACCAAAGCTCCCAGCCAGCCACTATAACTCACAGAGGTAGAGCGCGCACGCCTCTTATAGCAGGCATGCGAGCGCCTCATGCCGCGCCCGCACTAGAGCACGGCGCTGCCGCTCGCTGACCCGAACGTGGGCGTAACACCATCCCAGAACGCCGTGACGAACCGCGACACTGCCACCTGTGGTCCCTGACCGGCCTCATGGTAACACCATATCAGATCGGTGGCGGTCCAACTGCTGGATCTGTTTAAAGAGACTTCAGCATTCAGGCGAGTGCCCCGGCCTCATCACTGTATACCAGGAATAGCACCATTTATTTAATAGGAGCAGTGCCCGATACTACAGCTCAAGCTCAATCACTTAAAGGGGTTTGCCAAGTTATAAAGTTATCTCCTATTCACAGGATACAGGGTAACTTTATGATTAATGTAAGTCCAACTACTGAAGACCTCACCAATCCTGAGAATGGGGGATCTGGTCAGTCCCTAAGTGACCAAAGTTATACAGGCATGCCATTGATCCATTTACTTCACTGGCAGTGCCGGAAATTGCCAAGGTGTTTGAACTTGGTAATTGCCAGGGTGTTTGAATCTCGGTCATTGAAGTGAATGACAGCACAGAAGATTACCCAGTTCAAGCGTTTTGACAACTTCCGGTGGTGCAACTGAAGTGAATGAAGCAGCATTGCACCTGTGCAACCTTCACTCCACTCACTTGGGGACCAACTGGACCCCATTCTTGGAATCGGTGGAGACCCCACTGGTAGAACCCACACTGATCATAAGGTTATCCCCTATCCTGTGGATAGGGGATAACTTTAAAACTTGGCACAACCATTTTAAATGAGGCTAAACAATACACACACCATGTGATCAATAGGCGTGACGTCACAAACTAGAGAAGAGGTCACAATATGGCTCCTTTAAAGAGCTGGACAGTGGAGTTACTGGGAGTCAGACCTCCACCGATTTGATATCAGTGACCTATCCTGATGCCCCATCCTGAATATTTTAGTCACAGAGAGCCCCTTTAAAGTGTACCCATTTTTACCAATATAGGTGTTATATCAGATGTAATGTAACCTGAAATGCTCTATACAATTAAAATACAGTATTTAGGTCTTTCTATGTCCCCCTTCTGGTGTCCATAACTGTTCATTTTCCTTCTCCGAGCTTGCCGAGTGGGCAAGCTCTTCCTACTATGACGTAAAAACCAATGCTGTGTGATCTGACCAATCAGATGTATCGCCCTGCTACTCCCCTCCCCTATACCTCTTATCAATTTCACCGAAGGTATTGCGGTTGCATCCTCCTTCCTCTCCTACCTGCCTTCATCAGTGCATTGTAAGCCAACCTATCTGATCCACATTTCCCTTCAACACCAGTCCTAATCCTAAGGACATCAGATTATCAATGAATATTACCAAAATTGGAGGGATCCACTGACAACTATCTACTTAAAGGGGTTGTCAGAGATTACATATAATGGATTGCAGCTCAGCCTTATTAACTTAGCTCTGAAGTAGCTGTTGTGATACTAGACACAAGGCATGGGCAAGAGTGGCTCGTAAAATCCTGTTTTTGTAATCTTGGAAGCCCCTTTAAGTTGCTGGATGGCTGCATTTATAGATATACAATAAATAGCTTTCCTATTCTTAGCAATGCCATATTACAATATTCTTATAATTTTACCAGAAAAATCACAAAACAAAAATAAAAAAAAAATATTCTATTTTTTGTAACATTTTTATATAATACCAAGTGAGAACAAGGTAAATGGGTGTAAAATGTCCTCTTCGAACCCCGCTATACTCACATCATTGCTAAATCCTATAATCCTAAAACAATGTTGAATTGCAGCAAATTGTCTTCTATAGGATTCCTTGGAGATAATATCTTGCATGACTGAACCTGTTTCATTGTCAATGTATCTATTAGTGATAAAAGGAAAATAAAAGGATTAGCAATAAAGGTAGCAAATAAACAGACATTAACTGTAAGAAAAGCAGAATACGTAGCAAATGGTTTTTACCTTGGAGGCTTGTTCTCCGGGAGACTGTATTCGGAAAGCTTTTTATGGTGATAAAGACCAGCATATATATAATAAAAAATATGAAAATTCTTCTCACCCCTGGAGAAAATGGAAAACATAAACTATAAATGTCGAAATGAACAAGTTAAAGGACCAAACATAGAACCTAGCAGCTATCAAGTGGATGAAAGGGGTATTCCGGGAAAATACTAATGATAACCAATCCTCAGGATAGGTCATCAATAGCTGATTGTCAGGGATCCGCCCATTTGGGAACCCCGGCGATCAGCTGATCATCTGGCCTGCTGTCAGTGTAGCCAGGGCACATGTCTCCGTTAGGGTCAGAGCAGGAAGTTTCAGAGGCGTCTTCACTGCCATTGATTTCTTTCATTAATCTGATCTCTGTTGGTTTCTGCTATCCTCGCTACCATTCTGGAGAACAGTGGAGAAATCTCTGCTATATCCCACGCCCCCTTACAGTCATTTCTGAGGAAGGGGCTGCATCCCCGAAACGCGTTAAATATTAGTTGTTGTTTTTTTTAAACTTTTAATAAAGACGAACCAGGTTAAACTACTTACTTGAATACCATTTCATGTCAATTGTCCCTCCATGTCCACAAATTTTTACGATTCCTTTCAATCCTCACAGAGGTTGTCTGTTATACTTTACAGCTAAAAGTATTTCTGGTCATGGCCCCGCCTCCTTGTCTAATCCTGCATCTCAGTTGAACATAATTCTGTATGGAGATTTATTTATTATCTGGGATTTAGTAACCTTTCCTGTTTATCTGTGGTTTTTACACTTGCGTGTCATCTAATCTTTGCTACTATTTCATGTTACGACCTAGAGAAAGTCAGGGATGCCCCAGGCTCCTGATGTGGGGTTGTCCTCATCAGAGTGAGTACTCCGCTTTTAGGTAGGGTTTCTTTGTATCAAAGGGTTTAGGGTCAGATTCCCCATTTCCCTGTTTGATGTTTCCTTATATATATTTGTGTTATCCATGGTTATACTTTGTGCTTGTATTCATCCTTTTAGGACATAAGAAATATGTCCAGGTTGGAGGTAACATTTATGTTCATGTAGATTTTTTGTGCCTGCTAAAAGTGACTTAGGCCCCCTGTCCATGGCCGTGACGGAATATCGCTAGCGATATTCCGCTGCGGGGCAGGAGGAGGGCGAGCTGTCAGGTCTTTGCGGTGAGCCTATCTGACAGATAGGCTCACCACAGAGAATTGTGGTATGCCGCGATTTGAATCCCACGAGCAGAGAATCGCTATGCTTCTCCGCTCATGGACGTTGGGGCTGCGCTTTCCATATCGCCGTGGGTAACGCAATGAACTAACGCCCGTGGACAGGCAGCCTGAGGGATTGAATACACTTTTATTTGGAAGTTTACAAAATAATGAAACCCTGGGGAAAATGCCCCCTTTGTCCAAGCTATAGGCCAGTCTTCCAAGTTCAAGTACATTACTCACCAATGAATGATCTCTACTTATGATTGAATACATCTTGAAAGCTTGATTGTTAATTTAATATTGCACCCTGGGAAAGCACCTCACTTGCCTAATTCTTGTCCTGTCTCTTGGCCCCAATGCACATTTGGTGCCTAAGAGGCGCGGAGCCCAGCCTGACATGCACCCCTTGCTCCGCCTACTGTTAGACTGCTTATTTCCATAAAATGAACATTTTTTGTGATCACTGAATGTACTCTACTGAGCATTCCTAATCTACTTTAATAACATTCATAACAGTGTAATAACTTGTACTTTATGTTGCTGCAGTAAAACTTTAAAATGATGCAAAATTAACCTAGATACTGTTTTATTTCAGGCTCATTATTTCATTAGTTGTGGTTCATTAAGCTTTTCTATTACAACATTATTATTCCGCTGCCAGAAAAATCATTTACACAACTTCATACAGTGCGCTAAGAATACTAAAAATAGCAGTTATGTACCGTATTTTGTTATAGCTACCGTACAACACAGAACAGAAAGAGCAACTGCTTTTCTGAAGTTCAATCTATTCCAGGAGTGCACAGCCTTTTCTGATCCCAGGGTCACATAATCAGATTAAACCAATTCCAATGGCCACAATAAAATTTAAGGGGTTATCCAGGAAGGAAAATACTTACCCATTTCAATCCTGGTCCAGCAATGTCAGCACTTACACCTCTGGTCCAGTTTCGACATTGGGTGATGTGGTATGGAGTCTTCCTTCCCACTCTTAGAGTCAGTGAAATCATTGCAGATAGCTCTCTGTGTAGTGGCCCAAATTAGGGCCCCCCACAGTACTTTATTAGCTACCTCAAGTGAAGTGTATGTGTATATGTCTGTTAAACTGTGGCTGGTTATGTGTATTGGCCTAGATAGGTCACCAAAAGATCAATGTCTGGTGTCTCTCTAGCTATATTGTGAATGACTTTGCAGAATGTAACCTAAGCTGCTCTAATACTTGTTAATCACCTCTAGCTAGCCCTGGGATTGGGTAGAGAGAATTTCCTCTAGCCCAGGATTGGTTAGTGGGGAGGTATGAAAGCTAGCACTTGGGTGTGGTTAGGCAGTCTAGTCCTGGAGCTCAGCCATGGAGGAAATCTAGTCTTGGAGATAGCAGAGAGAAGACAGCCAGAGATAGAGACCAGGGAGTTACAAGGCGAACATCTACACAAGGTTTCTAAGAAGTAGTCTAGTTCTAGAGACTAGTCATGGAGTTCCAAGGAGAATATCTAAGTGCGAGTACCTATCAAGAGTAGTGGTACTGGAGTTTTAGCAGAGGAGAGACAGAGAAGAGGAGTACAGGAAAGAAACAAGTCAGCAAGTCAGTGATTTGTCTGCAAACAAGCCAGGAATGAAAGTTGGAATTGTTGTACTGCAATATGTTGCCACAGCCCTTTCCCCTGATAAAGTGTTTCTATACAATGTCTACTAATGCAATGCCAAGTCATCAAATATCTCAAGTCAATGTGATTTAACAGTTACTGCAAGTGAATGTAAATGCAAAGTCAAGTATCCTCTCTCCCTGCAAATAAAAGGTTGAACTGTTTTCATCAGCTACAGTCTGTTTCCTAAAGTGTCTTCCCTTCATTGATACACTGCACTGAGGTACTACACATTTCGCTGCAGCGACAAGGACTACACTCATTATTGTTGAGTTCTCCACTTTTTATATTTATTGTTTCTGCCTGGAACAGGTCCCTACCGTCACAACAGACTAACATCTTACTCTACTCGACTCCGCGGGTAGCAGGTTATAAGAACTGCCTGATTTTACCACTGTGTGCAGCCGAGCCAGGCCGTGTTTTACCTTCAGAGAGGAGCAGCAGAGCCACCGTTGACTACCATCTTGTTTCCCTGCTGTCTCCCCCTCTAAGGTCTGTGCTTGGTCGCCACATCTGTTCAGCTCATTTCAATAACTATGCAAACCCCCTTCTCTGTGATGGCCGATACAGTCATTAATTCCTTTGAGGAGGTTGTACCCAAATGCACAGCCCTTTCCAGAATGCAGGGTTTGGGGTGGACAGATGATCGCCCCAGGTCCTGCTCTCGGCACCCTCTGCAATCAGCTGATTTTGCCAGTGGAAGCCATGGCCAG
This sequence comes from Eleutherodactylus coqui, assembly GCF_035609145.1. Lineage (NCBI taxonomy): Eukaryota > Metazoa > Chordata > Amphibia > Anura > Eleutherodactylidae > Eleutherodactylus > Eleutherodactylus coqui. Next base: position 77,063,182 of record NC_089844.1, read on the forward strand.
TCACACATTTCCGCTACAGGGAAATTGTAGTATTACAGGATGGCCATTCACATTAATGGCTGTCCTGTAATATGAAGATGGCAGGTGGTATGCCAGAAAGAGAGATGCTTTACTAAGCGGCTCCCCATTCTGGGTCATAGAAGGGGGTTTCAAATGGGAGAGCTTGCTCCATGACATTCATAACAGGAGCTGAACAGGAGTTGTGCTTTTGTCATATTCCCTTTAAGAACCACATATATTTCATTAATATAGGCTAATGCAGAAGATTGATCAGATGTGTATAGAGGTTCTGGACTCTCTTAAATATATTCTATAATACTAGATTTTACTGTACTGTTATAAAGTGATTTTCTGATGGCCTACAAAAGAAAAGTCTTAAATCCTGTTGCAATCTCTTCCTTTCTGGCATGCTGCAAATCAGTTTTGATGTTTATTGATGGTCTGTATATAAAAAAAAGTGCTTCAACTTTCATCTCCTGGGCTGACACACCCTAAAAACTTACAAATCCCATCATTTTTCGCTACACAGTATTGCTCCCACCCTCACTATTTGCTCTTGCTACCCTCTGCAGTGTCAAGATGTCCACTCTTTGGCAGTCAATCGTTCCATGTCGGCTCTTTAAACAGCTGAAGACAGTCGTATAAATTTCTATGCGTCCATCTTCAGCTGCCAAGAAGAGTCGACAAGGAATGATAGCCAAAAGTGCACAGTGCTAAGGTGAGCGCATCCATAATGGTGTCACATGCCATTGGAATAATGAAATCTTGAATTTCCTGCTCCATTGGAGTGACCTGTCCATTGATGAATGGTGAAGTCATATGTGATGTGCCTATCTGGGTTTCAATGGGGTAAGTGCAATCTACTACCTCCTTGTGAAGTAAGTTGGTGTCAAATCCACCTCATATCTTACATCTTACACCCCTTTCACTTCTAAGCATTGGAATATATAGCTTTTTTCTTCCTTTATCACACTCCTTTAATTGGTTCACCTCTGATGTGCCGACACAGAAGGGAGGAAGTTTGCCTCTTGCAAAAAAAGAACTTAAAGAGTAATGCACTTTAAAGAAAATTTTTTGACTTTTTAGATGGACATGTCAAAAGTTTTGATCAGTGGGGGTCTCAGCTGAAATGAAGTGGCAGAATGCGCTCTTTTTAAGAACTGTGTCCCTTTGGCTGTCAGTGTTCTTTGTCGGCTCTTCTCAGTAGCTGAAGACAGACTCACAGAAGTCTACACATCTGTCTTCAGCTACCGAGAAGAGCTGACAAGGAAAGATTGACTGCCGAAGAGTTACAGAGTTTGGGTGAGCACAATCTGCCCTTCATATCAGTGATTTGTAGGGGTCTCAGCACCCGGACCATGACTGATCAAAACTTTTGACATGTGCATGTTGCTATGACATGTCAAAAGTTTCTATAAAGTAAGTTACTCTTTAAAAGTACACTACTTTCAGCTATGCAGTGCAGGGATTAAGACATACAGAAAGAAGAGATAAGTTATATAAGTAAATTTTTTATGATTTGCCGATTTGAAAAAAAACATCATGTGGCCGGAAAATCCTTTTAACACACAATTATCAATATGGGAATGGGGTTCTGAAGAAATACCACATTTGATATTGTACTTACACAGCCTGTTTTATGACACGTGATTTTTCCAAAAGGTATTCGGAGATTTTCGCACCCATGACTGCCCCTGTTGGTGTGAACATCATTTCTAGATATTTTCCAAAGCGACTAGAGTTGTCATTGATAACAGTGCAGGCATTTCCAAAGGCTTCAACCAAAGGGTTAACTTGTAGAATTTTTTCTCTCAGTGCCCTATTATTAGCCTGTGAATAAAATAGTGGGACAATGGGTTGACTTTGGAAAATTCTTGTGACAATAAAGAATGACCAGAGAAAACCAAAAAGGAGTATCCTCTGATTAAGAAACAGCGTAGTTGACATTGTTCCTTTAGGGTATGGTCCCATGTAGCAGTTACCACACGGCTGCTCTACGACTGGGCTTTACAGCAGCGATGCTGCCAAGAACCGCCACCGGTGACGCAGGTCCGTGTGGCATCCTAGTGAATTAAGTGTTCACTAGCTGTAAGGTGTTAATGGCCATATTGTTTGCCTGAAACTATGCAGCCATTAAGAAATTACAGCTAGTGAACAACTAACTCATTAGTGAGCCGCATGGACCTGCATCACCGGTGGGGCTCTCTGGCTGCATCCCTGCAACCCCAAAGCACAATAGCCGTGTAGCAACCGTCATGTGGAATCATATACTTACACAATACAGCCAATCCTGCAAACTAAACAAAGCACAACTTGTATGATATGGCCAGTTTAACAACATTGTACTAAAGTAAAAAGCTGGCTATACACTTTGAATAGCTGTTCGGCCATCAAGTATTCCTACCATGCCCCCCCCCCCCCCCTTATATATGCGGTATGATCATAATTAAAGTATCCCTGTTCAAGAGACATATAGTGGGTATAATTGAAACAAACTTGGTAATAATACTATCCAGGACATGCAGAAGTGATTCATGTGAAAAAAAAAGGTTCAAAA